>NC_141697.1:794353592-794953592 GCF_964263255.1 Lissotriton vulgaris
GCTTTTAATCACAGACGGTTGCAGGGCTTTCACAACCCCAAACAGCCCTAATGTAATGCAAAGGAGCAGCTGCTGAATTATTCACAAGTGGCTCCATTCAGGTCTTCACTGGTTCACTCACTGACAGAATTCTCTTTTTAGGTTGCAACCTATCAGCCAGTACATCTGTCTGGTTTGCTAAAGACATCTTGGGGACATTCAGAAACCTGTCCAAGGAATGCATTCTACCCTTTGTTTACTATTGGCTTTGTAGTTTGTAACTCACATTTTCTGGATTTATGTTTGCTGGCTTCATTTGCTTTAGGCTGGCCAGCTTGAGTTTGTCCCTCTCATTGCCCAAACCTTGTTCACTGTATTCTTTCTCTAACTCACTTTCTGTAAACAGGCCTTTAAACCTTGTTCTTATCTTGTCACATTTGCTGTGCATTTAATGACAGAGGTACAATGTCAAGCTCTCAGGGAGCATGGAGTTTACTTTTCTTTGTATTCAAAGAGAGAGAATTTAGATGACAATCCTAATGAGTATCCATGTAATAGGAGAGGGTGTGATATTTTTTCCCTTGCACACTACAAAAAAAATCAACTGTGCTGATGTTTCTGAAAGTATCATAATTAGTACAAATGAAGCAATTTTTTTTGTAATTTTGAGGTGTGGTGATAACTAATATTTGAATAGGATCAAAACACACTAAAGCACTAGGTGATGACATTTGCGCCCAATATCATTTGTGTGCAGTAAAACCATATTTCTTTGCAAATGTAAAGGTCCTTTTCGTTGAAAATGTGTTGTCTGTAATGGTGGTGCACTACCACACCATGTGTACTCCACACTACGCCACTCCACTTTATGCCACAGCACCCCATTCTATGACACACTACTCTACAACATGCCACTCCACTCTACGCCCCTCCACTCCACATCACTTACCCCACTTCATTCTACCCCACTCTACTCCTATCTATTCCACTTGGCTCCAATCTACCCCACTCCAATCTACCCCACCTCAATGTCCACACCCCACTCAACCCCACCACACCCCAATCTAACGCACGTCAATCTATCCCACTTCAATCTACCACACTACAATCTACCCCACTCTAACCCAGTCTACCCACTCCAATCTAAACCAATCCACTCCACTATGATCCAATATACCCCACCCCACTACAGTCCACCCCTCTCCAATCTACCCCAATACACTCCACGCCGATATATCCAATGCTACTTCAATCTACCCCACTCCATTCCAATCTACTCCACTGTACCCCGCTCCACTCAATCGAACCCAATCAACCCCACCCTAATCTTCTCCACTCCACACCACTCTACGTACCTCCAATCAAATCTACCCTACTCAGCTCTAATCTACCCCAAGCTACCTCACTCCACTCAATACACTCAAATCTACCCCAACCCACCCCACTCTAATATACCAATCTACCTAAGACCAATTTACCTCACTCCATTCTAATTTACCCCTCTCCACGCCAAACTCTACTGTAATCTATCCAACTCCACTGCACTCTAATCTACCCCACTCCAATCTACCACAATCTACCCCACTCCAATCTACCCCACTCCACTAACCTACCACACTCCACTCTACCCCACTCCACTCTAACCTACCCCACTCCACTCTACCAAACTCCACTCTACCCAAATCTACCTCATTCCACTTCACTCCAATCTGCTTCACTCCAATCTACTACACTCCACTCAAATCTAACCCACTCCTCCACAAGCCACCCCACTTCAATCTACCCCACCCCAATCTTTCGTTCCCCAATCTACCCCACCCCAATCTGTCCCACTCCAATCTACCCCATCTATCTCACTTCAATCTATTCCATTGCAATCTAATCTACCCCATTCTACCCATGCCACCCCCTGCAATCTACCCCACCCCACCCCACTCAACCACACCTACCATACCACACTCCAATCCAACCCACTCCAATCTACCTAATTCCACTCCAATCTACCCCACTCCATTCACCCCTCTTCAATTAACCCCTTTCCATTCTTCCCCACTTCATTCCAATCTACCCAAATTTCATCCACACAATCTACTCCAATCTACTCTAATCTACCCCACTACACTCTAGTCTACCCTACTTCACTCCTCCCCAGTCTATCACACTCCACTACAATTTTGACTCCACTACAATCTATCTAACTCCACTACAATCTACCCGACTCTACTCTTCCCCACTACAATCTACACGGTCCAATCCACACAAACTAATTTACTCAACTCTACCCCAATCTACAGCACTCCATTCCACTCTACCCAATCTGCCCCACTCCAGTTCACTCCAGGCTACTATATGTCATCCAAATCTACCCCACACCAGTCCAATCTAACTCACTCCTCTGCAATCGACCCCACCCTCATCCACCCTACCCCACTGCACCCCAACCTACTCTACTCCAATCTACCCCACTCCAATATGCCCCACCCATCCCAATCTACCCCACACCACTCTATTCAACTCCACTCCGATCTACTCCACTTCAATCTACTCCACTCCAATCTGCCCCATTTCACTCCAATCTACCCTACCATAATCCACCAAATGTATCCCGCTCTAGTCTACCCCACTCCACTCGACCCCACTCACCCTAATCTACCCCACTCCAATCTACTTCTCTCCACTCCTATCTATCGCACTCCAATCAACCCCACCCATACCCAGCTCTACCCTGATCTACCCAACTTCAATATACCCCACTTCACTCTACCCCACCCCACCCCAAATCAATCTATGTCCCCTAAATCTTAACCACTCCAATCTACCCCAATCTTCTCCACTCCAATCTTCTCCATTCCACGCAAGTCTAACCGAATCTTCCCCACCTCATTCCAATTTACCCCACACCACTCCGATCTACCCCATTCCCCCAATCTACACAACTCTACTCCACCCCAATATACCCCACTCCAAGGTACCCCAGTCTACCCCACTCCATTCTACCCTATTATCCACCCAATCTACCCCACTCCAATCTACCCAATCTACCACACTCCACTTCAACCCAATATATCTCACTCCATTCTATCCAATCTACCCCACTCAAAACTACCCCACTGTAATCTACCCAACTCCCCCATTCCAATCTGCTCCACTCCAAACTACTGCAACATGCCCCACTCCATTCTACCCTACTCGACTATACCCATAACTACCCTACTCCTATCCACCCCACGCCACTAACTTTTAGCTGTGAACAGCAGCCACACTGATGTACATTATGGCTAAAATACATCGTCAAAGCCAATCGCTCTCCCATAGGTGAGACCTATTGGCCTTGCCAATGGTTGTTTCTGCAGTAGTTGAGCAGATCACTTAATGCGCAGCTGCACAATCACCGGTGTCACCGAGCCTGTCCTGCCTGGCGCCTCCAAAGAGTGCCGGTGCTCTCCTTAACCAAGTAGAAGTTCTGGTACAGCCCCTGTAAAGCACTGACCCTGTTCATTAATACACAACCGCAGTGAAGGGGCACAGGAGAGTGACAGGGGGAATGAAACCCAGGGACTTATGGCAACACAGGGCCTGAAGCATCCTTTACTATTCAAGTACTGAGACCACACACAGCTCCCAGATCGTGTGTTCATGCACCTCCATCCCCTCTGTATACAGAGAGCTAGGGAGCCCACAAATCTATGCTAATGTTCATCAAGGATAGCCTGTAGAGACCCCTCTTTTCTCGATTTGGACCATCCCTAAAAACCCTCTCCCCCGACCTCCAATTAATGGTCCGCCCCATAACAAAATGACCAGATAATTGTTTTCAGATTACTAGATTACGGTTTGTGTTTTTGTTTTCTCTAGTTTATTAAAGTTAAATATGTGTGAAAGGTCATTCAAAGTGCTCATAAGTTAAATCCTAAGTGTGAAACTTTATTTGCATAAAAGCATCAATCTACTGCATCTGAGACAGCTCGGTAACCAACTCATCCCCCCCCCCCCCACCCCCCTGACCACCACCCCATCACCGCCCACCCCTGCTCCATGCCTGGAATGCCTGCACTGTTCCTCATACCCTGTGTCTTCAAATGATTGAAAAGACGAAAGTTTTTTTTCCCTTTTGATTTTCCTGGCCTCTTGCTGGCAGAAGTTTTCCTGGAGCCTTGCTCTAGAATAGTACTCAATACCAGAAGTTCTGTCATCCTCATTACAGGGGCCAGTGGGCCTGCGGTCTCGTGGCTAACTGTAGCTTTGCAGGTATATTCAGGTCAAACTCCCATCTTTCTACCGGTTCCCATGCGGCTTTGAGTCCGAGCATCATCACAAGTTAAAGCTGCAGTGGGGCCCCTGTCTCCTGGATAACACGAGCCTAGTGCCTGCTTCTCCAGGCCCGGAGACAGAACTTCAATCTGTCATCTCCCACTCAATTCCTGGTGTTGAAGCGCGGCTTCAGGCCAAGGAACCAACGGCTTAAATTGTACAAAGAAAAGTGCAGGTCAGGGACCCGACATTTTGCTTAGTGCCTACTGCTAGTGCTGCTTAATGCCAGGATTGCTGAGAATACCAGGGTTGCATGCCTCGTCTTGATTGTGCCTCATGCCTCCTTCTCTCACCATCTACAATTATATTAAGCATGGGCGAATTTTGCGAATTCGCGATCCGCGAATTTGCGGATTTGCGAATTCGCGATCCGCAAAATTTGCGAATTTGTGCGAATTTGCGGATTTTTGGTTTTTTGCATGTTCGCAGGGTTTTTTGCATGTTCGCGGGGTTTTTTGCGTGTTCGCGGGGATTTTTGCGTCTTCGCGAGCCGCTTGCATAGCGAAGTTACCCATGCAGTCGTTTATGGGAGAGGGAGAGAGAGATAGATAGATAGATAGATAGATAGATAGATAGATAGATAGATAGATAGATAGATAGATAGAAAGAGAGAGAAAGAGAGGGAAAGAGAGAGGGAGAGAGAGAACGAGAGAAAGCAAGAGAGGCCGGATCTCTGAAGGGCCAGATTCCTGAGTTGCCCCTACAGAACATACAGCTTTTTATTTTTAGCAAAATGCATATGAAAATTGTGCTGTAAAGGTCTCTTTTAGTTTAACCCCTCCTGACAACTCAAAATGGGTGTATTTGCCATCCTCTCCCTTCTTCCTGTTTTTTATATCTGTAAGTGCTTCCTGATGAGGTTTAATTCCTTGGACAGGTGCCTCGTTGCCTACTTGTAACTATTCTCTGACCCTGCTTCAAGGGTCAGAGCAGGATCAGAGAATAGTTGCAAGTAGGCAACGAGGCGCCAGAAAGCAATTAGCAGCAGGTGTCCAAGTTGAAGTTAATTTGTTTGTAACCCTTTTGTAAAAGGTTACAAAGAAATTAGGTTCAACTTTTGCACCTGCTGCTGTAACCCTTGCTTGGCTGAAAATTCGTCACCGCTGATTCGCGGATTTTACCGCGATTTCGCGAGATTCGTGGTTTGCGAAATCACGGAAAATCCGCAAATTCGCCCGCGAAACGGATTTTACGCCCACCCTTAATCATTATACAACGTGGCTGTGTCATTGTGCAACCATTGTTACATCATTACACAACGTGGCTGTGTCATTGTGCAACCATTGTTACATCATTATACAACGTGGCTGTGTCATTGTGCAACCATTGTTACATCATTACACAACGTGGCTGTGTCATTGTGCAACCATTGTTACATCAATACACAAAGTGGCTGTGTCATTGTGCAACCATTGTTACATCATTATACAACGTGGCTGTGCCATTGTGCAACCATTGTTACATCCTTACACAAAGTGGCTGTGTCATTGTGCAACCATTGTTACATCATTACACAACATGGCTGTGTCAATGTGCAACCATTGTTACATCATTACACAACGTGGTTGTGTCATTGTGCAACCATTGTTACATCATTATACAACGTGGCTGTGTCATTGTGCAACCATTGTTACATCATTACACAATGTGGCTGTGTCATTGTGCAACCATTGTTATATCATTACACAACGTGGCTGTGTCATTGTGCAACCATTGTTACATCATTACACAACGTGGCTGTGTCATTGTGCAACCATTGTTACATCATTACACAACGTGGCTGTGTCATTGTGCAACCATTGTTACATCATTACACAAAGTGGCTGTGTCATTGTGCAACCATTGTTACATCATTATACAACGTGGCTGTGTCATTGTGCAACCATTGTTACATCATTACACAACGTGGCTGTGTCATTGTGCAACCATTGTTACATCATTATACAAAGTGGCTGTGTCATTGTGCAACCATTGTTACATCATTATACATCGTGGCTGTGCCATTGTGCAACCATTGTTACATCATTATACAAAGTGGATGTGTCATTGTGCAACCATTGTTACATCATTACACAACGTGGCTGTGTCATTGTGCAACAATTGTTACATCATTATACAACTCATTGTGCAACCATTGTTACATCATTATACAACGTGGCTGTGTCATTGTGCAACCATTGTTACATCATTACACAACGTGGCTGTGTCATTGTGCAACTATTGTTACATCATTACACAACGTGGCTGTGTCATTGTGCAACCATTGTTACATCATTACACAACGTGGCTGTGTCATTGTGCAACCATTGTTACATCATTACACAACGTGGCTGTGTCATTGTGCAACCATTGTTACATCATTACACAACGTGGCTGTGTCATTGTGCAACCATTGTTACATCATTACACAACGTGGCTGTGCCATTGTGCATCCATTGTTACGTCATTACACAAAGTGGCTGTGTCATTGTGCAACCATTGTTACATCATTATGCAACGTGGCTGTGTCATTGTGCAACCATTGTTACATCATTACACAACGTGGCTGTGTCATTGTGCAACCATTGTTACATCATTATACAACGTGGCTGTGTCATTGTGCAACCATTGTTACATCATTATACAACGTGGCTGTGTCATTGTGCAACCATTGTCACATCATTACACACAGTGGCTGTGTCATTGTGCAACCATAGTTACATCATTACACAACGTGGCAGTGTCATTGTGCTATCATTGTTACATCATTACACAAAGTGGCTGTGTCATTGTGCAACCATTGTTACATCATTACACAACGAGGCTGTGTCAATGTGCAACCATTGTTACATCATTACACAACGTGGCTGTGTCATTGTGCAACCATTGTTACATCATTACACAAAGTGGCTGTGTCATTGTGCAACCATTGTTACATCATTATACAACGTGGCTGTGTCATTGTGCAACCATTGTTACATCATTACACAAAGTGGCTGTGTCATTGTGCAACCATTGTTACATCATTACACAACGTGGCTCTGTCATTGTGCAACCATTGTTACATCATTACACAACGTGGCTGTGTCATTGTGCAACCATTGTTACATCATTACACAACGTGGCTGTGTCATTGTGCAACCACTGTTACATCATTACATAAAGTGGCTGTGTCATAGTGCCAATATCAGCCCGCACACCATCCCCCAAATGAACAATATCCCCATCATAAGAATTGGACAAGACAACTTGTTGTTGGGAAAAGTAGTCGCAGGTTTATTAGCATATCATTGCTAAGACATGGTGGGTTAACTTACAGATGATCCAAAGGCAAGCCGCCCCTCGCAGCTTGCCACCTGATAGGCCAAGTAGCCCGCGGCCTTGGCCATACGGTGCTTAGCGGTTGTGGTGAGAGGGTAGCCCCTCACCTGTCCGGTGAACCATTGGTCCATCCTCTAGCTCACACCCCCCCCTACGAGGGGCGAGGCGGTCAAGCAACCCCCGGTTGTCCAGGTAACCAACCGCCCGTAGGATAACGGGGCGCCGTCGTACCCCCAGGGTCCACCGCACGGATCTCCCAGGGATAATAGGCCTCAGCAGCACCCTTTGTGCTTCTGCCTAGGGTACTCCTAAGTACCTTTCGCCTCTGGATCATCATGTAACTCCTCCTGCAACACAAATAACAAGTATTAAAACATAGCACCCCCCCCCGCCACCTGAGATGTAGGGTAAGCGGCAGGGAGGGCAACATCGAGGGCAGTCAGAAACAAAGAGACTGCTCTGAGGCGGGGAGAAGACATAAGTACCGTGTCCACTCCCGCCCCCCAATAAAACGCCATGACGTCATGGCAGCGGCCCCCCGGCCGCTGGACACCGGAGGGCTGGTGCGCCTGCTATCTTGTGGCACTATGGTGCCTGCCCTCTTATGAGGGTCACCTGCGGCTCCGTGTCGGGCGGCCTGCATAGTGCCAATATCAGCCCGCACACCATCCCCCAAATGAACAATATCCCCATCATAAGAATTGGACAAGACAACTTGTTGTTGGGAAAAAGTAGTCGCAGGTTTATTAGCATATCATTGCTAAGACATGGTGGGTTAACTTACAGATGATCCAAAGGCAAGCCGCCCCTCGCAGCTTGCCACCTGATAGGCCAAGTAGCCCGCGGCCTTGGCCATACGGTGCTTAGCGGTTGTGGTGAGAGGGTAGCCCCTCACCTGTCCGGTGAACCATTGGTCCACCCTCTAGCTCACACCCCCCCCCTACGAGGGGCGGAGCGGTCAAGCAACCCCCGGTTGTCCAGGTAACCAACCGCCCGTAGGATAACGGGGCGCCGTCGTACCCCCAGGGTCCACCACACGGATCTCCCAGGGATAATAGGCCTCAGCAGCACCCTTTGTGCTTCTGCCTAGGGTACTCCTAAGTACCTTTCGCCTCTGGATCATCATGTAACTCCTCCACAGCCCTAAATGTGGCGACTGTCACAGGCAGGGCCCCCCACCATAACTACCTCCTATATGCAGCCTGCAGAGCTTAGAGCCTCCTGAATGTCCAGAAGAAATAAGTCCATGCCTAGATTGGACAGGTGGACACCGTCTTCGTCAAGGCACCTGGGGGCTTTGGCATGGAGTTCCCCGTGCCTGATAAAACCAAAACCCATCCGCTCCGCGAACTTACGCATGGCGCAATTTACTTTTCTCCGCGCCCCCTCTATCGCCTGCGCAGAGCGAGCACCTAGCCAGAGCCGGCGTGGTGTGATCTCAGACCACCAAAGATCGCAAGGACCCAATAAGTTGCTGATTTTGGTGATTATTACTTTCATGTCTCTTAGGAGAAATCTTTTCCCCAGGCACGGCAGGTCGTACCCTCCCACGTGCAGGATGAGCACATCCGGGGGCTGAGCATTCCCTTTTAGTTCGTGTGTTAGCAAGCCCAGCACCCCGCTCCATCTTAGGCCAGTGACTCCACGCCAAACAAATTGAGTTTCGCTAAACCCATGCTTCCACTTTCTCTGTTCTGCCCAAAGGGCCAACCTGGAAACCCCCTCGTGTCCCAGCACCCAGACCGTTGTTCCTGGTGAATAAAGAGAAGTTTTGTATGTAACTCTTTATTAACACACACAAATTACACTGTCAAGATTACCATACTGCCAACAAAACTCGTCGAAACATTGTAAAGGGGACATGGCCCCGGGTGTCCAATATACACAATCCTTTTCCACAACTATGACAACATATCTGGCATTTCTCTCCACTGTATGTTACTGTCTGGTCTTATATATCTCTTGTAACAATCAGAAGACCATCTCTCCAACTGTTTAATACCTTCCACCTGTACCCCTTCGGAGGATGCAGTTGTGGCTGCACCTATGCGGAAGGAGTGGGAACTGTACTTTTTGCCCACCGTTGAGACACCTGCTGCACCCAAGCATGCGTGCATTACGTGATCCACCTGGAATTTGGTCAATGGTGTGCCATCTGCATGTAAGAGGAGGTAACCCATACCGGGTGAACGAATGGCAAGGTAAGCCGACAGAAGGCTCACTGGGCAAAACTTGGGCGCGCCTAGGCTTTTGAGCCACAATTCTATACCCCTGCCCCTCTGATCAGTCTTGGATTGGCGCAGAGTAATCTTCATCATGTCTCCTAAGACCAGGACGTCCTGCCGTGACAGCGCTACCCCTGACATGTCCTGCTTGGACTTCGCAACCAGCTCAGAGATTCTGAACGTGCCAAAAAAGGCTAGGCTAAACGCAGCTGCAAACAGGGCAGACTCATAATCGGACGAAGTGACCTGGGGCAGACACAGTATCATCCTCTGTAGAGTGGCAAAGTCAATAGGCGATCTGCTATCAGGCGCTCTATGTTCTCTCCTAGCCCATCCCTTCAATGCTGCCCTGGTCACAAACGCCCTGGTAGGGTCCGCCTGTCCTAACAACTTTGCTTTGTGGCTGATGGCTGCTATGTGTCCAGAGATCCACGAATGGCTCTTGTTATTGTCTTTCGCCCACAGGATGAAGGCCTGCACTTTCAATTCTGCCGCATCCCCAGCCACTTCCCACTCTCCGACAGTGGCGCAAATTTTTTTAACACAAGCCTTGTATCTGTTCACAGTGTTCTGAGCCAAGGACATCTCCCCTAAAGCCCTCATCCTCTTTACCACTTCAGCAGGTACCATAGATGCGCAGGGAAAGGGGTGGCTTCCTCTCTCGCTCTCGGCCAGGCTTCTCGGAACCGTTGCCACTGAAAACGAGAGAGAGCGTCAGCAGCGATGTTCTTGATGCCCTGAATGTGCCGCGCCCTGCATTCAACATTGTTATACAAGCAAGTCCGCACCAGCTCGCGCAGCAAACAAAGCACCAAAGGGCAAGAGGCAGAGTGGGAGTTGATGGCCTGAACCACTGCTAAATTATCCGACCACAGCAGAACTCTTTTGGCGGACAGGATTGTGGACCAAAGGTGGAAGGCCACCACAATGGGGAAGAGTTCCAACACTGTGATCTTACTCGTCACTTTTCTCTTGATCCATGCATTGGGCCACTTCTCTGCGCACCACTCCCTGTCTAGAATGGCCCCAAATCCGTGCCTGCCAGAAGCATCCGTGAACATAGCGAGGTCGGGGCTGCCCGCCCAGGGAGCCCTCCATATCACTGCCCCATTGAAATTCCGCAGGAACTCTGCCCACATTGCCAAGTCATGTTGGATACCCTTGCTTAGCTTGACCATGTGGTGCTTTTTGGAGATGTTGGCAGTGGCCCTAGCAAGTCTCCTGGCAAAGACCCTACCTGCTGGAATTATTCTAGCAGCAAAGTTGAGCAGGCCTAGGATACCCTGTATACAGCTCAGGGAAGCTTTGTCCAGCCCTACCAGTGCCTGAATCTTGCTGGACAGGTCGCGCACCTTCTCTTCCGGTAATCTGCATTCCCCTGCAATGGTGTCAATCTCTATGCCCAGAAAGGTCAGAATTTGGGCTGGCCCGACTGTCTTACCAGGAGCCAGGGGGATCCCCAGGTGGTCTGTAAGGCGGACGAAATCCGCCAGGGCCTGTGAGCACCGCTGTGTCCCGTCATTCCCGATGAAAAGAAAGTCATCCAAGTAATGAGTCACCCCTTCTACACCACATGTGTCTTGGAGTGCCCATTGCAAAAAACAACTGAAAGTTTCAAAGTATGCACAGGACACGGCGCAACCCATGGGCATGCATTTGTCAAAGTAAAACATGCCTTCGAGCTTGAAACCTAGTAAGTGATAGCTGCTCGGGTGGACTGGTAGTAACCTGAAAGCCGATTCGATGTCCGCTTTGGCCAACCAGGCCCCTCTGCCCGCTCTCCTGACCAGATCCAATGCTACATCCAGCGTGGCATAAGACACAGAGCATGCTTCCACATCCAGCCCGTCATTGACCGAAGCCCCTTTCGGGTAGGAGAGGTGGTGTATCAGCCTGAAGGCACCTTGTTCCTTTTTGGGCACGACCCCCAAGGGAGATACAACAAAGTTCTCTAAAGGTGGGTCCAGGAAAGGGCCTCCCACTCTGCCGGGCGCTCTCTCTTTCTCCACCTTTGCCCTCACTACCTCTGGTTGCTCCCTAGCAGATTTTAAGTTATCAGCGTCCCTGCTTCCCAGCGGACCCGAGTAAGGGATCCTGAAACCTTCCTGAAAACCAGCTAGCAGCAAGCGGCTGTCAGCCTCTAAGGGGTAACGCCTTAATAAAGGAGTAATGTTGTCAATGATCACGGGGATCCTCCCAGCGGCACCGGCCGGCCCGTAGTAATAGAGGGAGAGGGAGTGACTGGGAAATTGGTGCGCTCCGAACGCTCGCTGCTGTGCAAAGGATGAGAAAAGGATGGTGTGACAGTAGACACAAAACCTGGGGAGCTGATGCCTGACCTCAACTTACTGTCCACCCTTGCTAGCTGGCTGTGCATTTTGTTTTGAATGGCAAGAGGTGGAGGTGGCGGGGTGGGGTCCCCCACATGTGCTACATGCGTGGACAAATTTGCATGTTTTCCCCCAGGAGCACGACCCATTGTTAAATAGGCGACAGGTCCCGGGCGGAGACCGTTTGAAACCCCCTCTGGCACCTCCTCCTCTGCGGCCCCCTCGAAAGGAATGCTTACCTTTGCCCCGAAAAAAGGAAGATCCCCCCATGAAAGCCTGCCCATTGGAAGTTTTGCTACTGACACCCCCCGGAAGCTGACCCCGTGCTCCCATGTGCTCCATCCAGAGCTGCACCTCCTTCTGATCCCAGCTCATCTCTGGGCACTGCGACATTTTCTTACGGAACACCCGCTTCCACCCCATTTCAATGCCTCACTGTGTATGATCCTGGAGTATTGAACAAGGCCTGGGCCCTGCTCAGGAAAGCGCTCCATAGTGACAGAAGCTAGGATTGAGAAAGCCTCCAACCAGTTAGAAATGTTCTTCTCAGGCCAAGGCTGGTACTTTACCTTTTTATCCTCCTCCTTAACACCAAATTTCCTAGCATCCAAACCTTCCTGACCTAACATGAGAAGTGTGAAAATGTCAATGAACTCACGTCTCCAGATGGCCTCTTTGGCGGCCTGGGGTACCTGCCAGGCCAGAGAGCATCGCCCCGAGAGGAGCGGAGCCGTGGTGATCGCAGGGACCGGAGTGGGTATGGGTACAACAGGCGAGGTGCTGGTGACAGGAGGCCCCCCCGAGTGAACGCTAGATGAACCAGAGGGAGGGGTGGGAACCATAGCGGTGGCTGCAGGAGGAGCTGTGGGGGAGTTCACGGGCGGCGCCCCACTCAACGCCCCTTTAGAGGTTGTGGGAGCCCCAGGTGGTGAAGGAACAAGTACTGAAACCCCCTGCTTCGGAGCCTGCAATGAAGACCAAACAGTGGAGGCTGCCGGAACAGAGCTCCCGGCTGTCGAGCCGCTAGAGACAGGTAACCCCCCTTGTAAGCGTTCAAAGAAATTGTTCAACGAGTCCAAGACTTTTGTCAAATCGTCTTTGGTAGCAAAATTACCTTGAGTCGCCTGATTGTCCTTAGGGAGAGCAGGAGACGGTGGCGCAGAGCTCGCCCCCAGCGACTGGACCTCCCGGGGGGTCGCCACCGACTTGCTACGAGTCATAGGCAACGATTCCAAGGGGAAATCCCTAATAGCGGGCTTCCTGATCCGCTTGGGTCTGGATGGAGCGGCATCAGTATTGTTCACCGTGTCGGACGACTGGGATTCCACCGGGCAACCAGAATCCTCTGGATCTGGGGTGTTTAATAAGCTCTGTGCCCAAGCCAGGCCCTTCAGTTTGGCCAGCTCCAGGAAGTCAGCCCACACTGCATCTTGGGAGGTGCCCGGCAACGAGTCCTCCACCTGGGTGCTCTCTTGGAAGATGGGAGGGGAGCTTTGGCTGTCCATTCCGACTTCTCAACGCTCGCAGGGATCTAACCTGGCCTTCCTGTGAAGCCACCAGTGCGTGTCCCACACCCTTCCATACTTACATCCCAGTGATGCGAAAATTGGGAAGGGAGTTTTGAGCGATTGGAGGAACTCCGAGAATGCGAGTGAGAAGGGCTATGGAGGGAAAAAGCGGGCATTAGTTGTCGCACTAGTAAGTGACAGTTTCGAAGATCACAACCGACTTGTCCCCTCTCCCCTGCTGCGTGAACATTGTTGTCTCTCCATGTCCAGCCCCCCATTGCCACATTCTACCCGTATACCTGTGTCAATAACAGTAGGATCCAACTCTCGCACCCGTTGACCTTCCGCTGTTGATTTTACTTGTAATCTAAAAGACAAAGTACAGCGTCAAAACATTTCTCCTACTACATAGCAACGCCCTCCTTCGCCTGTAGTGCTCCCTCCTCAGGTGCCTTGCCCCTTTACTTCCGTTCCTTCCAATCCGGTCCTCACCAGCTGGCCCCACTCAGTCCTGAAAAATATGGATGTTAGAGGAACCTTATATGAACTAAGAGACAATCCCTTGCAGCTCTCATGCATTATTTAACTAAATTGTCTACACCAACGGAATCCCCCGTTATTGATATGGGGAAACCTGTTAACTTGCACCTGCACCTGAAGACGTGGACGCAACCCCTTCGCTGACCGTCGCACTCCTCGCCCAGTGCCAAGTGCCACCGGGCATGAACTACCCGGGGAAAATTACCGTTCATTTACACAAACCGGCTGTAATATGACGATGCCGCACCTGCACGGTCCCCAATATCAGCACCCGTATGCGACCTAGGCATAAGCCTGCAGAAGAACCCGGGAGGTGCACTGCCCCGGAGCCGCAATGTCTACACGGGAGCTAACCCGCGAGTTCTGAATCCGGAGTGCCGGACTATAGGCCGAAACGCGAAACAGTCGTGCACGTGTGCACGGGGCAGGATGCAGCGTGGCACGCGCGCAATGGCCGGTTGACGGGCATAAGACCACCCCTTGCCTGCCCGGCCATGAGAGCGAGATAACGCCTACATGCTGGCGCAAAGTTTAACTTAGATTGTGTGCACATACTGCACTACGGGGCCGCGGGATGGGGGCTCGAGCTCAGTTGCCGGCGTCGCGCTTGGTTGCCGGCGTCGCGTGCAAAGTGTACGAAGGATGTCTCTAGATGCAAATGCTCGGCAGGATGAGGCTCGGGGTCCAATCCCCGGCATCTACACGCAACTCTAAACACCCCTTCATCCGGGATTTTGTGCCCGGCAGTTACTGAAAGAGAACGGACCTGTGTTTTGTTTCACTCACATTCCAAGGCTATATTTTAATTAATTATCGTGCGAACGGGATGCACTCCTTCATTTTCCAAAGTTATATATGTTTGTGCTGTCTTTTTATTCATGCGTGCAAACTTGGTAAAATGTCTTGCCCAGTCGGCACTGACATTCAGTCTCGTATAAATAACTTCATGTTTCATCCTTAAACCACATTCAGTCTAGGTACTTATATTCCCGTCTATGTTCTATCAGTAGCCAGCCAGCGCCCCCCTTCGTCGTAATGCCAGAGGTGGAGGTAACAAAATGGCCGCTCACCCCGCCCCTCCCCCTTGGCCGGGCAGGTCAAGACCCTCAAAAATGGCCGTAGGGGCGCTTGACCCTCGTGGCCGGTATGCAACCATGCCGAGTAAACGCACCACGCATGACAACTACCTCGCGCGCTCGGAAGACACTGCACGACAGCTTCGAACTCCCATCAAAGTATTTCCAAAGCAGCGCCAGTGCCCTCCCCCCCGAACGCCAGCCCCTAGCACACCGTGCGAACTACAGGTACACTGTAGCGACCACAGCAAAATGCTTATGCTTAATAGAACTACCACCATCGCTGCACTAAGGACCAAGCCTTAAGAGCGCTACCCCCATCGAAGCTCCTAAACGACCCAGCCAGACCCAAGGCCGGAGATAGCGCGCATGGACTGCACCACTGCCTACACATTCCTTGAATACCATACCAGACCCGCCCTACCATCGAAAACAGATCTGTAACACACAAGGAGAACAGAGCTATCCACATCGCGCCCCCCGCCCCTGCGGACACATTAATTCAACACTCATAAGAGACCCGCCAGACATTAGAAATCTGATCTATGCACCTCGCGCCCCAGCGCCACTGAGGAAACCTTAATTAAACACCCGTAAGAGACCTGCCCCACAATTGAGAACAGATCAGCACCCCCAGCGCCACTGAGGAAACCTTAATTAAACACCCGTAAGAGACCTGCCCCTCAATTGAGAACAGATGTGCACCCCTCGCGCCACTGAGGAAACATTAATTAAAGACCCGTAAGCGACCTGCCCCACAATTGAGAACAGATCTGTACCCTTCGCGCCCCTGCGCCACTGAGGACACATTAATCAAAATACACATAAGAGACCCGCCCCACTATAGAGAACAGATCTATACCCTTCGTGCCCCAGCGCCATTGAGGAAACATTAACTAAATACACATACGAGACCCACCCCACAATAGCGAGCAGATCTAAAGACATCGCGCCCCCAGAGACATTGAGGACCTTAGTTAAATACCCCTCAGAGACCCGCCCCCAAACGAGAACAGATCTACACACATCGCGCCCCAGCGACATTGAGGACCTTAATTAAATACCCCTACGAGACCCGCCCCACAATAGCGAACAGGTCTATACACATCGCGCCCCAGCGCCATAGAGGACACATTAATTACATACACATAAGAGACCCGCCCCACAATAGCGAACAGATCTATGCACATCGCGCCCCAGTGCCATTGAGGACACATTAATCAAATACCCATAAGAGACCCGCCCCACACTAGCGAACAGATCTATACACATTGCGCCCCAGCGCCATTGAGGACACATTAAGTAAATACACATAAGAGACCCGCCCTACACTAGCGAACAGATCTATACACATTGCGCCCCAGCGCCATTGAGGACACATTAAGTAAATACACATAAGAGACCCGCCCCACACTAGCGAACAGATCTATACACATTGCGCCCCAGCGCCATTGAGGACACATTAAGTAAATACACATAAGAGACCCGCCCCACACTAGCGAACAGATCTATACACATTGCGCCCCAGCGCCATTGAGGACACATTAAGTAAATACACATAAGAGACCCGCCCCACACTAGCGAACAGATCTATACACATCGCGCCCCAGCGCCATTGAGAACACATTAAGCAAATACACATAAGAGACCCGCCCCACAATACCGAACAGATAGAAAACAAATCTTAACACATCGCGCCCCAGCGCCATTAAGGACACATTACTTAAATGCAATGAAAGTTAAGCAGAAGACAATGAAAGTTAAGCAGAAACATAATAGCTCTTCCACACCACCTAATGCAACAGATGAATTGCCGCCCTGATGTACGGAGACAAACCCCGATAGGACTAAATACTGCCCCCCCAACCCGGTGCCCAGCCCCCCAGGCCCCACAGCCACATAGCCAGGCAGGCCTAAGAAACAATGCAAAAGTCACCCCATACTTACTGCTATAGCAAACCCCAGCTAACGCTCCCACCCCATTGTGCAACCATTGTTACATCATTACACAAAGTGGCTGTTTCATTGTGCAACCATTGTTACATCAATACACAACGTGGCTGTGTCATTGTGCAACCATTGCACCATCATTACACAACGTGGCTGTGTCATTGTGCAACCATTGTTACATAATTATACAACGTGGCTGTGTCATTGTGCAACCATTGTTACATCATTACACAACGTGGCTGTGTCATTGTGCAACCATTGTTACATCATTACACAAAGTGGCTGTGTCATTGTGCAACCATTGTTACATCATTATACAACATGGCTGTGTCATTGTGCAACCATTGTTACATCATTGCACAAAGTGGCTGTGTCATTGTGCAACCATTGTTACATCATTACACAAAGTGGCTGTGTCATTGTGCAACCATTGTTAAATCATTATACAACGTGGCTGTGTCATTGTGCAACCATTGTTACATCATTACACAAAGTGGCTGTGTCATTGTGCAACCATTGTTACATCATTATACAACGTGGCTGTGTCATTGTGCAACCATTAGTACATCATTATACAACGTGGCTGTTTCATTGTGCAACCATTGTTACATCATTATACAACGTGGCTGTGTCATTGTGCAACCATTGTTACATCATTATACAACGTGGCTGTGTCATTGTGCATCCATTGTTACATCATTACACAACGTGGCTGTGTCATTGTGCAACCATTGTTACATCATTACACAACGTGGCTGTGTCATTGTGCAACCATTGTTACATCATTACACAAAGTGGCTGTGTCATTGTGTAACCATTGTTACATCATTACACAACGTGGCTGTGTCATTGTGCAACCATTGTTACATCATTACACAACGTGGCGGTGTCATTGTGCAACCATTGTTACATCATTATACAACGTGGCTGTGTCATTGTGCAACCATTAGTACATCATTATACAACGTGGCTGTTTCATTATGCAACCATTGTTACATCATTATACAACGTGGCTGTGTCATTGTGCAACCATTGTTACATCATTACACAAAGTGGCTGTGTCATTGTGCAACCATTGTTACATCATTATACAACGTGGCTGTGTCATTGTGCAACCATTGTAACATCATTATACAACGTGGCTGTGTCATTGTGCAACCATTGTTACATCATTACACAAAGTGGCTGTGTCATTGTGCAACCATTGTTACATCATTACACAACGTGGCTGTGTCATTGTGCAACCATTGTTACATCATTACACAACGTGGCTGTGTCATTGTGCAACCATTGTTTTATCATTACACAACGTGGCTGTGTCATTGTGCAACCATTGTTACAACATTACACAAAGTGGCTGTGTCATTGTGCAACCATTGTTACATCATTATACAACGTGGCTGTGTCATTGTGCAACCATTGTTACATCATTACACAAAGTGGCTGTGTCATTGTGCAACCAATGTTACATCATTACACAACGTGGCTGTGTCATTGTGCAACCATTGTTACATCATTACACAACGTGGCTGTGTCATTGTGCAACCATTGTTACATCATTACACAAAGTGGCTGTGTCATTGTGCAACCATTGTTACATCATTATACAACGTAGCTGTGTCATGTGCAACCATTGTTACATCATTACACAAAGTGGCTGTGTCATTGTGCAACCATTGTTACATCATTATACAACGTGGCTGTGTCATTGTGCAACCATTGTTACATCATTATACAAAGTGGCTGTGTCATTGTGCAACCATTGTTACATCATTACACACAGTGGCTGCGTCATTGTGCAACCATAGTTACATCATTATACAACGTGGCTGTGTCATTGTGCAACCATTGTTACATCATTACACAAAGTGGCTGTGTCATTGTGCAACCATTGTTACATCATTATACAATGTGGCTGTGTCATCGTGGCTGTGTCATTGTGCAACCATTATTACATCATTATACAACGTGGCTGTTTCATTGTGCAACCATTGTTACATCATTATGCAACGTGGCTGTGTCATTGTGCAACCATTGTTACATCATTATACAACATGGCTGTGTCATTGTGCAACCATTGTTAAATCATTACACAAAGTGGCTGTGTCATTGTGCATCCATTGTTACATCATTACACAACATGGCTGTGTCATTGTGCAACCATTGTTACATCATTACACAACGTGGCTGTGTCAGTGTGCGACCATTGTTACATCATTACACAAAGTGGCTGTGTCATTTTGTAACCATTGTTACATCATTATACAACGTGGCTGTGTCATTGTGCAACCATTGTTACATCATTACACAACGTGGCTATGTCATTGTGCAACCATTGTTACATCATTATACAACGTAGCTGTGTCATTGTGCAACCATTGTTACATCATTACACAACGTGGCTGTGTCATTGTGCAACCATTGTTACATCATTACACAACGTGGCTGTGTCATTTGGCAACCATTATTACATCATTACACATAGTGGCTGTGTCATTGTGCAACCATTGTTACATCATTATACAACGTGGCTGTGTCATTGTGCAACCATTCTTACATCATTACACAACGTGGCTGTGTCATTGTGCAACCATTGTTACATCATTACACAACGTGGCTGTGTCATTGTGCAACCATTGTTACATCATTACACAACGTGGCTGTGCCATTGTGCATCCATTGTTACGTCATTACACAAAGTGGCTGTGTCATTGTGCAACCATTGTTACATCATTATGCAACGTGGCTATGTCATTGTGCAACCATTGTTACATCATTACACAACGTGGCTGTGTCATTGTGCAACCATTGTTACATCATTATACAACGTGGCTGTGTCATTGTGCAACCATTGTTACATCATTATACAACGTGGCTGTGTCATTGTGCAACCATTGTCACATCATTACACACAGTGGCTGTGTCATTGTGCAACCATAGTTACATCATTACACAACGTGGCTGTGTCATTGTGCTATCATTGTTACATCATTACACAAAGTGGCTGTGTCATTGTGCAACCATTGTTACATCATTACACATTGAGGCTGTGTCAATGTGCAACCATTGTTACATCATTACACAACGTGGCTGTGTCATTGTGCAACCATTGTTACATCATTACACAAAGTGGCTGTGTCATTGTGCAACCATTGTTACATCATTATACAACGTGGCTGTGTCATTGTGCAACCATTGTTACATCATTACACAAAGTGGCTGTGTCATTGTGCAACCATTGTCACATCATTACACAATGTGGCTCTGTCATTGTGCAACCATTGTTACATCATTACACAACGTGGCTGTGTCATTGTGCAACCATTGTTACATCATTACACAACGTGGCTGTGTCATTGTGCAACCATTGTTACATCATTACATAAAGTGGCTGTGTCATTGTGCAACCATTGCACCATCATTACACAACGTGGCTGTGTCATTGTGCAACCATTGTTACATCATTATACAACGTGGCTGTGTCATTGTGCAACCATTGTTACATCATTACACAACGTGGCTGTGTCATTGTGCAACCATTGTTACATCATTACACAACGTGGCAGTGTCATTGTGCAACCATTGTTACATCATTACACAAAGTGGCTGTGTCATTGTGCAACCATTGTTACATCATTATACAACGTGGCTGTGTCATTGTGCAACCATTGTTACATCATTGCACAAAGTGGCTGTGTCATTGTGCAACCATAGTTACATCATTACACAACGTGGCTGTGTCATTGTGCTATCATTGTTACATCATTACACAAAGTGGCTGTGTCATTGTGCAACCATTGTTACATCATTACACAACGAGGCTGTGTCAATGTGCAACCATTGTTACATCATTACACAACGTGGTTGTGTCATTGTGCAACCATTGTTACATCATTACACAAAGTGGCTGTGTCATTGTGCAACCATTGTTACATCATTATACAACGTGGCTGTGTCATTGTGCAACCATTGTTACATCATTACACAAAGTGGCTGTGTCATTGTGCAACCATTGTTACATCATTACACAACGTGGCTGTGTCATTGTGCAACCATTGTTACATCATTACACAACGTGGCTGTGTCATTGTGCAACCATTGTTACATCATTACACAAAGTGGCTGTGTCATTGTGCAACCATTGTTACATCATTATACAACGTGGCTGTGTCATTGTGCAACCATTGTTACATCATTACACAATGTGGCTGTGTCATTGTGCAACCATTGTTACATCATTATACGACGTGGCTGTGTCATTGTGCAACCATTGTTACAAAATTATACGACGTGGCTGTGTCATTGTGCAACCATTGTTACATCATTATACAACGTGGCTGTGTCATTGTGCAACCATTGTTACATCATTACACAAAGTGGCTGTGTCATTATGCAACCATTGTTACATCATTACACAAAGTGGCTGTGTCATTGTGCATCCATTGTTACATCATTACACAATGTGGCTGTGTCATTGTGCAACCATTGTTACATCATTACACAACGTGGCTGTGTCATTGTGCAACCATTGTTACATCATTACACAAAGTGGCTGTGTCATTGTGCAACCATTGTTACATCCTTACACAAAGTGGCTGTGTCATTGGGCAACCATTGTTAAATCATTATACAACGTGGCTGTGTCATTGTGCAACCATTGTTACATCATTACACAAAGTGGCTGTGTCATTGTGCAACCATTGTTACATCATTATACAACGTGGCTGTGTCATTGTGCAACCATTGTTACATCATTATACAACGTGGCTGTTTCATTGTGCAACCATTGTTACATCATTATACAACGTGGCTGTGTCATTGTGCAACCATTGTTACATCATTATAAAACGTGGCTGTGTCATTGTGCAACCATTGTTAAATCATTACACAAAGTGGCTGTGTTATTGTGCATCCATTGTTACATCATTACACAACGTGGCTGTGTCATTGTGCAACCATTGTTACATCATTACACAACATGGCTGTGTCATTGTGCAACCATTGTTAAATCATTACACAAAGTGGCTGTATCATTGTGTAACCATTGTTACATCATTATACAACGTGGCTGTGTCATTGTGCAACCATTGTTACATCATTACACAACGTGGTTGTGTCATTGTGCAACCATTGTTACATCATTATACAACTTGGCTGTGTCATTGTGCAACCATTGTTACATCATTATACAACATGGCTGTGTCATTGTGCAACCATTGTTACATCATTACACAAAGTGGCTGTGTCATTGTGCAACCATTGTTACATCATTATACAACGTGGCTGTGTCATTGTGCAACCATTGTAACATCATTATACAACGTGTCATTGTGCAACCATTGTTACATCATTACACAAAGTGGCTGTTTCATTGTGCAACCATTGTTACATCATTACACAACGTGGCTGTGTCATTGTGCAACCATTGCAACATCATTACACAACGTGGCTGTGTCATTGTGCAACCATTGTTACATAATTATACAACGTGGCTGTGTCATTGTGCAACCATTGTTACATCATTACACAACGTGGCTGTGTCATTGTGCAACCATTGTTACATCATTACACAAAGTGGCTGTGTCATTGTGCAACCATTGTTACATCATTATACAACATGGCTGTGTCATTGTGCAACCATTGTTACATCATTGCACAAAGTGGCTGTGTCATTGTGCAACCATTGTTACATCATTACACAAAGTGGCTGTGTCATTGTGCAACCATTGTTAAATCATTATACAACGTGGCTGTGTCATTGTGCAACCATTGTTACATCATTACACAAAGTGGCTGTGTCATTGTGCAACCATTGTTACATCATTATACAACGTGGCTGTGTCATTGTGCAACCATTGTTACATCATTATACAACGTGGCTGTTTCATTGTGCAACCATTGTTACATCATTATACATTGTGGCTGTGTCATTGTGCAACCATTGTTACATCAGAATACAACGTGGCTGTGTCATTGTGCATCCATTGTTACATCATTACACAACGTGGCTGTGTCATTGTGCAACCATTGTTACATCATTACACAACGTGGCTGTGTCATTGTGCAACCATTGTTACATCATTACACAAAGTGGCTGTGTCATTGTGTAACCATTGTTACATCATTACACAACGTGGCTATGTCATTGTGCAACCATTGTTACATCATTACACAACGTGGCGGTGTCATTGTGCAACCATTGTTACATCATTATACAACGTGGCTGTGTCATTGTGCAACCATTGTTACATCATTATACAACGTGGCTGTGTCATTGTGCAACCATTGTTACATCATTACACAAAGTGGCTGTGTCATTGTGCAACCATTGTTACATCATTATACAACATGGCTGTGTCATTGTGCAACCATTGTAACATCATTATACAACGTGGCTGTGTCATTGTGCAACCATTGTTACATCATTACACAAAGTGGCTGTGTCATTGTGCAACCATTGTTACATCATTACACAACGTGGCTGTGTCATTGTGCAACCATTGTTACATCATTACACAACGTGGCTGTGTCATTGTGCAACCATTGTTTCATCATTACACAACGTGGCTGTGTCATTGTGCAACCATTGTTACAACATTACACAAAGTGGCTGTGTCATTGTGCAACCATTGTTACATCATTATACAACGTGGCTGTGTCATTGTGCAACCATTGTTACATCATTACACAAAGTGGCTGTGTCATTGTGCAACCATTGTTACATCATTACACAACGTGGCTGTGTCATTGTGCAACCATTGTTACATCATTACACAACGTGGCTGTGTCATTGTGCAACCATTGTAACATCATTACACAAAGTGGCTGTGTCATTGTGCAACCATTGTTACATCATTATACAACGTGGCTGTGTCATTGTGCAACCATTGTTACATCATTACACAAAGTGGCTGTGTCATTGTGCAACCATTGTTACATCATTATACAACGTGGCTGTGTCATTGTGCAACCATTGTTACATCATTATACAAAGTGGCTGTGTCATTGTGCAACCATTGGTACATCATTACACACAGTGGCTGTGTCATTGTGCAACCATAGTTACATCATTATACAACGTGGCTGTGTCATTGTGCAACCATTGTTACATCATTACACAAAGTGGCTGTGTCATTGTGCAACCATTGTTACATCATTATACAATGTGGCTGTGTCATCGTGGCTGTGTCATTGTGCAACCATTATTACATCATTATACAACGTGGCTGTTTCATTGTGCAACCATTGTACATCATTATGCAACGTGGCTGTGTCATTGTGCAACCATTGTTACATCATTATACAACATGGCTGTGTCATTGTGCAACCATTGTTAAATCATTACACAAAGTGGCTGTGTCATTGTGCATCCATTGTTACATCATTACACAACATGGCTGTGTCATTGTGCAACCATTGTTACATCATTACACAACGTGGCTGTGTCAGTGTGCGACCATTGTTACATCATTACACAAAGTGGCTGTGTCATTTTGTAACCATTGTTACATCATTATACAACGTGGCTGTGTCATTGTGCAACCATTGTTACATCATTACACAACGTGGCTATGTCATTGTGCAACCATTGTTACATCATTATACAACGTAGCTGTGTCATTGTGCAACCATTGTTACATCATTGCACAAAGTGGCTGTGTCATTGTGCAACCATTGTTACATCATTACACAAAGTGGCTGTGTCATTGTGCAACCATTGTTAAATCATTATACAACGTGGCTGTGTCATTGTGCAACCATTGTTACATCATTACACAAAGTGGCTGTGTCATTGTGCAACCATTGTTACATCATTATACAACGTGGCTGTGTCATTGTGCAACCATTGTTACATCATTATACAACGTGGCTGTTTCATTGTGCAACCATTGTTACATCATTATACATTGTGGCTGTGTCATTGTGCAACCATTGTTACATCAGAATACAACGTGGCTGTGTCATTGTGCATCCATTGTTACATCATTACACAACGTGGCTGTGTCATTGTGCAACCATTGTTACATCATTACACAACGTGGCTGTGTCATTGTGCAACCATTGTTACATCATTACACAAAGTGGCTGTGTCATTGTGTAACCATTGTTACATCATTACACAACGTGGCTATGTCATTGTGCAACCATTGTTACATCATTACACAACGTGGCGGTGTCATTGTGCAACCATTGTTACATCATTATACAACGTGGCTGTGTCATTGTGCAACCATTGTTACATCATTACACAACGTGGCTGTGTCATTGTGCAACCATTGTTACATCATTACACAAAGTGGCTGTGTCATTGTGCAACCATTGTTACATCATTATACAACATGGCTGTGTCATTGTGCAACCATTGTAACATCATTATACAACGTGGCTGTGTCATTGTGCAACCATTGTTACATCATTACACAAAGTGGCTGTGTCATTGTGCAACCATTGTTACATCATTACACAACGTGGCTGTGTCATTGTGCAACCATTGTTACATCATTACACAACGTGGCTGTGTCATTGTGCAACCATTGTTTCATCATTACACAACGTGGCTGTGTCATTGTGCAACCATTGTTACAACATTACACAAAGTGGCTGTGTCATTGTGCAACCATTGTTACATCATTATACAACGTGGCTGTGTCATTGTGCAACCATTGTTACATCATTACACAAAGTGGCTGTGTCATTGTGCAACCATTGTTACATCATTACACAACGTGGCTGTGTCATTGTGCAACCATTGTTACATCATTACACAACGTGGCTGTGTCATTGTGCAACCATTGTAACATCATTACACAAAGTGGCTGTGTCATTGTGCAACCATTGTTACATCATTATACAACGTGGCTGTGTCATTGTGCAACCATTGTTACATCATTACACAAAGTGGCTGTGTCATTGTGCAACCATTGTTACATCATTATACAACGTGGCTGTGTCATTGTGCAACCATTGTTACATCATTATACAAAGTGGCTGTGTCATTGTGCAACCATTGGTACATCATTACACACAGTGGCTGTGTCATTGTGCAACCATAGTTACATCATTATACAACGTGGCTGTGTCATTGTGCAACCATTGTTACATCATTACACAAAGTGGCTGTGTCATTGTGCAACCATTGTTACATCATTATACAATGTGGCTGTGTCATCGTGGCTGTGTCATTGTGCAACCATTATTACATCATTATACAACGTGGCTGTTTCATTGTGCAACCATTGTACATCATTATGCAACGTGGCTGTGTCATTGTGCAACCATTGTTACATCATTATACAACATGGCTGTGTCATTGTGCAACCATTGTTAAATCATTACACAAAGTGGCTGTGTCATTGTGCATCCATTGTTACATCATTACACAACATGGCTGTGTCATTGTGCAACCATTGTTACATCATTACACAACGTGGCTGTGTCAGTGTGCGACCATTGTTACATCATTACACAAAGTGGCTGTGTCATTTTGTAACCATTGTTACATCATTATACAACGTGGCTGTGTCATTGTGCAACCATTGTTACATCATTACACAACGTGGCTATGTCATTGTGCAACCATTGTTACATCATTATACAACGTAGCTGTGTCATTGTGCAACCATTGTTACATCATTATACAACGTGGCTGGGTCATTGTGCAACCATTGTTACATCATTACACAAAGTGGCTGTGTCATTGTGCAACCATTGTTACATCATTATACAACGTGGCTGTGTCATTGTGCAACCATTGTAACATCATTATACAACGTGGCTGTGTCATTGTGCAACAATTGTTACATCATTACACAACGTGGCTGTGTCATTGTGCAACCATTGTAACATCATTATACAACGTGGCTGTGTCATTGTGCAACAATTGTTACATCATTACACAACGTGGCTGTGTCATTGTGCAACCATTGTTACATCATTACACAACGTGGCTGTGTCATTGTGCAACCATTGTTACATCATTACACAAAGTGGCTGTGTCATTGTGCAACCATTGTTACATCATTATACAACGTGGCTGTGTCATTGTGCAACCATTGTTACATCAGTACACAACGTGGCTGTGTCATTGTGCAACCATTGTTACATCATTACACAACGTGGCTGTGTCATTGTGCAACCATTGTTACATCATTACACAACGTGGCTGTGTCATTGTGCAACCATTGTTACATCATTACACAATGTGGCTGTGTCATTGTGCAACCATTGTTACATCATTATACAACGTGGCTGTGTCATTGTGCAACCATTGTTACATCAATATACAACGTGGCTGTGTCATTGTGCAACCATTGTTACATCATTACACAAAGTGGCTGTGTCATTGTGCAACCATTGTTACATCATTACACAACGTGGCTGTGTCATTGTGCTACCATTGTTACATCATTACACAAAGTGGCTGTGTCATCGTGCAACCATTGTTACATCATTACACAGCGTGGCTGTGTCAATGTGCAACCATTGTTACATCATTACACAACGTGGCTGTGTCATTGTGCAACCATTGTTACATCATTACACAAAGTGGCTGTGTCATTGTGCAACCATTTTTACATCATTATACAACGTGGCTGTGTCATTGTGCAACCATTGTTACATCATTAAACAAAGTGGCTGTGTCATTGTGTAAAAATTGTTACATCATTACACAACGTGGCTGTGTCATTGTGCAACCATTGTTACATCATTACACAACGTGGCTGTGTCATTGGGCAACCATTGTTACATCATTACACAACGTGGCTGTGTCATTGTGCAAACATTGTTACATCATTACACAAAGTGGCTGTGTCATTGTGCAACCATTGTTACATCATTATACAACTGGAAAGGGGCGACCACTCGGTCCCCCCGAACGTATGGTAGGGTGCCCTGACCCCTCTGGGAAACCATTTTGGGCGGGAGGCCTGTCTCGGCTGGTATGCCCGAAGCGGCGTAGCCGGGGCGCGCCTTTTCCCGCCCAAGAGGGGTTGTCCTAGACACCTACACCATTGGCCACGCCCCGTAGGCGGATCGGAGGAGGGTACTGTAAAGAATGATGGCAATGAAGATGAAGCAGTTGAAACTATTAAATAATAGTTTATTTGAGAAAAGAACAGCAGATCACAGGAGTGCAGCTTGCCAGGAACAAGTCCGTGGAGAAACTGACTCAGGTACAGTTAAAACTCAACTGTGTCCAGCATGACACGAGGGACGCACTTTTGAAGAGAAACATTCTCTTCAGAAGTGCGTGCAGCATGTTGGAACACAAGCGAGGCAATGTAACACAAACAGAAGAGAATACACGAGCGCGCCGCAGCGTGCCATGTAACTTATTCAAATAATACACTTACATGCACTTTACATCTTCTCCCTATTTACATAATAAAAAGATAAAAGAAAAGTGAAAACTTAAGAAAGAAAATAATCCTTAATTCGAGAAGGAAAGGAACAATTCCTGTGGGACCTGTCAGTGGAAACATGAGAAGGGGTTGCAATAACATGAGAGTTAACAGTATCATTACACATTGATTCATTGACATTAGAATTTTCAACAAAATTTGAGTTGGGTGTTGAAATTTGAGAACAAGGAGAAGTGTCAGGTGAAAGTTCATAATGTACATCAGAAGTGGTACCTACAGGGAAAAAAGAAGATGAGGAAGATTCACTTACATATTTACTTGAGACGATTTTCCTTGCCTGTTCGGGGGTAAGTCTGACAATGACACGCTTACTCCACCACCCCCTTCCATCAAGGAAGAGAGAACCTTTGGAAACTTTGAGGACCTGGGTAGGTAAAGAAAAGGTAGATAGACCTTTTTTAACCTTATTATTAAATTTAACCATGACCCAGTCTCCTACATTGAAAGGTTGAATAGAAGAAAGCAATTTTGAATTAAAGTTTTTCTGTTGAATTAGTTGTTTAGAAGCAACATTTACTTTGACAATCTCCTTGTCGTTGCAAGCTAAGCAAACATTGTCCTTAACTTTCAAGTCTTTTATCCAAGATGGGCAAATATTCCCATTTGGATTTCTTTTTCTTAGGAGTCTGAAAGGGGAAACACCAGTTGTACTATGAGGGGTAACTAAGTAAGACCATAATTTGCTAGTAAGGAATTTTTCTACATCCAAACTAGAAGACACAGCGGTCTGTATTCCCTCCTTGAAAAACCTATTCATCCTCTCAATTAGTCCATTGGATGAAGGAGAGTATAGTGCTACTTTAAGATGTTTGATGTCATATGACTTAAGAAATGACTCAAAAGAAGATGAGCAAAAATGAGAGCCATTGTCACTGACCAATTCCCTAGGGGGACCCTCAGAGAGAAAAATTTTACCGAGGAAATCAATGGCAGCAACAGAAGTGGGAGAATCTGAGAACTCAAATGCGCACCACTTCAAATGATAGTCAACCAGTGAAACAATAAAACGTTTATTACAAGGTAACACCTCCCAAGGACCAGAGAAATCAATAGCCAGCTTTTGCCAAGCTTCAGCAGGAAAAGGAACTGTATGCAAAGGTAACAGGGGTGTCTTCCAGTGCTTATCCGAAACCAGACAAGTAGAACAAGACTCAATCCAGTTAGAAACATCCCCATCTAAACCAGGCCACCAAAAGTGTTCCTTCAATTTCCTTGAGGTGCTGCCAACGCCAAGATGTCCTTGATGAGCAAAGTCAAAAAGTTTTTTCCTAATACCTAAAGGTGGGACACATAAGTCACCCCTAAAAATGACATCATTCGCAATGGAAAGTTCACCAGACACTTGAGCAAAGACTTTCAAGGGCGCAGGAAGAGAGCGAATTCTTGGCCAACCAGAAACAATTAGATTTTTAACATTGAGAAGAACTGAATCTTCTGAGCAACTATGCTTCCATTCAGTCTCTGATATACAAAAAGGTGAAAGAACCAACTCTTCTATGGATGCTACCACACACTCAACGTCATCAACGGAATCATCCTCAATATCATTTTCAAGTAAAGTAAGTCTTGAAAGAGCATCAGCTCGCAAATTATTGCCACCTGAAATGTGTCTAATGGTGAAATTGTACTCATGTAGTTTAGACAAAATGCGAACTAATCTAGAAGAAGCCTTGCCTGTTCCATTACCATTGAGAAGATGAAGTAAAGGCTTGTGATCACTGAGGAGAATAAAGTGTGATCCCCAGATAAATGTTTTAAATTTCTCAATTGCCCAGGAACAGGCAAGGGCTTCTCTTTCAATAGTGCTATAATGAGACTCAGCTACATTTAAGGCTCTTGACGCAAAACCTATAGTATTCTCCCTACAAGAGTCTCTTTGAGTTAACACTGCACCTAAACCCTTCTGACTAGCGTCAACAGCAATGGTACATTCTAAACTTGGATTGAATGATGATAGGGCAGGTGCTTCTACAATAACCTTTTTTACAGTGTCAAAAGCCTTGTTAGCTTCTTCAGACCAAATGAACTTACTATCTTTCTTGAGTAAGGTGCGAAGAGGTTGGACAAACTGAGAATAATTTTGGATGAAGCGTGAATAGTACTCAGCAAGCCCAAGAAATGACCTTAAGGCATCCTTATCTTTAGGGACAGCAACATTGGAAATAGCTTTGCTTAAGCAAATCTTTGGTTTGATACCATGCGCAGAAATGCTATGACCCAGATAGTCCAGTTCTTTTACCATAAATATACATTTCTTAACACCCAGAGTTATGCCAACTTCTTGAAAGCGAGACAAAACTTTCCTTAACACTTTAAAATGCTCTGATCTATTTTTCGAATGAATCAGAACATCATCCTGATAGGCTTGTACATTTGGGATGTCATGCAAAATTGTGTCCATGAATTTTTGGAAGACACTGGCGGCAGAAGCCAAGCCAAAAGGGAGTCTGAGATATTTGAATGCCCCAAAAGGAGTTATGAAAGTTGTTAACTCAGAGGAGGACCTCGAGAGAGGAATCTGATGGTACGCACTCTTGAGGTCCAAAAGTGAGAAAATTTTGGATTCTGAAATGCCGGTCAACAATTCTTGAATTTTAGGTAAGGGATGGCAATCCACAATAATGTTTTGATTAAGGGAGCGCAAATCTGCACACAAACGAATCAAGGAATCCTTTTTCTTAACGACAACAATAGGACTACCCCATAAAGAAGAATTAGTAGGGACAATAATACCTTCTGAAACTAAGTTGTCTAGGACTTTTTTAAGCTCATCTCTTACATTCAAAGGAACATTCCTCAGTTTATGGCAGACAGGAATGGCATTGGGTTCCAATCTGATCAGATGCTCAAAATCTTTGATGTAGCCCACAGAATCTTTGAAAACCTCCGGAAATTCAGATATTAAATTCTGAATCTCCAAGTCTTCCTCATGAACTACATTAAAAATTGAGGTCTCATTGATTTGAACTGGTGTATCAGAACCAGGAACTAATTTCAAACCCATTCTAGCCAAATCTTGCCATCCAACAATAAGTTTTCCATCAATAGCAATATATACTTTCGTTGTAGTAAATCTACCCAAACATTCAATTCTTGTAATAAAATATCCTAGCATATCAATACTTTTCCTATTATAGGCTTTGGGAATGATGTCAAGCGGAGATAAAGTTACATTCTTACTCCAGATTTCATCAAATAAAGTATTAGAGATGATGGTAACAGGTGCCCCCGAATCTGCCATCATATCTAACTTTACATCATCAACAATTACACAGCAAGTGGGGTCTTTGACACGTGTAGTGTCGAGATCAAGCTCAACTAAATCAATGGAGAGAATTTTCCTTTCAGGGATAGACAGGTTAGAATCAACATTTTGAATTGAGTTAATGTGAAGATCATCAAATGGAGATTGCAAGAAAGACATGTCAACGTTGGAAACATTTACATGAGGATCTTCAACAGAAGAAAGGTTATTGATTCTAATTGCTTTCCTGTTTCTGCAAACAATATTAAAGTGACCAATTTTGCTACAAAAAGTACACTTTTTACCCAACGCGGGACATGTGGGGCTGTTACTAAGGTGACTTTTTGATCCACATCTAAAGCAATAAGAATTAAATTTCTTTTGAAAAGGTTTAAATGATGAGTTTTTTTGAACAACAGCATTAATTTGTACATCCTTTTCGTGTTGAAGAAGATTTCCATCGGTGATGCATCTCGAGGAGACAATCGACCTTTCTACGCTTTTGGCCATGTCTAACACTTCATTTAATGTGGGGTCACGACAGCTCAAAATCCTCTCCTGAATCTTTTTATGATAATAGTTGTAAACAAACTGGTCTCTCAAAACAGTGTCTAGATATGCTCCAAAATTGCATTCCGCAGCCAAATTTCTCAAAACAGAGATGAAGTCCTCTACAGACTCATCTTGATGTTGTTTCCTTTTCATGAAGTTGAAACGTTCCATCATAACACTGGGCTGATCAATAAAGTTTTTATTCAATCTTAAGACTGCATCTGTGAAAACATTCCATCCTTCTCCATCTCCTGATGGAGGTACAGACAATGGAAGGTTGTTGAAAATTTCTTTTCCAGCAGTTCCTAAATGGCTATATAAAATAGCCAGCTTCCTTTTTGCAGAGTATTCATCTGCACCAATTGCCACTAGGTAATTTTCAAAACTGATGAACCACAACTTCCATGACTCTTTGGGCTTACCAGGATTAGGTAGAAAGTGATTCAAGTATACAATTTGTTGATTAGTGGCCATAATGTAAATAGGAAGCTTTGTAAAAGTCTTTTAAAAATTCTTGGTACAGTATATAAAGTAAATGAAGTAACTGTATTAAATTCTTAAGTCTCTTTTAAATAAATACCTTTTTAATTCGGTGCGCTCGCTGTTGAAAAGTGAAGAAACCAGACTCGAAAATCACTCGGTGAATGTTGTTATGGAAACAAGTGAAACAAAATGGCCCCCAGAGCGTGAGCGTGATGACGTAGGCAAATGACGTCATGCGAGTTAGCAAGCGCTCGAGGAATCAACCAGTAGGCTGTCAGGAGTGGACGAAAATGATTAAATTTGTAGAAACTCACTGCAGCGTAGTGCGATGACGAGGTTTCCGGTCTCCGGGAAGGAAAGTGAAGGTTTTGAAGCGAAGCGCATATGTTAATGAAGGTATTTTTAAGAAGGATGCGCAAAAAATAGTGAAATGCTGTCGAAATTGCCGGGTTCGTAGTAGTCCTTGTCGCCAATATGTAAAGAATGATGGCAATGAAGATGAAGCAGTTGAAACTATTAAATAATAGTTTATTTGAGAAAAGAACAGCAGATCACAGGAGCGCAGCTTGCCAGGAACAAGTCCGTGGAGAAACTGACTCAGGTACAGTTAAAACTCAACTGTGTCCAGCATGACACGAGGGACGCACTTTTGAAGAGAAACATTCTCTTCAGAAGTGCGTGCAGCATGTTGGAACACAAGCGAGGCAATGTAACACAAACAGAAGAGAATACACGAGCGCGCCGCAGCGTGCCATGTAACTTATTCAAATAATACACTTACATGCACTTTACAGGTACACGCCCTCCCGAGGAAGAATAAAAGAGCAACAATCTAAGGAAGCATCCTCTTGTTCCTGTGCTTGGAAGCTGCACCTCCTCGTTGCATGTGAGCCCGAGACGGAACAAGGAGCCAATTTTGAGAACTTGTAATTTTTGTGTTTCTCTTTTCAGTGATTCCGAAGCTTTGGATCCAGGACCTCGAGTAAACGATGCCTGGCAAGAGGATCGCAAAGAAGGTTGGGACCGAACAAATGCTTCGCATGCTGGTGAAGGATATGGCAAACATGAAGAAGCAGATGGCGGCAATGAATGGTAGACCGAAGAAAGTCATCGGGCCAGCATTGCCGGGAGTAGTCCCTGCCGGGAGATGTAAAAGGGCCAGGAATAGGGTGGCAGGGGGGGAGGCCCCTGTTCCCGAGTCACCTCCGGCGAGCCCGGTCAGTCCTGTGGAGGCCCCAGCTCCGATCCCGAATGCGGGACAGCCGATCCCTGTGGTAGTTACACCCATCAACGAGGGGGATATGCCTCCCGAGCTGGCCGCCCAGTTGGCAGCGTGGTTAGGCAAGAGCAACGAGGGTGCGGTGGCACCGGGAGACACGGCCGAGGAGGCCAGGTTAATAATGAAGCAGTTGCGGCAATCGAGAGATGCTGCGAAGGCACCTTGTCCTCTTGTTTCCCCGCAGAACCCATCGGGACAACCGGCATCGAGCGTTGGAACGACAACAACAACAGATCCAGCAACTAGTTCGGGTAAGCAGCCGTTGCCAATGGCGGGGGAGGGATCCTTACCCTCAAGGAGGGAAAAGGTGGTCCAACACATCCCAATTGATGTGAAAGAAAGGATTTGGGCGGATAAATATGTGAACATGTTTTCGCTGTTGACCGATCATTATGAGATAGAACACGTTAGAAATCAGAAGGAGTTGTTACATCCGAGTGTATGGCGTGCCAGAATGGCGGGTTTCAGGGTGGATGAAACAATTGCTAATTGGGCCAGAGCGTTTGGAATGTTTACTGCAATCATGGGGGAACGTAGGCCTGAAGTATTGTCTGAATTAGCTTGTTACCAGACACGTATAATGGAATTTTATGAAACGTATGAAGGAAATCAATGGATGGGTTATGATAACAAATTTCGTAAGGCCAAGGAGCACGACTCATCCCTGACGTGGGATTGTTTCGACTCCATTTCCTGGCAGAAGCAGGTTATGCCGAATACAACGAAGTCGTCTTCTTTCGGCGGGAATGGGGCGGAGCCTTCCCTCATAATTTGGCGGCGCCCTTTCGGGCGGGCGCCAACGGTAATCAGCACACAAAGAATAATGGAAACTCGGGTGGAAAAGGGGTCTGTTGGAGCTTTAACAGGGGCAAGTGCACTAGGCCACAAGGGACATGCAAGTTCAGGCATGAGTGTGCAGGGTGCGGACAGGCCTCACACCCCGAGAGTTCGTGCAGAGCCAAGAATGGTGATACAGGAAGTAGAGGAGGGGCCAAACAGGTCTAACATCGACCGAGGGGCCCCGTTACCTACTCCCGTTGATATCATGGCAATGATCCCTTGGCTGAACGAATACCCTGATCATGGCTCCGCCGGGGTGTTGCGAGACGGTTTCTCATATGGTTTCCGCATCCCGGCGGGGGATTTTCGGGGGGAAGCACAGTGTAAAAACCAACTATCGGTTCAACAAAATATAGAGGTGGTACAGGCAAAGATTGGAAAGGAGGTGTCCCGTGGTCGGGTTGCGGGTCCATATGGGAATCCGCCAGTTGTTGACTTTGTTTGTTCACCATTGGGAGTAGTCCCCAAGAGGGACCCGGGTGAGTTCAGGTTAATCCATAATTTGTCCGCTCCTAGAGGTCTTTCGGGGAACGATGCGATTGACCCGGGAGTTTGTTCGGTGCGGTATGCATCCTTTGATGAGGCCATCGCCATGTTGAATCGCCTGGGGCCCGGAGCGCTGATGGCTAAATCAGATATCGAGTCAGCGTTCCGGTTGCTCCCGGTACACCCTCTGGATCAGCGTCTCTTAGGTTTTATGTTTCAAGGACGCTACTACATGGATAAATGTATGCCGATGGGTTGCTCCATCTCTTGTGCGTATTTTGAGAGGTTCAGTACTTTTTTGCAATGGGCGTTCACCAGAGCCACGGGCTTTACGCAGGTTATGCATTATCTTGATGATTTTCTGTTTCTGGGGGCAGCTGGGGACACGGAATGTGCACAGGCTTTGAGGGAATTCTGTACTCTCATGAAACAATTTGGCGTGCCACTGACACCAGGGAAGACAGTAGGGCCATCTACTTCACTCGAGTTTCTGGGAATTGAGCTCGATTCTGTAGAGGGGTGCTTCCGTTTGCCCAAGGAGAAGGTAGTCAAATTTAAGGCCTCGCTTGAAAAGTGCCTCGGCGAGAAAAAAGTAACTCTCCATCAGTTGCAACAAGCTGTGGGTCAGCTCAATTTTGCCCTTAGAGTGATACCGATGGCTCGCCCCTTTTCCCGCTCTATCGCACAATCCATGGTTGGCCTCAAGGAAGGGCACCACCGCACAAGACTGTCAGCAGAGGTTCGCCAGGATATGTGCATATGGCTGGCATTTCTGGCGGATTTCAACGGTCGCGTCGTGTGGAACAAACCGCCAGCTTCCTCCGAGGAGCTGGGGTTGTGGACCGACTCGGCAGGGAGTGTGGGCTTTGGCGCCATCTTTGGTAATCAATGGTCGGCACGAACATGGCCGGCGTGGTGGCACGATAGTGGGCTCACAGGTAACATTGAGTTTCTTGAATTGTTTCCCATTCTGGTGGCCTTGAAAACATGGCCAGAAGGGTTTCGTGATCGCACTGTGGTTTTCTAGTCTGATAATATGTCCGTTGTTGAATGTATCAATAATCAGGCAGCACGTTGCAAATGGATTTCGAGGTTGCTGAAAGAAATTGTCCTACTATGTATGAGACTAAACGTCCACTTTAGGGCAAAACACGTGCCTGGGGTACAAAACCAGGCGGCCGATGCACTCTCTCGTTCCCACATGCAGGCCTTCCGGGGTCTTCTGCCCTCAGCGGACTTGGTGGCGGCACCATTTCCCGAAGCTCTCTGGTCTCTCGGTGCCCCGGATTACAAAACCTCGTGGGAGAGAGTCTAGCACCCAGGACAAGGAAGGCATATGAAGGGGCGTTCCGTTCCTATTGGGAATTTTTGGGTTCAGCTGGGGGGGAGCATTGGGGGCAGGAGGAGTATGTCCTGAAATTTCTGGTATCCCTACATCAGGCAGGCCGATCACTGGCAACAGCCAATAGGCACAGGGCCGCCATTGCCTTCATGGCGCAGGCTCATGGCATCCAGGACCCCACATCGTCCTTTCTCGTAAGAAAGGCTCTGCGTGGGTGGCAACGCCTTGAGGGTCGTAGAGTGGATGAGAGGCACCCGATAGGTTTAGAAAGGTTGTCTCTGTTAATGTCCGTACTCCCTGCGACATGTTCATCTCAATCAGAGACAGTGCTGTTCCGGGCCGCTTTTGCATTAGCATTCCATGGGGCTATGCGGGTAAGCGAACTGGTAGCGAGGAACAAGCAGGATACGAGGGGAGGTCTGTGTCGAGAACACGTTCAAATTAAGGGTGAGACGGTGGTAGTCTCAATAGCCAGGTCCAAGACCGATCAGGGAGCGATCGGGGACTGTGTGGTAGTCCAGCGGATTCCAGGGTCTCCCATGTGCCCGGTAAGATGCGTGGAGGAGTATTTAGCGCAGAGGGCGGCATCATGGGGGGGGAAGCTTGCTCAGGCACACCGTCGCCACCCCACTGACTAGGTTTCAGTTCCAGCGGGTGTTAACAATGGCAATCGCGGCAGCGGGCTTGAACCCAAGCGATTTTGGGACCCATTCCTTCCGGATAGGGGCTGCTACAGAGGCTACAGCCAGGGGTCTGAGTGTTGAAAAAGTGAAACAGTTGGGGCGTTGGTCCTCGAACTGTTATAAAAGGTATGTGCGGTTGCACATGTTGTGAAGCTAATGTCATGCACTCACGCTTTTTGTTTTCTGTTTGGTTTACAGTTTCGCGAGCAGGCTTTGCGGGGCGGACTGTGCAGTTGACCCGACACCTGGGGACCAGCGGTCAAAGATCACCGGCTGTGGAAAGAGTGGTGTGGGTCGTTGGCCACTCATACGTGAGGTGAGCCGCGGACGTATTCAAAGCAGGTGACATGATTCACGTGGCTGGGGAATACGGGTGCAGGGTGACCTTCCACGGAAGGGGCGGGCTCTGTATTGACCAGTTTCAAACTTTTATGGAGGGACTGCTAGGGCGGACGAGTTCACCGCCGTCTGTAATCATAGTACATCTTGGGGGCAATGATTTGGTGACCATTGGTCGACGAGTACTTCTCAAGGTAATTTTATCCACAGTGAGTTGGTTGGCAAGAAGGGTTCCGGGGTGCACGATTGCATGGTTACACATGATTCCTAGGAAGGTGTGGCGAGGGGCTCTCTCTGTGTCGGCTTTGAACCAATCGGTAAAGAAGGTTAATAACAAACTTAGTAGGTTGTTTCGTTCAGGCCAGTTGCATTGTATTCCACATGGATGTATTCGGGGGGACCATATGTACCTTGAAGATGGGGTCCATTTGTCCCGGGAGGGGAATGTCTTACTCATAGGAGACTTCATAGCGTGGTTAAAGAGTTTCTGTAGCCATGACCTTTAGTAGGAGTTTGTGGGGGGTCCGGATAGCCGGTCAACTATCCGGCCTGTGGCGGTAAGGTCATGATCGGTGAGCAGTAATTGGAAGATCCCTAGAGGTGGGGCGCCACCCATTATGGATGGGAGCGCCCGGGGGGAGGCGGCCATTGGCCCCTCACACGGGGAGGCGGTACCCCTCTAAGGATGGGGCCGCCGAAAGGGAAGGCGGTCATAGGCCCCTCCCAGGGGAGGAGGGGCTACGGGCCCCTCCTGGGAATTTCCCGGGGCCAGGACATCCACGGTGGCGGATGTGGTAAGCAGTGTGGGGTGGGAGGGGGGTCTACGCTACCTTCTAGACACCTCACACGAGTCCTCGGACGACCACTAAGATGGCGTCGAGTAAATATCGGGCCCCCGTTACGACAAGGGAAATTGGAAGTTGGCACAGAGGTACAGTCCTCTGTGCGCCCGCCCCTCACAAGTAAGGGGGGGAGTTCTGGTATTAGGGATATGACACCGGTTACGACCTTGCCGTTGGCCCGTAATGTTAGGATGTACAATTTAATTTTGAGTATATGCATTTGCAGGATGTTTAGAATCGGTTAGGAGAACCTTTGTATTAGAGCTGTGTTAAGGTTAGCCAATAAACATCGTAATGTATGAAGGAAATTGTACATGATATGAAACTGTTATTTTAATGTTTTGATTTTGTTTCATATTTTAATAAATACGGCCGGGAGGGTAACTCCCTCCCGCCTTCCAAAAGTCAAGAACTGTGTCCGTCTTCCCATCCTTGGGGATTGTGTTGGGAGGGGGTGACGGGTATCCCGGCCATATGGAAAGGGGCGACCACTCGGTCCCCCCGAACGTATGGTAGGGTGCCCTGACCCCCCCGGGAAACCATTTTGGGCGGGAGGCGTGTCTCGGCTGGTATGCCCGAAGCGGCGTAGCCGGGGCGCGCCTTTTCCCGCCCAAGAGGGGTTGTCCTAGACACCTACACCGTTGGCCACGCCCCGTAGGCGGATCGGAGGAGGGTACACGCCCTCCCGAGGAAGAATAAAAGAGAAACAATCTAAGGAAGCATCCTCTTGTTCCTGTGCTTGGAAGCTGCACCTCCTCGTTGCACGTGAGCCCGAGACGGAACAAGGAGCCAATTTTGAGAACTTGTAATTTTTGTGTTTCTCTTTTCAGTGATTCCGAAGCTTTGGATCCAGGACCTCGAGTAAACGATACCTGGCAAGAGGATCGCAAAGAAGGTTGGGACCGAACAAATGCTTCGCATGCTGGTGAAGGATATGGCAAACATGAAGAAGCAGATGGCGGCAATGAATGGTAGACCGAAGAAAGTCATCGGGCCAGCATTGCGGGGAGTAGTCCCTGCCGGGAGAGGTAAAAGGGCCAGGAATAGGGCGGTAGGGGGGGAGGCCCCTGTTCCCGAGTCACCTCCGGCGAGCCCGGTCAGTCCTGTGGAGGCCCCAGCTCCGATCCGGAATGCGGGACAGCCGATCCCTGTGGTAGTTACACCAGTCAACGAGGGGGATATGCCTCCCGAGCTGGCCGCCCAGTTGGCAGCATGGTTAGGCAAGAGCAACGAGGGTGCGGTGGCACCGGGAGACACGGCCGAGGAGGCCAGGTTAATAATGAAGCAGTTGCGGCAATCGAGAGATGCTGCGAAGGCACCTTGTCCTCTTGTTTCCCCGCAGAACCCATCGGGACAACCGGCATCGAGCGTTGGAACGACAACAACAACAGATCCAGCAACTAGTTCGGGTAAGCAGCCGTTGCCAATGGCGGGGGAGGGATCGTTACCCTCAAGGAGGGAAAAGGTGGTCCAACACATCCCAATTGATGTGAAAGAAAGGATTTGGGCGGATAAATATGTGAACATGTTTTCGCTGTTGACCGATCATTATGAGATAGAACACGTTAGAAATCAGAAGGAGTTGTTACATCCGAGTGTATGGCGTGCCAGAATGGCGGGTTTCAGGGTGGATGAAACAATTGCTAATTGGGCCAGAGCGTTTGGAATGTTTACTGCAATCATGGGGGAACGTAGGCCTGAAGTATTGTCCGAATTAGCTTGTTACCAGACACGTATAATGGAATTTTATGAAACGTATGAAGGAAATCGATGGATGGGTTATGATAACAAATTTCGTAAGGCCAAGGAGCACGACTCATCCCTGACGTGGGATTGTTTCGACTCCATTTCCTGGCAGAAGCAGGTTATGCCGAACACAACGAAGTCGTCTTCTTTCGGCGGGAATGGGGCGGAGCCTTCCCGCCATAATTTGGCGGCGCCCTTTCGGGCGGGCGCCAACGTTAATCAGCACACAAAGAATAATGGAAACTCGGGTGGAAAAGGGGTCTGTTGGAGCTTTAACAGGGGCAAGTGCACTAGGCCACAAGGGACCAATGTTACATCATTATACAACGTGGCTGTGTCATTGTGCAACCATTGTTACATCATTATACAATGTGGCTGTGTCATTGTGCAACCATTGTTACAACATTATACAACGTGGCTGTGTCATTGTGCAACCATTGTTACATCATTATACAACGTGGCTGTGTCATTGTGCAACCATTGTTACATCATTACACAAAGTGGTTGTGTCATTGTGCAACCATTGTTACATCTTTATACAACGTGGCTGTATCATTGTGCAACCATTGTTACATCAGTACACAAAGTGTCTGTGTCATTGTGCAACCATTGTTACATCATTACACAACGTGGCTGTGTCATTGTGCAACCATTGTTACATCATTACACAACGTGGCTGTGTCATTGTGCAACCATTGTTACTTCATTACACAAAGTGGCTGTGTCATTGTGCAACCATTGTTACATCATTATACAACGTGGCTGTGTCATTGTGCAACCATTGTTACATCATTACACAAAGTGGCTGTGTCATTGTGCAACCATTGTTACATCATTACACAAAGTGGCTGTGTCATTGTGGAACCATTGTTAAATCATTATACCACGTGGCTGTGTCATTGTGCAACCATTGTTACATCATTACACAAAGTGGCTGTGTCATTGTGCAAACATTGTTACATCATTATACAACGTGGCTGTGTCATTGTGCAACCATTGTTACATCATTATACAACGTGGCTGTTTCATTGTGCAAACCATTGTTACATCATTATACAACGTGGCTGTGTCATTGTGCAACCATTGTTACATCATTATACAACATGGCTGTGTCATTGTGCAACCATTGTTAAATCATTACACAAAGTGGCTGTGTCATTGTGCATCCATTGTTACATCATTACACAACGTGGCTGTGTCATTGTGCAACCATTGTTACATCATTACACAACGTGGCTGTGTCATTGTGCAACCATTGTTACATCATTACACAAAGTGGCTGTGTCATTGTGCAACCATTGTTACATCATTACACAACGTGGCTGTGTCATTGTGCAACCATTGTTACATCATTACACAACGTGGCTGTGTCATTGTGCAACCATTGTTTCATCATTACACAACGTGGCTGTGTCATTGTGCATTCATTGTTACAACATTACATAAAGTGGCTGTGTCATTGTGCAACCATTGTTACATCATTATACAACGTGGCTGTGTCATTGTGCAACCATTGTTACATCATTACACAAAGTGGCTGTGTCATTGTGCAACCATTGTTACATCATTACACAACGTGGCTGTGTCATTGTGCAACCATTGTTACATCATTACACAACGTGGCTGTGTCATTGTGCAACCATTGTAACATCATTACACAAAGTGGCTGTGTCATTGTGCAACCATTGTTACATCATTATACAACGTGGCTGTGTCATTGTGCAACCATTGTTACATCATTACACAAAGTGGCTGTGTCATTGTGCAACCATTGTTACATCATTATACAACGTGGCTGTGTCATTGTGCAACCATTGTTACATCATTATACAAAGTAGCTGTGTCATTGTGCAACCATTGTTACATCATTACACACAGTGGCTGTGTCATTGTGCAACCATAGTTACATCATTATACAACATGGCTGTGTCATTGTGCAACCATTGTTACATCATTACACAAAGTGGCTGTGTCATTGTGCAACCATTGTTACATCATTATACAATGTGGCTGTGTCATCGTGGCTGTGTCATTGTGCAACAATTATTACATCATTATACAACGTGGCTGTTTCATTGTGCAACCATTGTTACATCATTATGCAACGTGGCTGTGTCATTGTGCAACCATTGTTACATCATTATACAACATGGCTGTGTCATTGTGCAACCATTGTTAAATCATTACACAAAGTGGCTGTGTCATTGTGCATCCATTGTTACATCATTACACAACATGGCTGTGTCATTGTGCAACCATTGTTACATCATTACACAACGTGGCTGTGTCAGTGTGCGACCATTGTTACATCATTACACAAAGTGGCTGTGTCATTTTGTAACCATTGTTACATCATTATACAACGTGGCTGTGTCATTGTGCAACCATTGTTACATCATTACACAACGTGGCTATGTCATTGTGCAACCATTGTTACATCATTATACAACGTAGCTGTGTCATTGTGCAACCATTGTTACATCATTATACAACGTGGCTGGGTCATTGTGCAACCATTGTTACATCATTACACAAAGTGGCTGTGTCATTGTGCAACCATTGTTACATCATTATACAACGTGGCTGTGTCATTGTGCAACCATTGTAACATCATTATACAACGTGGCTGTGTCATTGTGCAACAATTGTTACATCATTACACAACGTGGCTGTGTCATTGTGCAACCATTGTAACATCATTATACAACGTGGCTGTGTCATTGTGCAACAATTGTTACATCATTACACAACGTGGCTGTGTCATTGTGCAACCATTGTTACATCATTACACAACGTGGCTGTGTCATTGTGCAACCATTGTTACATCATTACACAAAGTGGCTGTGTCATTGTGCAACCATTGTTACATCATTATACAACGTGGCTGTGTCATTGTGCAACCATTGTTACATCAGTACACAACGTGGCTGTGTCATTGTGCAACCATTGTTACATCATTACACAACGTGGCTGTGTCATTGTGCAACCATTGTTACATCATTACACAACGTGGCTGTGTCATTGTGCAACCATTGTTACATCATTACACAATGTGGCTGTGTCATTGTGCAACCATTGTTACATCATTATACAACGTGGCTGTGTCATTGTGCAACCATTGTTACATCATTATACAACGTGGCTGTGTCATTGTGCAACCATTGTTACATCATTACACAAAGTGGCTGTGTCATTGTGCAACCATTGTTACATCATTACACAACGTGGCTGTGTCATTGTGCTACCATTGTTACATCATTACACAAAGTGGCTGTGTCATCGTGCAACCATTGTTACATCATTACACAGCGAGGCTGTGTCAATGTGCAACCATTGTTACATCATTACACAACGTGGTTGTGTCATTGTGCAACCATTGTTACATCATTACACAAAGTGGCTGTGTCATTGTGCAACCATTTTTACATCATTATACAACGTGGCTGTGTCATTGTGCAACCATTGTTACATCATTAAACAAAGTGGCTATGTCATTGTGTAAAAATTGTTACATCATTACACAACGTGGCTGTGTCATTGTGCAACCATTGTTACATCATTACACAACGTGGCTGTGTCATTGGGCAACCATTGTTACATCATTACACAACGTGGCTGTGTCATTGTGCAAACATTGTTACATCATTACACAAAGTGGCTGTGTCATTGTGCAACCATTGTTACATCATTATACAACTGGAAAGGGGCGACCACTCGGTCCCCCCGAACGTATGGTAGGGTGCCCTGACCCCCCTGGGAAACCATTTTGGGCGGGAGGCCTGTCTCGGCTGGTATGCCCGAAGCGGCGTAGCCGGGGCGCGCCTTTTCCCGCCCAAGAGGGGTTGTCCTAGACACCTACACCATTGGCCACGCCCCGTAGGCGGATCGGAGGAGGGTACTGTAAAGAATGATGGCAATGAAGATGAAGCAGTTGAAACTATTAAATAATAGTTTATTTGAGAAAAGAACAGCAGATCACAGGAGTGCAGCTTGCCAGGAACAAGTCCGTGGAGAAACTGACTCAGGTACAGTTAAAACTCAACTGTGTCCAGCATGACACGAGGGACGCACTTTTGAAGAGAAACATTCTCTTCAGAAGTGCGTGCAGCATGTTGGAACACAAGCGAGGCAATGTAACACAAACAGAAGAGAATACACGAGCGCGCCGCAGCGTGCCATGTAACTTATTCAAATAATACACTTACATGCACTTTACATCTTCTCCCTATTTACATAATAAAAAGATAAAAGAAAAGTGAAAACTTAAGAAAGAAAATAATCCTTAATTCGAGAAGGAAAGGAACAATTCCTGTGGGACCTGTCAGTGGAAACATGAGAAGGGGTTGCAATAACATGAGAGTTAACAGTATCATTACACATTGATTCATTGACATTAGAATTTTCAACAAAATTTGAGTTGGGTGTTGAAATTTGAGAACAAGGAGAAGTGTCAGGTGAACGTTCATAATGTACATCAGAAGTGGTACCTACAGGGAAAAAAGAAGATGAGGAAGATTCACTTACATATTTACTTGAGACGATTTTCCTTGCCTGTTCGGGAGTAAGTCTGACAATGACACGCTTACTCCACCACCCCCTTCCATCAAGGAAGAGAGAACCTTTGGAAACTTTGAGGACCTGGGTAGGTAAAGAAAAGGTAGATAGACCTTTTTTAACCTTATTATTAAATTTAACCATGACCCAGTCTCCTACATTGAAAGGTTGAATAGAAGAAAGCAATTTTGAATTAAAGTTTTTCTGTTGAATTAGTTGTTTAGAAGCAACATTTACTTTGACAATCTCCTTGTCGTTGCAAGCTAAGCAAACATTGTCCTTAACTTTCAAGTCTTTTATCCAAGATGGGCAAATATTCCCATTTGGATTTCTTTTTCTTAGGAGTCTGAAAGGGGAAACACCAGTTGTACTATGAGGGGTAACTAAGTAAGACCATAATTTGCTCCTAAGGAATTTTTCTACATCCAAACTAGAAGACACAGCGGTCTGTATTCCCTCCTTGAAAAACCTATTCATCCTCTCAATTAGTCCATTGGATGAAGGAGAGTATAGTGCTACTTTAAGATGTTTGATGTCATATGACTTAAGAAATGACTCAAAAGAAGATGAGCAAAAATGAGAGCCATTGTCACTGACCAATTCCCTAGGGGGACCCTCAGAGAGAAAAATGTTACCGAGGAAATCAATGGCAGCAACAGAAGTGGGAGAATCTGAGAACTCAAATGCGCACCACTTCAAATGATAGTCAACCAGTGAAACAATAAAACGTTTATTACAAGGTAACACCTCCCAAGGACCAGAGAAATCAATAGCCAGCTTTTGCCAAGCTTCAGCAGGAAAAGGAACTGTATGCAAAGGTAACAGGGGTGTCTTCCAGTGCTTATCCGAAACCAGACAAGTAGAACAAGACTCAATCCAGTTAGAAACATCCCCATCTAAACCAGGCCACCAAAAGTGTTCCTTCAATTTCCTTGAGGTGCTGCCAACGCCAAGATGTCCTTGATGAGCAAAGTCAAAAAGTTTTTTCCTAATACCTAAAGGTGGGACACATAAGTCACCCCTAAAAATTACATCATTCGCAATGGAAAGTTCACCAGACACTTGAGCAAAGACTTTCAAGGGCGCAGGAAGAGAGCGAATTCTTGGCCAACCAGAAACAATTAGATTTTTAACATTGAGAAGAACTGAATCTTCTGAGCAACTATGCTTCCATTCAGTCTCTGATATACAAAAAGGTGAAAGAACCAACTCTTCTATGGATGCTACCACACACTCAACGTCATCAACGGAATCATCCTCAATATCATTTTCAAGTAAAGTAAGTCTTGAAAGAGCATCAGCTCGCAAATTATTGCCACCTGAAATGTGTCTAATGGTGAAATTGTACTCATGTAGTTTAGACAAAATGCGAACTAATCTAGAAGAAGCCTTGCCTGTTCCATTACCATTGAGAAGATGAAGTAAAGGCTTGTGATCACTGAGGAGAATAAAGTGTGATCCCCAGATAAATGTTTTAAATTTCTCAATTGCCCAGGAACAGGCAAGGGCTTCTCTTTCAATAGTGCTATAATGAGACTCAGCTACATTTAAGGCTCTTGACGCAAAACCTATAGTATTCTCCCTACAAGAGTCTCTTTGAGTTAACACTGCACCTAAACCCTTCTGACTAGCGTCAACAGCAATGGTACATTCTAAACTTGGATTGAATGATGATAGGGCAGGTGCTTCTACAATAACCTTTTTTACAGTGTCAAAAGCCTTGTTAGCTTCTTCAGACCAAATGAACTTACTATCTTTCTTGAGTAAGGTGCGAAGAGGTTGGACAAACTGAGAATAATTTTGGATGAAGCGTGAATAGTACTCAGCAAGCCCAAGAAATGACCTTAAGGCATCCTTATCTTTAGGGACAGCAACATTGGAAATAGCTTTGCTTAAGCAAATCTTTGGTTTGATACCATGCGCAGAAATGCTATGACCCAGATAGTCCAGTTCTTTTACCATAAATATACATTTCTTAACACCCAGAGTTATGCCAACTTCTTGAAAGCGAGACAAAACTTTCCTTAACACTTTAAAATGCTCTGATCTATTTTTCGAATGAATCAGAACATCATCCTGATAGGCTTGTACATTTGGGATGTCATGCAAAATTGTGTCCATGAATTTTTGGAAGACACTGGCGGCAGAAGCCAAGCCAAAAGGGAGTCTGAGATATTTGAATGCCCCAAAAGGAGTTATGAAAGTTGTTAACTCAGAGGAGGACCTCGAGAGAGGAATCTGATGGTACGCACTCTTGAGGTCCAAAAGTGAGAAAATTTTGGATTCTGAAATGCCTGTCAACAATTCTTGAATTTTAGGTAAGGGATGGCAATCCACAATAATGTTTTGATTAAGGGAGCGCAAATCTGCACACAAACGAATCAAGGAATCCTTTTTCTTAACGACAACAATAGGACTAACCCATAAAGAAGAATTAGTAGGCACAATAATACCTTCTGAAACTAAGTTGTCTAGGACTTTTTTAAGCTCATCTCTTACATTCAAAGGAACATTCCTCAGTTTATGGCAGACAGGAATGGCATTGGGTTTCAATCTGATCAGATGCTCAAAATCTTTGATGTAGCCCACAGAATCTTTGAAAACCTCCGGAAATTCAGATATTAAATTCTGAATCTCCAAGTCTTCCTCATGAACTACATTAAAAATTGAGGTCTCATTGATTTGAACTGGTGTATCAGAACCAGGAACTAATTTCAAACCCATTCTAGCCAAATCTTGCCATCCAACAATAAGTTTTCCATCAATAGCAATATATACTTTCGTTGTAGTAAATCTACCCAAACATTCAATTCTTGTAATAAAATATCCTAGCATATCAATACTTTTCCTATTATAGGCTTTGGGAATGATGTCAAGCGGAGATAAAGTTACATTCTTACTCCAGATTTCATCAAATAAAGTATTAGAGATGATGGTAACAGGTGCCCCCGAATCTGCCATCATATCTAACTTTACATCATCAACAATTACACAGCAAGTGGGGTCTTTGACACGTGTAGTGTCGAGATCAAGCTCAACTAAATCAATGGAGAGAATTTTCCTTTCAGGGATAGACAGGTTAGAATCAACATTTTGAATTGAGTTAATGTGAAGATCATCAAATGGAGATTGCAAGAAAGACTTGTCAACGTTGGAAACATTTACATGAGGATCTTCAACAGAAGAAAGGTTATTGATTCTAATTGCTTTCCTGTTTCTGCAAACAATATTAAAGTGACCAATTTTGCTACAAAAAGTACACTTTTTACCCAACGCGGGACATGTGGGGCTGTTACTAAGGTGACTTTTTGATCCACATCTAAAGCAATAAGAATTAAATTTCTTTTGAAAAGGTTTAAATGATGAGTTTTTTTGAACAACAGCATTAATTTGTACATCCTTTTCGTGTTGAAGAAGATTTCCATCGGTGATGCATCTCGAGGAGACAATCGACCTTTCTACGCTTTTGGCCATGTCTAACACTTCATTTAATGTGGGGTCACGACAGCTCAAAATCCTCTCCTGAATCTTTTTATGATAATAGTTGTAAACAAACTGGTCTCTCAAAACAGTGTCTAGATATGCTCCAAAATTGCATTCCCCAGCCAAATTTCTCAAAACAGAGATGAAGTCCTCTACAGACTCATCTTGATGTTTCCTTTTCATGAAGTTGAAACGTTCCATCATAACACTGGGCTGATCAATAAATTTTTTATTCAATCTTAAGACTGCATCTGTGAAAACATTCCATCCTTCTCCATCTCCTGATGGAGGTACAGACAATGGAAGGTTGTTGAAAATTTCTTTTCCAGCAGTTCCTAAATGGCTATATAAAATAGCCAGCTTCCTTTTTGCAGAGTATTCATCTGCACCAATTGCCACTAGGTAATTTTCAAAACTGATGAACCACAACTTCCATGACTCTTTGGGCTTACCAGGATTAGGTAGAAAGTGATTCAAGTATACAATTTGTTGATTAGTGGCCATAATGTAAATAGGAAGCTTTGTAAAAGTCTTTTAAAAATTCTTGGTACAGTATATAAAGTAAATGAAGTAACTGTATTAAATTCTTAAGTCTCTTTTAAATAAATACCTTTTTAATTCGGTGCGCTCGCTGTTGAAAAGTGAAGAAACCAGACTCGAAAATCACTCGGTGAATGTTGTTATGGAAACAAGTGAAACAAAATGGCCCCCAGAGCGTGAGCGTGATGACGTAGGCAAATGACGTCATGCGAGTTAGCAAGCGCTCGAGGAATCAACCAGTAGGCTGTCAGGAGTGGACGAAAATGATTAAATTTGTAGAAACTCACTGCAGCGTAGTGCGATGACGAGGTTTCCGGCGCATATGTTAATGAAGGTATTTTTAAGAAGGATGCGCAAAAAATAGTGAAATGCTGTCGAAATTGCCGGGTTCGTAGTAGTCCTTGTCGCCAATATGTAAAGAATGATGGCAATGAAGATGAAGCAGTTGAAACTATTAAATAATAGTTTATTTGAGAAAAGAACAGCAGATCACAGGAGCGCAGCTTGCCAGGAACAAGTCCGTGGAGAAACTGACTCAGGTACAGTTAAAACTCAACTGTGTCCAGCATGACACGAGGGACGCACTTTTGAAGAGAAACATTCTCTTCAGAAGTGCGTGCAGCATGTTGGAACACAAGCGAGGCAATGTAACACAAACAGAAGAGAATACACGAGCGCGCCGCAGCGTGCCATGTAAATTATTCAAATAATACACTTACATGCACTTTACAGGTACACGCCCTCCCGAGGAAGAATAAAAGAGCAACAATCTAAGGAAGCATCCTCTTGTTCCTGTGCTTGGAAGCTGCACCTCCTCGTTGCACGTGAGCCCGAGACAGAACAAGGAGCCAATTTTGAGAACTTGTAATTTTTGTGTTTCTCTTTTCAGTGATTCCGAAGCTTTGGATCCAGGACCTCGAGTAAACGATGCCTGGCAAGAGGATCGCAAAGAAGGTTGGGACCGAACAAATGCTTCGCATGCTGGTGAAGGATATGGCAAACATGAAGAAGCAGATGGCGGCAATGAATGGTAGACCGAAGAAAGTCATCGGGCCAGCATTGCCGGGAGTAGTCCCTGCCGGGAGATGTAAAAGGGCCAGGAATAGGGTGGCAGGGGGGGAGGCCCCTGTTCCCGAGTCACCTCCGGCGAGCCCGGTCAGTCCTGTGGAGGCCCCAGCTCCGATCCCGAATGCGGGACAGCCGATCCCTGTGGTAGTTACACCCATCAACGAGGGGGATATGCCTCCCGAGCTGGCCGCCCAGTTGGCAGCGTGGTTAGGCAAGAGCAACGAGGGTGCGGTGGCACCGGGAGACACGGCCGAGGAGGCCAGGTTAATAATGAAGCAGTTGCGGCAATCGAGAGATGCTGCAAAGGCACCTTGTCCTCTTGTTTCCCCGCAGAACCCATCGGGACAACCGGCATCGAGCGTTGGAACGACAACAACAACAGATCCAGCAACTAGTTCGGGTAAGCAGCCGTTGCCAATGGCGGGGGAGGGATCCTTACCCTCAAGGAGGGAAAAGGTGGTCCAACACATCCCAATTGATGTGAAAGAAAGGATTTGGGCGGATAAATATGTGAACATGTTTTCGCTGTTGACCGATCATTATGAGATAGAACACGTTAGAAATCAGAAGGAGTTGTTACATCCGAGTGTATGGCGTGCCAGAATGGCGGGTTTCAGGGTGGATGAAACAATTGCTAATTGGGCCAGAGCGTTTGGAATGTTTACTGCAATCATGGGGGAACGTAGGCCTGAAGTATTGTCTGAATTAGCTTGTTACCAGACACGTATAATGGAATTTTATGAAACGTATGAAGGAAATCAATGGATGGGTTATGATAACAAATTTCGTAAGGCCAAGGAGCACGACTCATCCCTGACGTGGGATTGTTTCGACTCCATTTCCTGGCAGAAGCAGGTTATGCCGAATACAACGAAGTCGTCTTCTTTCGGCGGGAATGGGGCGGAGCCTTCCCGCCATAATTTGGCGGCGCCCTTTCGGGCGGGCGCCAACGGTAATCAGCACACAAAGAATAATGGAAACTCGGGTGGAAAAGGGGTCTGTTGGAGCTTTAACAGGGGCAAGTGCACTAGGCCACAAGGGACATGCAAGTTCAGGCATGAGTGTGCAGGGTGCGGACAGGCCTCACACCCCGAGAGTTCGTGCAGAGCCAAGAATGGTGATACAGGAAGTAGAGGAGGGGCCAAACAGGTCTAACATCGACCGAGGGGCCCCGTTACCTACTCCCGTTGATATCATGGCAATGATCCCTTGGCTGAACGAATACCCTGATTATGGCTCCGCCGGGGTGTTGCGAGACGGTTTCTCATATGGTTTCCGCATCCCGGCGGGGGATTTTCGGGGGGGAAGCACAGTGTAAAAACCAACTATCGGTTCAACAAAATATAGAGGTGGTACAGGCAAAGATTGGAAAGGAGGTGTCCCGTGGTCGGGTTGCGGGTCCATATGGGAATCCGCCAGTTGTTGACTTTGTTTGTTCACCATTGGGAGTAGTCCCCAAGAGGGACCCGGGTGAGTTCAGGTTAATCCATAATTTGTCCGCTCCTAGAGGTCTTTCGGTGAACGATGCGATTGACCCGGGAGTTTGTTCGGTGCGGTATGCATCCTTTGATGAGGCCATCGCCATGTTGAATCGCCTGGGGCCCGGAGCGCTGATGGCTAAATCAGATATCGAGTCAGCGTTCCGGTTGCTCCCGGTACACCCTCAGGATCAGCGTCTCTTAGGTTTTATGTTTCAAGGACGCTACTACATGGATAAATGTATGCCGATGGGTTGCTCCATCTCTTGTGCGTATTTTGAGAGGTTCAGTACTTTTTTGCAATGGGCGTTCACCAGAGCCACGGGCTTTACGCAGGTTATGCATTATCTTGATGATTTTCTGTTTCTGGGGGCAGCTGGGGACACGGAATGTGCACAGGCTTTGAGGGAATTCTGTACTCTCATGAAACAATTTGGCGTGCCACTGGCACCAGGGAAGACAGTAGGGCCATCTACTTCACTCGAGTTTCTGGGAATTGAGCTCGATTCTGTAGAGGGGTGCTTCCGTTTGCCCAAGGAGAAGGTAGTCAAATTTAAGGCCTCGCTTGAAAAGTGCCTCAGCGAGAAAAAAGTAACTCTCCATCAGTTGCAACAAGCTGTGGGTCAGCTCAATTTTGCCCTTAGAGTGATACCGATGGCTCGCCCCTTTTCCCGCTCTATCGCACAAGCCATGGTTGGCCTCAAGGAAGGGCACCACCGCACAAGACTGTCAGCAGAGGTTCGCCAGGATATGTGCATATGGCTGGCATTTCTGGCGGATTTCAACGGTCACGTCGTGTGGAACAAACCGCCAGCTTCCTCCGAGGAGCTGGGGTTGTGGACCGACTCGGCAGGGAGTGTGGGCTTTGGCGCCATCTTTGGTAATCAATGGTCGGCACGAACATGGCCGGCGTGGTGGCACGATAGTGGGCTCACAGGTAACATTGAGTTTCTTGAATTGTTTCCCATTCTGGTGGCCTTGAAAACATGGCCAGAAGGGTTTCGTGATCGCACTGTGGTTTTCTAGTCTGATAATATGTCCGTTGTTGAATGTATCAATAATCAGGCAGCACGTTGCAAATGGATTTTGAGGTTGCTGAAAGAAATTGTCCTACTATGTATGAGACTAAACGTCCACTTTAGGGCAAAACACGTGCCTGGGGTACAAAACCAGGCGGCCGATGCACTCTCTCGTTCCCACATGCAGGCCTTCCGGGGTCTTCTGCCCTCAGCGGACTTGGTGGCGGCACCATTTCCCGAAGCTCTCTGGTCTCTCGGTGCCCCGGATTACAAAACCTCGTGGGAGAGAGTCTAGCACCCAGGACAAGGAAGGCATATGAAGGGGTGTTCCGTTCCTATTGGGAATTTTTGGGTTCAGCTGGGGGGGAGCATTGGGGGCAGGAGGAGTATGTCCTGAAATTTCTGGTATCCCTACATCAGGCAGGCCGATCACTGGCAACAGCCAATAGGCACAGGGCCGCCATTGCCTTCATGGCGCAGGCTCATGGCATCCAGGACCCCACATCGTCCTTTCTCGTAAGAAAGGCTCTGCGTGGGTGGCAACGCCTTGAGGGTCGTAGAGTGGATGAGAGGCACCCGATAGGTTTAGAAAGGTTGTCTCTGTTAATGTCCGTACTCCCTGCGACATGTTCATCTCAATCAGAGACAGTGCTGTTCCGGGCCGCTTTTGCATTAGCATTCCATGGGGCTATGCGGGTAAGCGAACTGGTAGCGAGGAACAAGCAGGATACGAGGGGAGGTCTGTGTCGAGAACACGTTCAAATTAAGGGTGAGACGATGGTAGTCTCAATAGCCAGGTCCAAGACCGATCAGGGAGCGATCGGGGACTGTGTGGTAGTCCAGCGGATTCCAGGGTCTCCCATGTGCCCGGTAAGATGCGTGGAGGAGTTTTTAGCGCAGAGGGCGGCATCATGGGGGGGAAGCTTGCTGAGGCACACCGTCGCCACCCCACTGACTAGGTTTCAGTTCCAGCGGGTGTTAACAATGGCAATCGCGGCAGCGGGCTTGAACCCGAGCGATTTTGGGACCCATTCCTTCCGGATAGGGGCTGCTACAGAGGCTACAGCCAGGGGTTTGAGTGTTGAAAAAGTGAAACAGTTGGGGCATTGGTCCTCGAACTGTTATAAAAGGTATGTGCGGTTGCACATGTTGTGAAGCTAATGTCATGCACTCACGCTTCTTGTTTTCTGTTTGGTTTACAGTTTCGCGAGCAGGCTTTGCGGGGCGGACTGTGCAGTTGACCCGACACCTGGGGACCAGCGGTCAAAGATCACCGGCTGTGGAAAGAGTGGTGTGGGTCGTTGGCCACTCATACGTGAGGCGAGCCGCGGACGTATTCAAAGCAGGTGACATGATTCACGTGGCTGGGGAATACGGGTGCAGGGTGACCTTCCACGGAAGGGGCGGACTCTGTATTGACCAGTTTCAAACTTTTATGGAGGGACTGCTAGGGCGGACGAGTTCACCGCCGTCTGTAATCATAGTACATCTTGGGGGCACTGATTTGGTGACCATTGGTCGACGAGTACTTCTCAAGGTAATTTTATCCACAGTGAGTTGGTTGGCGAGAAGGGTTCCGGGGTGCACGATTGCATGGTTACACATGATTCCTAGGAAGGTGTGGCGAGGGGCTCTCTCTGTGTCGGCTTTGAACCAATCGGTAAAGAAGGTTAATAACAAACTTAGTAGGTTGTTTCGTTCAGGCCAGTTGCATTGTATTCCACATGGATGTATTCGGGGGGACCATATGTACCTTGAAGATGGGGTCCATTTGTCCCGGGAGGGGAATGTCTTACTCATAGGAGACTTCATAGCGTGGTTAAAGAGTTTCTGTAGCCATGACCTTTAGTAGGAGTTTGTGGGGGGTCCGGATAGCCGGTCAACTATCCGGCCTGTGGCGGTAAGGTCATGATCGGTGAGCAGTAATTGGAAGATCCCTAGAGGTGGGGCGCCACCCATTATGGATGGGAGCGCCCGGGGGGAGGCGGCCATTGGCCCCTCACACGGGGAGGCGGTACCCCTCTAAGGATGGGGCCGCCGAAAGGGAAGGCGGTCATAGGCCCCTCCCAGGGGAGGAGGGGCTACGGGCCCCTCCTGGGAATTTCCCGGGGCCAGGACATCCACGGCGGCGGATGTGGTAAGCAGTGTGGGGTGGGAGGGGGGTCTACGCTACCTTCTAGACACCTCACACGAGTCCTCGGACGACCACTAAGATGGCGTCGAGTAAATATCGGGCCCCCGTTACGACAAGGGAAATTGGAAGTTGGCACAGAGGTACAGTCCTCTGTGCGCCCGCCCCTCACAAGTAAGGGGGGGAGTTCTGGTATTAGGGATATGACACCGGTTACGACCTTGCCGTTGGCCCGTAATGTTAGGATGTACAATTTAATTTTGAGTATATGCATTTGCAGGATGTTTAGAATCGGCTAGGAGAACCTTTGTATTAGAGCTGTGTTAAGGTTAGCCAATAAACATCGTAATGTATGAAGGAAATTGTACATGATATGAAACTGTTATTTTAATGTTTTGATTTTGTTTCATATTTTAATAAATACGGCCGGGAGGGTAACTCCCTCCCGCCTTCCAAAAGTCAAGAACTGTGTCCGTCTTCCCATCCTTGGGGATTGTGTTGGGAGGGGGTGACGGGTATCCCGGCCATATGGAAAGGGGCGACCACTCGGTCCCCCCGAACGTATGGTAGGGTGCCCTGACCCCCCCGGGAAACCATTTTGGGCGGGAGGCGTGTCTCGGCTGGTATGCCCGAAGCGGCGTAGCCGGGGCGCGCCTTTTCCCGCCCAAGAGGGGTTGTCCTAGACACCTACACCGTTGGCCACGCCCCGTAGGCGGATCGGAGGAGGGTACACGCCCTCCCGAGGAAGAATAAAAGAGAAACAATCTAAGGAAGCATCCTCTTGTTCCTGTGCTTGGAAGCTGCACCTCCTCGTTGCACGTGAGCCCGAGACGGAACAAGGAGCCAATTTTGAGAACTTGTAATTTTTGTGTTTCTCTTTTCAGTGATTCCGAAGCTTTGGATCCAGGACCTCGAGTAAACGATACCTGGCAAGAGGATCGCAAAGAAGGTTGGGACCGAACAAATGCTTCGCATGCTGGTGAAGGATATGGCAAACATGAAGAAGCAGATGGCGGCAATGAATGGTAGACCGAAGAAAGTCATCGGGCCAGCATTGCCGGGAGTAGTCCCTGCCGGGAGAGGTAAAAGGGCCAGGAATAGGGCGGCAGGGGGGGAGGCCCCTGTTCCCGAGTCACCTCCGGCGAGCCCGGTCAGTCCTGTGGAGGCCCCAGCTCCGATCCCGAATGCGGGACAGCCGATCCCTGTGGTAGTTACACCCGTCAACGAGGGGGATATGCCTCCCGAGCTGGCCGCCCAGTTGGCAGCGTGGTTAGGCAAGAGCAACGAGGGTGCGGTGGCACCGGGAGACACGGCCGAGGAGGCCAGGTTAATAATGAAGCAGTTGCGGCAATCGAGAGATGCTGCGAAGGCACCTTGTCCTCTTGTTTCCCCGCAGAACCCATCGGGACAACCGGCATCGAGCGTTGGAACGACAACAACAACAGATCCAGCAACTAGTTCGGGTAAGCAGCCGTTGCCAATGGCGGGGGAGGGATCGTTACCCTCAAGGAGGGAAAAGGTGGTCCAACACATCCCAATTGATGTGAAAGAAAGGATTTGGGCGGATAAATATGTGAACATGTTTTCGCTGTTGACCGATCATTATGAGATAGAACACGTTAGAAATCAGAAGGAGTTGTTACATCCGAGTGTATGGCGTGCCAGAATGGCGGGTTTCAGGGTGGATGAAACAATTGCTAATTGGGCCAGAGCGTTTGGAATGTTTACTGCAATCATGGGGGAACGTAGGCCTGAAGTATTGTCCGAATTAGCTTGTTACCAGACACGTATAATGGAATTTTATGAAACGTATGAAGGAAATCGATGGATGGGTTATGATAACAAATTTCGTAAGGCCAAGGAGCACGACTCATCCCTGACGTGGGATTGTTTCGACTCCATTTCCTGGCAGAAGCAGGTTATGCCGAACACAACGAAGTCGTCTTCTTTCGGCGGGAATGGGGCGGAGCCTTCCCGCCATAATTTGGCGGCGCCCTTTCGGGCGGGCGCCAACGTTAATCAGCACACAAAGAATAATGGAAACTCGGGTGGAAAAGGGGTCTGTTGGAGCTTTAACAGGGGCAAGTGCACTAGGCCACAAGGGACCAATGTTACATCATTATACAACGTGGCTGTGTCATTGTGCAACCATTGTTACATCATTATACAATGTGGCTGTGTCATTGTGCAACCATTGTTACAACATTATACAACGTGACTGTGTCATTGTGCAACCATTGTTACATCATTATACAACGTGGCTGTGTCATTGTGCAACCATTGTTACATCATTACACAAAGTGGTTGTGTCATTGTGCAACCATTGTTACATCTTTATACAACGTGGCTGTGTCATTGTGCAACCATTGTTACATCAGTACACAAAGTGTCTGTGTCATTGTGCAACCATTGTTACATCATTACACAACGTGGCTGTGTCATTGTGCAACCATTGTTACATCATTACACAACGTGGCTGTGTCATTGTGCAACCATTGTTACTTCATTACACAAAGTGGCTGTGTCATTGTGCAACCATTGTTACATCATTATACAACGTGGCTGTGTCATTGTGAAACCATTGTTACATCATTACACAAAGTGGCTGTGTCATTGTGCAACCATTGTTACATCATTACACAAAGTGGCTGTGTCATTGTGCAACCATTGTTACATCATTACACAAAGTGGCTGTGTCATTGTGGAACCATTGTTAAATCATTATACCACGTGGCTGTGTCATTGTGCAACCATTGTTACATCATTACACAAAGTGGCTGTGTCATTGTGCAAACATTGTTACATCATTATACAACGTGGCTGTGTCATTGTGCAACCATTGTTACATCATTATACAACGTGGCTGTTTCATTGTGCAAACCATTGTTACATCATTATACAACGTGGCTGTGTCATTGTGCAACCATTGTTACATCATTATACAACATGGCTGTGTCATTGTGCAACCATTGTTAAATCATTACACAAAGTGGCTGTGTCATTGTGCATCCATTGTTACATCATTACACAACGTGGCTGTGTCATTGTGCAACCATTGTTACATCATTACACAAAGTGGCTGTGTCATTGTGTAACCATTGTTACATCATTATACAACGTGGCTGTGTCATTGTGCAACCATTGTTACATCATTACACAACGTGTCTGTGTCATTGTGCAACCATTGTTACATCATTACACAATGTGGCTGTGTCATTGTGCAACCATTGTTACATCATTATACAACGTGGCTGTGTCATTGTGCAACCATTGTTACATCATTACACAAAGTGGCTGTGTCATTGTGCAACCATTGTTACATCATTATACAACGTGGCTGTGTCATTGTGCAATCATTGTAACATAATTATACAACTTGGCTGTGTCATTGTGCAACCATTGTTACATCATTACACAAAGTGGCTGTTTCATTGTGCAACCATTGTTACATCATTACACAACGTGGCTGTGTCATTGTGCAACCATTGTTACATCATTACACAACGTGGCTGTGTCATTGTGCAACCATTGTTACATCATTACACAACGTGGCTGTGTCATTGTGCAACCATTGTAACATCATTACACAAAGTGGCTGTGTCATTGTGCAACCATTGTTACATCATTATACAATGTGGCTGTGTCATTGTGCAACCATTGTTACAACATTATACAACGTGGCTGTGTCATTGTGCAACCATTGTTACATCATTATACAACGTGGCTGTGTCATTGTGCAACCATTGTTACATCATTACACAAAGTGGTTGTGTCATTGTGCAACCATTGTTACATCTTTATACAACGTGGCTGTATCATTGTGCAACCATTGTTACATCAGTACACAAAGTGTCTGTGTCATTGTGCAACCATTGTTACATCATTACACAACGTGGCTGTGTCATTGTGCAACCATTGTTACATCATTACACAACGTGGCTGTGTCATTGTGCAACCATTGTTACTTCATTACACAAAGTGGCTGTGTCATTGTGTAACCATTGTTACATCATTATACAACGTGGCTGTGTCATTGTGCAACCATTGTTACATCATTACACAAAGTGGCTGTGTCATTGTGCAACCATTGTTACATCATTACACAAAGTGGCTGTGTCATTGTGGAACCATTGTTAAATCATTATACCACGTGGCTGTGTCATTGTGCAACCATTGTTACATCATTACACAAAGTGGCTGTGTCATTGTGCAAACATTGTTACATCATTATACAACGTGGCTGTGTCATTGTGCAACCATTGTTACATCATTATACAACGTGGCTGTTTCATTGTGCAAACCATTGTTACATCATTATACAACGTGGCTGTGTCATTGTGCAACCATTGTTACATCATTATACAACATGGCTGTGTCATTGTGCAACCATTGTTAAATCATTACACAAAGTGGCTGTGTCATTGTGCATCCATTGTTACATCATTACACAACGTGGCTGTGTCATTGTGCAACCATTGTTACATCATTACACAACGTGGCTGTGTCATTGTGCAACCATTGTTACATCATTACACAAAGTGGCTGTGTCATTGTGCAACCATTGTTACATCATTACACAACGTGGCTGTGTCATTGTGCAACCATTGTTACATCATTACACAACGTGGCTGTGTCATTGTGCAACCATTGTTTCATCATTACATAACGTGGCTGTGTCATTGTGCAACCATTGTTACAACATTACATAAAGTGGCTGTGTCATTGCGCAACCATTGTTACATCATTATACAACGTGGCTGTGTCATTGTGCAACCATTGTTACATCATTACACAAAGTGGCTGTGTCATTGTGCAACCATTGTTACATCATTACACAACGTGGCTGTGTCATTGTGCAACCATTGTTACATCATTACACAACGTGGCTGTGTCATTGTGCAACCATTGTAACATCATTACACAAAGTGGCTGTGTCATTGTGCAACCATTGTTACATCATTATACAACGTGGCTGTGTCATTGTGCAACCATTGTTACATCATTACACAAAGTGGCTGTGTCATTGTGCAACCATTGTTACATCATTATACAACGTGGCTGTGTCATTGTGCAACCATTGTTACATCATTATACAAAGTAGCTGTGTCATTGTGCAACCATTGTTACATCATTACACACAGTGGCTGTGTCATTGTGCAACCATAGTTACATCATTATACAACGTGGCTGTGTCATTGTGCAACCATTGTTACATCATTACACAAAGTGGCTGTGTCATTGTGCAACCATTGTTACATCATTATACAATGTGGCTGTGTCATCGTGGCTGTGTCATTGTGCAACAATTATTACATCATTATACAACGTGGCTGTTTCATTGTGCAACCATTGTTACATCATTATGCAACGTGGCTGTGTCATTGTGCAACCATTGTTACATCATTATACAACATGGCTGTGTCATTGTGCAACCATTGTTAAATCATTACACAAAGTGGCTGTGTCATTGTGCATCCATTGTTACATCATTACACAACATGGCTGTGTCATTGTGCAACCATTGTTACATCATTACACAACGTGGCTGTGTCAGTGTGCGACCATTGTTACATCATTACACAAAGTGGCTGTGTCATTTTGTAACCATTGTTACATCATTATACAACGTGGCTGTGTCATTGTGCAACCATTGTTACATCATTACACAACGTGGCTATGTCATTGTGCAACCATTGTTACATCATTATACAACGTAGCTGTGTCATTGTGCAACCATTGTTACATCATTATACAACGTGGCTGGGTCATTGTGCAACCATTGTTACATCATTACACAGAGTGGCTGTGTCATTGTGCAACCATTGTTACATCATTATACAACGTGGCTGTGTCATTGTGCAACCATTGTAACATCATTATACAACGTGGCTGTGTCATTGTGCAACAATTGTTACATCATTACACAACGTGGCTGTGTCATTGTGCAACCATTGTAACATCATTATACAACGTGGCTGTGTCATTGTGCAACAATTGTTACATCATTACACAACGTGGCTGTGTCATTGTGCAACCATTGTTACATCATTACACAACGTGGCTGTGTCATTGTGCAACCATTGTTACATCATTACACAAAGTGGCTGTGTCATTGTGCAACCATTGTTACATCATTATACAACATGGCTGTGTCATTGTGCAACCATTGTTACATCAGTACACAACGTGGCTGTGTCATTGTGCAACCATTGTTACATCATTACACAACGTGGCTGTGTCATTGTGCAACCATTGTTACATCATTACACAACGTGGCTGTGTCATTGTGCAACCATTGTTACATCATTACACAATGTGGCTGTGTCATTGTGCAACCATTGTTACATCATTATACAACGTGGCTGTGTCATTGTGCAACCATTGTTACATCATTATACAACGTGGCTGTGTCATTGTGCAACCATTGTTACATCATTACACAAAGTGGCTGTGTCATTGTGCAACCATTGTTACATCATTACACAACGTGGCTGTGTCATTGTGCTACCATTGTTACATCATTACACAAAGTGGCTGTGTCATCGTGCAACCATTGTTACATCATTACACAGCGTGGCTGTGTCAATGTGCAACCATTGTTACATCATTACACAACGTGGTTGTGTCATTGTGCAACCATTGTTACATCATTACACAAAGTGGCTGTGTCATTGTGCAACCATTTTTACATCATTATACAACGTGGCTGTGTCATTGTGCAACCATTGTTACATCATTAAACAAAGTGGCTATGTCATTGTGTAAAAATTGTTACATCATTACACAACGTGGCTGTGTCATTGTGCAACCATTGTTACATCATTACACAACGTGGCTGTGTCATTGGGCAACCATTGTTACATCATTACACAACGTGGCTGTGTCATTGTGCAAACATTGTTACATCATTACACAAAGTGGCTGTGTCATTGTGCAACCATTGTTACATCATTATACAACTGGAAAGGGGCGACCACTCGGTCCCCCCGAACGTATGGTAGGGTGCCCTGACCCCCCTGGGAAACCATTTTGGGCGGGAGGCCTGTTTCGGCTGGTATGCCCGAAGCGGCGTAGCCGGGGCGCGCCTTTTCCCGCCCAAGAGGGGTTGTCCTAGACACCTACACCATTGGCCACGCCCCGTAGGCGGATCGAAGGAGGGTACTGTAAAGAATGATGGCAATGAAGATGAAGCAGTTGAAACTATTAAATAATAGTTTATTTGAGAAAAGAACAGCAGATCACAGGAGTGCAGCTTGCCAGGAACAAGTCCGTGGAGAAACTGACTCAGGTACAGTTAAAACTCAACTGTGTCCAGCATGACACGAGGGACGCACTTTTGAAGAGAAACATTCTCTTCAGAAGTGCGTGCAGCATGTTGGAACACAAGCGAGGCAATGTAACACAAACAGAAGAGAATACACGAGCGCGCCGCAGCGTGCCATGTAACTTATTCAAATAATACACTTACATGCACTTTACATCTTCTCCCTATTTACATAATAAAAAGATAAAAGAAAAGTGAAAACTTAAGAAAGAAAATAATCCTTAATTCGAGAAGGAAAGGAACAATTCCTGTGAGACCTGTCAGTGGAAACATGAGAAGGGGTTGCAATAACATGAGAGTTAACAGTATCATTACACATTGATTCATTGACATTAGAATTTTCAACAAAATTTGAGTTGGGTGTTGAAATTTGAGAACAAGGAGAAGTGTCAGGTGAAAGTTCATAATGTACATCAGAAGTGGTACCTACAGGGAAAAAAGAAGATGAGGAAGATTCACTTACATATTTACTTGAGACGATTTTCCTTGCCTGTTCGGGAGTAAGTCTGACAATGACACGCTTACTCCACCACCCCCTTCCATCAAGGAAGAGAGAACCTTTGGAAACTTTGAGGACCTGGGTAGGTAAAGAAAAGGTAGATAGACCTTTTTTAACCTTATTATTAAATTTAACCATGACCCAGTCTCCTACATTGAAAGGTTGAATAGAAGAAAGCAATTTTGAATTAAAGTTTTTCTGTTGAATTAGTTGTTTAGAAGCAACATTTACTTTGACAATCTCCTTGTCGTTGCAAGCTAAGCAAACATTGTCCTTAACTTTCAAGTCTTTTATCCAAGATGGGCAAATATTCCCATTTGGATTTCTTTTTCTTAGGAGTCTGAAAGGGGAAACACCAGTTGTACTATGAGGGGTAACTAAGTAAGACCATAATTTGCTCCTAAGGAATTTTTCTACATCCAAACTAGAAGACACAGCGGTCTGTATTCCCTCCTTGAAAAACCTATTCATCCTCTCAATTAGTCCATTGGATGAAGGAGAGTATAGTGCTACTTTAAGATGTTTGATGTCATATGACTTAAGAAATGACTCAAAAGAAGATGAGCAAAAATGAGAGCCATTGTCACTGACCAATTCCCTAGGGGGACCCTCAGAGAGAAAAATGTTACAGAGGAAATCAATGGCAGCAACAGAAGTGGGAGAATCTGAGAACTCAAATGCGCACCACTTCAAATGATAGTCAACCAGTGAAACAATAAAACGTTTATTACAAGGTAACACCTCCCAAGGACCAGAGAAATCAATAGCCAGCTTTTGCCAAGCTTCAGCAGGAAAAGGAACTGTATGCAAAGGTAACAGGGGTGTCTTCCAGTGCTTATCCGAAACCAGACAAGTAGAACAAGACTCAATCCAGTTAGAAACATCCCCATCTAAACCAGGCCACCAAAAGTGTTCCTTCAATTTCCTTGAGGTGCTGCCAACGCCAAGATGTCCTTGATGAGCAAAGTCAAAAAGTTTTTTCCTAATACCTAAAGGTGGGACACATAAGTCACCCCTAAAAATTACATCATTCGCAATGGAAAGTTCACCAGACACTTGAGCAAAGACTTTCAAGGGCGCAGGAAGAGAGCGAATTCTTGGCCAACCAGAAACAATTAGATTTTTAACATTGAGAAGAACTGAATCTTCTGAGCAACTATGCTTCCATTCAGTCTCTGATATACAAAAAGGTGAAAGAACCAACTCTTCTATGGATGCTACCACACACTCAACGTCATCAACGGAATCATCCTCAATATCATTTTCATGTAAAGTAAGTCTTGAAAGAGCATCAGCTCGCAAATTATTGCCACCTGAAATGTGTCTAATGGTGAAATTGTACTCATGTAGTTTAGACAAAATGCGAACTAATCTAGAAGAAGCCTTGCCTGTTCCATTACCATTGAGAAGATGAAGTAAAGGCTTGTGATCACTGAGGAGAATAAAGTGTGATCCCCAGATAAATGTTTTAAATTTCTCAATTGCCCAGGAACAGGCAAGGGCTTCTCTTTCAATAGTGCTATAATGAGACTCAGCTACATTTAAGGCTCTTGACGCAAAACCTATAGTATTCTCCCTACAAGAGTCTCTTTGAGTTAACACTGCACCTAAACCCTTCTGACTAGCGTCAACAGCAATGGTACATTCTAAACTTGGATTGAATGATGATAGGGCAGGTGCTTCTACAATAACCTTTTTTACAGTGTCAAAAGCCTTGTTAGCTTCTTCAGACCAAATGAACTTACTATCTTTCTTGAGTAAGGTGCGAAGAGGTTGGACAAACTGAGAATAATTTTGGATGAAGCGTGAATAGTACTCAGCAAGCCCAAGAAATGACCTTAAGGCATCCTTATCTTTAGGGACAGCAACATTGGAAATAGCTTTGCTTAAGCAAATCTTTGGTTTGATACCATGCGCAGAAATGCTATGACCCAGATAGTCCAGTTCTTTTACCATAAATATACATTTCTTAACACCCAGAGTTATGCCAACTTCTTGAAAGCGAGACAAAACTTTCCTTAACACTTTAAAATGCTCTGATCTATTTTTCGAATGAATCAGAACATCATCCTGATAGGCTTGTACATTTGGGATGTCATGCAAAATTGTGTCCATGAATTTTTGGAAGACACTGGCGGCAGAAGCCAAGCCAAAAGGGAGTCTGAGATATTTGAATGCCCCAAAAGGAGTTATGAAAGTTGTTAACTCACAGGAGGACCTCGAGAGAGGAATCTGATGGTACGCACTCTTGAGGTCCAAAAGTGAGAAAATTTTGGATTCTGAAATGCCTGTCAACAATTCTTGAATTTTAGGTAAGGGATGGCAATCCACAATAATGTTTTGATTAAGGGAGCGCAAATCTGCACACAAACGAATCAAGGAATCCTTTTTCTTAACGACAACAATAGGACTAACCCATAAAGAAGAATTAGTAGGGACAATAATACCTTCTGAAACTAAGTTGTCTAGGACTTTTTTAAGCTCATCTCTTACATTCAAAGGAACATTCCTCAGTTTATGGCAGACAGGAATGGCATTGGGTTTCAATCTGATCAGATGCTCAAAATCTTTGATGTAGCCCACAGAATCTTTGAAAACCTCCGGAAATTCAGATATTAAATTCTGAATCTCCAAGTCTTCCTCATGAACTACATTAAAAATTGAGGTCTCATTGATTTGAACTGGTGTATCAGAACCAGGAACTAATTTCAAACCCATTCTAGCCAAATCTTGCCATCCAACAATAAGTTTTCCATCAATAGCAATATATACTTTCGTTGTAGTAAATCTACCCAAACATTCAATTCTTGTAATAAAATATCCTAGCATATCAATACTTTTCCTATTATAGGCTTTGGGAATGATGTCAAGCGGAGATAAAGTTACATTCTTACTCCAGATTTCATCAAATAAAGTATTAGAGATGATGGTAACAGGTGCCCCCGAATCTGCCATCATATCTAACTTTACATCATCAACAATTACACAGCAAGTGGGGTCTTTGACACGTGTAGTGTCGAGATCAAGCTCAACTAAATCAATGGAGAGAATTTTCCTTTCAGGGATAGACAGGTTAGAATCAACATTTTGAATTGAGTTAATGTGAAGATCATCAAATGGAGATTGCAAGAAAGACATGTCAACGTTGGAAACATTTACATGAGGATCTTCAACAGAAGAAAGGTTATTGATTCTAATTGCTTTCCTGTTTCTGCAAACAATATTAAAGTGACCAATTTTGCTACAAAAAGTACACTTTTTACCCAACGCGGGACATGTGGGGCTGTTACTAAGGTGACTTTTTGATCCACATCTAAAGCAATAAGAATTAAATTTCTTTTGAAAAGGTTTAAATGATGAGTTTTTTTGAACAACAGCATTAATTTGTACATCCTTTTCGTGTTGAAGAAGATTTCCATCGGTGATGCATCTCGAGGAGACAATCGACCTTTCTACGCTTTTGGCCATGTCTAACACTTCATTTAATGTGGGGTCACGACAGCTCAAAATCCTCTCCTGAATCTTTTTATGATAATAGTTGTAAACAAACTGGTCTCTCAAAACAGTGTCTAGATATGCTCCAAAATTGCATTCCCCAGCCAAATTTCTCAAAACAGAGATGAAGTCCTCTACAGACTCATCTTGATGTTTCCTTTTCATGAAGTTGAAACGTTCCATCATAACACTGGGCTGATCAATAAATTTTTTATTCAATCTTAAGACTGCATCTGTGAAAACATTCCATCCTTCTCCATCTCCTGATGGAGGTACAGACAATGGAAGGTTGTTGAAAATTTCTTTTCCAGCAGTTCCTAAATGGCTATATAAAATAGCCAGCTTCCTTTTTGCAGAGTATTCATCTGCACCAATTGCCACTAGGTAATTTTCAAAACTGATGAACCACAACTTCCATGACTCTTTGGGCTTACCAGGATTAGGTAGAAAGTGATTCAAGTATACAATTTGTTGATTAGTGGCCATAATGTAAATAGGAAGCTTTGTAAAAGTCTTTTAAAAATTCTTGGTACAGTATATAAAGTAAATGAAGTAACTGTATTAAATTCTTAAGTCTCTTTTAAATAAATACCTTTTTAATTCGGTGCGCTCGCTGTTGAAAAGTGAAGAAACCAGACTCGAAAATCACTCGGTGAATGTTGTCATGGAAACAAGTGAAACAAAATGGCCCCCAGAGCGTGAGCGTGATGACGTAGGCAAATGACGTCATGCGAGTTAGCAAGCGCTCGAGGAATCAACCAGTAGGCTGTCAGGAGTGGACGAAAATGATTAAATTTGTAGAAACTCACTGCAGCGTAGTGCGATGACGAGGTTTCCGGTCTCCGGGAAGGAAAGTGAAGGTTTTGAAGCGAAGCGCATATGTTAATGAAGGTATTTTTAAGAAGGATGCGCAAAAAATAGTGAAATGCTGTCGAAATTGCCGGGTTCGTAGTAGTCCTTGTCGCCAATATGTAAAGAATGATGGCAATGAAGATGAAGCAGTTGAAACTATTAAATAATAGTTTATTTGAGAAAAGAACAGCAGATCACAGGAGCGCAGCTTGCCAGGAACAAGTCCGTGGAGAAACTGACTCAGGTACAGTTAAAACTCAACTGTGTCCAGCATGACACGAGGGACGCACTTTTGAAGAGAAACATTCTCTTCAGAAGTGCGTGCAGCATGTTGGAACACAAGCGAGGCAATGTAACACAAACAGAAGAGAATACACGAGCGCGCCGCAGCGTGCCATGTAAATTATTCAAATAATACACTTACATGCACTTTACAGGTACACGCCCTCCCGAGGAAGAATAAAAGAGCAACAATCTAAGGAAGCATCCTCTTGTTCCTGTGCTTGGAAGCTGCACCTCCTCGTTGCACGTGAGCCCGAGACGGAACAAGGAGCCAATTTTGAGAACTTGTAATTTTTGTGTTTCTCTTTTCAGTGATTCCGAAGCTTTGGATCCAGGACCTCGAGTAAACGATGCCTGGCAAGAGGATCGCAAAGAAGGTTGGGACCGAACAAATGCTTCGCATGCTGGTGAAGGATATGGCAAACATGAAGAAGCAGATGGCGGCAATGAATGGTAGACCGAAGAAAGTCATCGGGCCAGCATTGCCGGGAGTAGTCCCTGCCGGGAGATGTAAAAGGGCCAGGAATAGGGTGGCAGGGGGGGAGGCCCCTGTTCCCGAGTCACCTCCGGCGAGCCCGGTCAGTCCTGTGGAGGCCCCAGCTCCGATCCCGAATGCGGGACAGCCGATCCCTGTGGTAGTTACACCCATCAACGAGGGGGATATGCCTCCCGAGCTGGCCGCCCAGTTGGCAGCGTGGTTAGGCAAGAGCAACGAGGGTGCGGTGGCACCGGGAGACACGGCCGAGGAGGCCAGGTTAATAATGAAGCAGTTGCGGCAATCGAGAGATGCTGCGAAGGCACCTTGTCCTCTTGTTTCCCCGCAGAACCCATCGGGACAACCGGCATCGAGCGTTGGAACGACAACAACAACAGATCCAGCAACTAGTTCGGGTGAGCAGCCGTTGCCAATGGCGGGGGAGGGATCCTTACCCTCAAGGAGGGAAAAGGTGGTCCAACACATCCCAATTGATGTGAAAGAAAGGATTTGGGCGGATAAATATTTGAACATGTTTTCGCTGTTGACCGATCATTATGAGATAGAACACGTTAGAAATCAGAAGGAGTTGTTACATCCGAGTGTATGGCGTGCCAGAATGGCGGGTTTCAGGGTGGATGAAACAATTGCTAATTGGGCCAGAGCGTTTGGAATGTTTACTGCAATCATGGGGGAACGTAGGCCTGAAGTATTGTCTGAATTAGCTTGTTACCAGACACGTATAATGGAATTTTATGAAAGGTATGAAGGAAATCAATGGATGGGTTATGATAACAAATTTCGTAAGGCCAAGGAGCACGACTCATCCCTGACGTGGGATTGTTTCGACTCCATTTCCTGGCAGAAGCAGGTTATGCCGAATACAACGAAGTCGTCTTCTTTCGGCGGGAATGGGGCGGAGCCTTCCCGCCATAATTTGGCGGCGCCCTTTCGGGCGGGCGCCAACGGTAATCAGCACACAAAGAATAATGGAAACTCGGGTGGAAAAGGGGTCTGTTGGAGCTTTAACAGGGGCAAGTGCACTAGGCCACAAGGGACATGCAAGTTCAGGCATGAGTGTGCAGGGTGCGGACAGGCCTCACACCCCGAGAGTTCGTGCAGAGCCAAGAATGGTGATACAGGAAGTAGAGGAGGGGCCAAACAGGTCTAACATCGACCGAGGGGCCCCGTTACCTACTCCCGTTGATATCATGGCAATGATCCCTTGGCTGAACGAATACCCTGATTATGGCTCCGCCGGGGTGTTGCGAGACGGTTTCTCATATGGTTTCCGCATCCCGGCGGGGGATTTTCGGGGGGAAGCACAGTGTAAAAACCAACTATCGGTTCAACAAAATATAGAGGTGGTACAGGCAAAGATTGGAAAGGAGGTGTCCCGTGGTCGGGTTGCGGGTCCATATGGGAATCCGCCAGTTGTTGACTTTGTTTGTTCACCATTGGGAGTAGTCCCCAAGAGGGACCCGGGTGAGTTCAGGTTAATCCATAATTTGTCCGCTCCTAGAGGTCTTTCGGTGAACGATGCGATTGACCCGGGAGTTTGTTCGGTGCGGTATGCATCCTTTGATGAGGCCATCGCCATGTTGAATCGCCTGGGGCCCGGAGCGCTGATGGCTAAATCAGATATCGAGTCAGCGTTCCGGTTGCTCCCGGTACACCCTCAGGATCAGCGTCTCTTAGGTTTTATGTTTCAAGGACGCTACTACATGGATAAATGTATGCCGATGGGTTGCTCCATCTCTTGTGCGTATTTTGAGAGGTTCAGTACTTTTTTGCAATGGGCGTTCACCAGAGCCACGGGCTTTACGCAGGTTATGCATTATCTTGATGATTTTCTGTTTCTGGGGGCAGCTGGGGACACGGAATGTGCACAGGCTTTGAGGGAATTCTGTACTCTCATGAAACAATTTGGCGTGCCACTGGCACCAGGGAAGACAGTAGGGCCATCTACTTCACTCGAGTTTCTGGGAATTGAGCTCGATTCTGTAGAGGGGTGCTTCCGTTTGCCCAAGGAGAAGGTAGTCAAATTTAAGGCCTCGCTTGAAAAGTGCCTCAGCGAGAAAAAAGTAACTCTCCATCAGTTGCAACAAGCTGTGGGTCAGCTCAATTTTGCCCTTAGAGTGATACCGATGGCTCGCCCCTTTTCCCGCTCTATCGCACAAGCCATGGTTGGCCTCAAGGAAGGGCACCACCGCACAAGACTGTCAGCAGAGGTTCGCCAGGATATGTGCATATGGCTGGCATTTCTGGCGGATTTCAACGGTCACGTCGTGTGGAACAAACCGCCAGCTTCCTCCGAGGAGCTGGGGTTGTGGACCGACTCGGCAGGGAGTGTGGGCTTTGGCGCCATCTTTGGTAATCAATGGTCGGCACGAACATGGCCGGCGTGGTGGCACGATAGTGGGCTCACAGGTAACATTGAGTTTCTTGAATTGTTTCCCATTCTGGTGGCCTTGAAAACATGGCCAGAAGGGTTTCGTGATCGCACTGTGGTTTTCTAGTCTGATAATATGTCCGTTGTTGAATGTATCAATAATCAGGCAGCACGTTGCAAATGGATTTTGAGGTTGCTGAAAGAAATTGTCCTACTATGTATGAGACTAAACGTCCACTTTAGGGCAAAACACATGCCTGGGGTACAAAACCAGGCGGCCGATGCACTCTCTCGTTCCCACATGCAGGCCTTCCGGGGTCTTCTGCCCTCAGCGGACTTGGTGGCGGCACCATTTCCCGAAGCTCTCTGGTCTCTCGGTGCCCCGGATTACAAAACCTCGTGGGAGAGAGTCTAGCACCCAGGACAAGGAAGGCATATGAAGGGGTGTTCCGTTCCTATTGGGAATTTTTGGGTTCAGCTGGGGGGGAGCATTGGGGGCAGGAGGAGTATGTCCTGAAATTTCTGGTATCCCTACATCAGGCAGGCCGATCACTGGCAACAGCCAATAGGCACAGGGCCGCCATTGCCTTCATGGCGCAGGCTCATGGCATCCAGGACCCCACATCGTCCTTTCTCGTAAGAAAGGCTCTGCGTGGGTGGCAACGCCTTGAGGGTCGTAGAGTGGATGAGAGGCACCCGATAGGTTTAGAAAGGTTGTCTCTGTTAATGTCCGTACTCCCTGCGACATGTTCATCTCAATCAGAGACAGTGCTGTTCCGGGCCGCTTTTGCATTAGCATTCCATGGGGCTATGCGGGTAAGCGAACTGGTAGCGAGGAACAAGCAGGATACGAGGGGAGGTCTGTGTCGAGAACACGTTCAAATTAAGGGTGAGACGATGGTAGTCTCAATAGCCAGGTCCAAGACCGATCAGGGAGCGATCGGGGACTGTGTGGTAGTCCAGCGGATTCCAGGGTCTCCCATGTGCCCGGTAAGATGCGTGGAGGAGTTTTTAGCGCAGAGGGCGGCATCATGGGGGGGGAAGCTTGCTGAGGCACACCGTCGCCACCCCACTGACTAGGTTTCAGTTCCAGCGGGTGTTAACAATGGCAATCGCGGCAGCGGGCTTGAACCCGAGCGATTTTGGGACCCATTCCTTCCGGATAGGGGCTGCTACAGAGGCTACAGCCAGGGGTCTGAGTGTTGAAAAAGTGAAACAGTTGGGGCGTTGGTCCTCGAACTGTTATAAAAGGTATGTGCGGTTGCACATGTTGTGAAGCTAATGTCATGCACTCACGCTTCTTGTTTTCTGTTTGGTTTACAGTTTCGCGAGCAGGCTTTGCGGGGCGGACTGTGCAGTTGACCCGACACCTGGGGACCAGCGGTCAAAGATCACCGGCTGTGGAAAGAGTGGTGTGGGTCGTTGGCCACTCATACGTGAGGCGAGCCGCGGACGTATTCAAAGCAGGTGACATGATTCACGTGGCTGGGGAATACGGGTGCAGGGTGACCTTCCACGGAAGGGGCGGACTCTGTATTGACCAGTTTCAAACTTTTATGGAGGGACTGCTAGGGCGGACGAGTTCACCGCCGTCTGTAATCATAGTACATCTTGGGGGCACTGATTTGGTGACCATTGGTCGACGAGTACTTCTCAAGGTAATTTTATCCACAGTGAGTTGGTTGGCGAGAAGGGTTCCGGGGTGCACGATTGCATGGTTACACATGATTCCTAGGAAGGTGTGGCGAGGGGCTCTCTCTGTGTCGGCTTTGAACCAATCGGTAAAGAAGGTTAATAACAAACTTAGTAGGTTGTTTCGTTCAGGCCAGTTGCATTGTATTCCACATGGATGTATTCGGGGGGACCATATGTACCTTGAAGATGGGGTCCATTTGTCCCGGGAGGGGAATGTCTTACTCATAGGAGACTTCATAGCGTGGTTAAAGAGTTTCTGTAGCCATGACCTTTAGTAGGAGTTTGTGGGGGGTCCGGATAGCCGGTCAACTATCCGGCCTGTGGCGGTAAGGTCATGATCGGTGAGCAGTAATTGGAAGATCCCTAGAGGTGGGGCGCCACCCATTATGGATGGGAGCGCCCGGGGGGAGGCGGCCATTGGCCCCTCACACGGGGAGGCGGTACCCCTCTAAGGATGGGGCCGCCGAAAGGGAAGGCGGTCATAGGCCCCTCCCAGGGGAGGAGGGGCTACGGGCCCCTCCTGGGAATTTCCCGGGGCCAGGACATCCACGGCGGCGGATGTGGTAAGCAGTGTGGGGTGGGAGGGGGGTCTACGCTACCTTCTAGACACCTCACACGAGTCCTCGGACGACCACTAAGATGGCGTCGAGTAAATATCGGGCCCCCGTTACGACAAGGGAAATTGGAAGTTGGCACAGAGGTACAGTCCTCTGTGCGCCCGCCCCTCACAAGTAAGGGGGGGAGTTCTGGTATTAGGGATATGACACCGGTTACGACCTTGCCGTTGGCCCGTAATGTTAGGATGTACAATTTAATTTTGAGTATATGCATTTGCAGGATGTTTAGAATCGGCTAGGAGAACCTTTGTATTAGAGCTGTGTTAAGGTTAGCCAATAAACATCGTAATGTATGAAGGAAATTGTACATGATATGAAACTGTTATTTTAATGTTTTGATTTTGTTTCATATTTTAATAAATACGGCCGGGAGGGTAACTCCCTCCCGCCTTCCAAAAGTCAAGAACTGTGTCCGTCTTCCCATCCTTGGGGATTGTGTTGGGAGGGGGTGACGGGTATCCCGGCCATATGGAAAGGGGCGACCACTCGGTCCCCCCGAACGTATGGTAGGGTGCCCTGACCCCCCCGGGAAACCATTTTGGGCGGGAGGCGTGTCTCGGCTGGTATGCCCGAAGCGGCGTAGCCGGGGCGCGCCTTTTCCCGCCCAAGAGGGGTTGTCCTAGACACCTACACCGTTGGCCACGCCCCGTAGGCGGATCGGAGGAGGGTACACGCCCTCCCGAGGAAGAATAAAAGAGAAACAATCTAAGGAAGCATCCTCTTGTTCCTGTGCTTGGAAGCTGCACCTCCTCGTTGCACGTGAGCCCGAGACGGAACAAGGAGCCAATTTTGAGAACTTGTAATTTTTGTGTTTCTCTTTTCAGTGATTCCGAAGCTTTGGATCCAGGACCTCGAGTAAACGATACCTGGCAAGAGGATCGCAAAGAAGGTTGGGACCGAACAAATGCTTCGCATGCTGGTGAAGGATATGGCAAACATGAAGAAGCAGATGGCGGCAATGAATGGTAGACCGAAGAAAGTCATCGGGCCAGCATTGCCGGGAGTAGTCCCTGCCGGGAGAGGTAAAAGGGCCAGGAATAGGGCGGCAGGGGGGGAGGCCCCTGTTCCCGAGTCACCTCCGGCGAGCCCGGTCAGTCCTGTGGAGGCCCCAGCTCCGATCCCGAATGCGGGACAGCCGATCCCTGTGGTAGTTACACCCGTCAACGAGGGGGATATGCCTCCCGAGCTGGCCGCCCAGTTGGCAGCGTGGTTAGGCAAGAGCAACGAGGGTGCGGTGGCACTGGGAGACACGGCCGAGGAGGCCAGGTTAATAATGAAGCAGTTGCGGCAATCGAGAGATGCTGCGAAGGCACCTTGTCCTCTTGTTTCCCCGCAGAACCCATCGGGACAACCGGCATCGAGCGTTGGAACGACAACAACAACAGATCCAGCAACTAGTTCGGGTAAGCAGCCGTTGCCAATGGCGGGGGAGGGATCGTTACCCTCAAGGAGGGAAAAGGTGGTCCAACACATCCCAATTGATGTGAAAGAAAGGATTTGGGCGGATAAATATGTGAACATGTTTTCGCTGTTGACCGATCATTATGAGATAGAACACGTTAGAAATCAGAAGGAGTTGTTACATCCGAGTGTATGGCGTGCCAGAATGGCGGGTTTCAGGGTGGATGAAACAATTGCTAATTGGGCCAGAGCGTTTGGAATGTTTACTGCAATCATGGGGGAACGTAGGCCTGAAGTATTGTCCGAATTAGCTTGTTACCAGACACGTATAATGGAATTTTATGAAACGTATGAAGGAAATCGATGGATGGGTTATGATAACAAATTTCGTAAGGCCAAGGAGCACGACTCATCCCTGACGTGGGATTGTTTCGACTCCATTTCCTGGCAGAAGCAGGTTATGCCGAACACAACGAAGTCGTCTTCTTTCGGCGGGAATGGGGCGGAGCCTTCCCGCCATAATTTGGCGGCGCCCTTTCGGGCGGGCGCCAACGTTAATCAGCACACAAAGAATAATGGAAACTCGGGTGGAAAAGGGGTCTGTTGGAGCTTTAACAGGGGCAAGTGCACTAGGCCACAAGGGACCAATGTTACATCATTATACAACGTGGCTGTGTCATTGTGCAACCATTGTTACATCATTATACAATGTGGCTGTGTCATTGTGCAACCATTGTTACAACATTATACAACGTGACTGTGTCATTGTGCAACCATTGTTACATCATTATACAACGTGGCTGTGTCATTGTGCAACCATTGTTACATCATTACACAAAGTGGTTGTGTCATTGTGCAACCATTGTTACATCTTTATACAACGTGGCTGTGTCATTGTGCAACCATTGTTACATCAGTACACAAAGTGTCTGTGTCATTGTGCAACCATTGTTACATCATTACACAACGTGGCTGTGTCATTGTGCAACCATTGTTACATCATTACACAACGTGGCTGTGTCATTGTGCAACCATTGTTACTTCATTACACAAAGTGGCTGTGTCATTGTGCAACCATTGTTACATCGTTATACAACGTGGCTGTGTCATTGTGAAACCATTGTTACATCATTACACAAAGTGGCTGTGTCATTGTGCAACCATTGTTACATCATTACACAAAGTGGCTGTGTCATTGTGCAACCATTGTTACATCATTACACAAAGTGGCTGTGTCATTGTGGAACCATTGTTAAATCATTATACCACGTGGCTGTGTCATTGTGCAACCATTGTTACATCATTACACAAAGTGGCTGTGTCATTGTGCAAACATTGTTACATCATTATACAACGTGGCTGTGTCATTGTGCAACCATTGTTACATCATTATACAACGTGGCTGTTTCATTGTGCAAACCATTGTTACATCATTATACAACGTGGCTGTGTCATTGTGCAACCATTGTTACATCATTATACAACATGGCTGTGTCATTGTGCAACCATTGTTAAATCATTACACAAAGTGGCTGTGTCATTGTGCATCCATTGTTACATCATTACACAACGTGGCTGTGTCATTGTGCAACCATTGTTACATCATTACACAACGTGGCTGTGTCATTGTGCAACCATTGTTACATCATTACACAAAGTGGCTGTGTCATTGTGTAACCATTGTTACATCATTATACAACGTGGCTGTGTCATTGTGCAACCATTGTTACATCATTACACAACGTGTCTGTGTCATTGTGCAACCATTGTTACATCATTACACAATGTGGCTGTGTCATTGTGCAACCATTGTTACATCATTATACAACGTGGCTGTGTCATTGTGCAACCATTGTTACATCATTACACAAAGTGGCTGTGTCATTGTGCAACCATTGTTACATCATTATACAACGTGGCTGTGTCATTGTGCAATCATTGTAACATAATTATACAACTTGGCTGTGTCATTGTGCAACCATTGTTACATCATTACACAAAGTGGCTGTTTCATTGTGCAACCATTGTTACATCATTACACAACGTGGCTGTGTCATTGTGCAACCATTGTTACATCATTACACAACGTGGCTGTGTCATTGTGCAACCATTGTTACATCATTACACAACGTGGCTGTGTCATTGTGCAATCATTGTTACATCATTACACAAAGTGTCTGTGTCATTGTGCAACCATTGTTACATCATTACACAACGTGGCTGTGTCATTGTGCAACCATTGTTACATCATTACACAACGTGGCTGTGTCATTGTGCAACCATTGTTACTTCATCACACAAAGTGGCTGTGTCATTGTGCAACCATTGTTACATCATTATACAACGTGGCTGTGTCATTGTGCAACCATTGTTACATCATTACACAAAGTGGCTGTGTCATTGTGCAACCATTGTTACATCATTACACAAAGTGGCTGTGTCATTGTGCAACCATTGTTACATCATTATACAACGTGGCTGTGTCATTGTGCAACCATTGTTACATCATTATACAACGTGGCTGTTTCATTGTGCAACCATTGTTACATCATTATACAACGTGGCTGTGTCATTGTGCAACCATTGTTACATCATTATACAACATGGCTGTGTCATTGTGCAACCATTGTTAAATCATTACACAAAGTGGCTGTGTCATTGTGCATCCATTGTTACATCATTACACAACGTGGCTGTGTCATTGTGCAACCATTGTTACATCATTACACAACGTGGCTGTGTCATTGTGCAACCATTGTTACATCATTACACAACGTGGCTGTGTCATTGTGTAACCATTGTTACATCATTATACAACGTGGCTGTGTCATTGTGCAACCATTGTTACATCATTACACAACGTGGCTGTGTCATTGTGCAACCATTTTTACATCATTATACAATGTGGCTATGTCATTGTGCAACCATTGTTACATCATTATACAACGTGGCTGTGTCATTGTGCAACCATTGTTACCTCATTACACAAAGTGGCTGTGTCATTGTGCAACCATTGTTACATCATTATACAACGTGGCTGTGTCATTGTGCAACCATTGTAACATCATTATACAACTTGGCTGTGTCATTGTGCAACCATTGTTACATCATTATACAACGTGGCTGTGTCATTGTGCAACCATTGTTACATCAGTACACAACGTGGCTGTGTCATTGTGCAACCATTGTTACATCATTACACAACGTGGCTGTGTCATTGTGCAACCATTGTTACATCATTACACAACGTGGCTGTGTCATTGTGCAACCATTGTTACATCATTACACAAAGTGGCTGTGTCATTGTGCAACCATTGTTACATCATTATACAACGTGGCTGTGTCATTGTGCAACCATTGTTACATCATTACACAACGTGGCTGTGTCATTGTGCAACCATTGCTACATCATTATACAACGTGGCTGTGTCATTGTGCAACCATTGTTACATCATTATACAACGTGGCTGTGTCATTGTGCTACCATTGTTACATCATTACACAACGTGGCTGTGTCATTGTGCTACCATTGTTACATCATTACACAAAGTGGCTGTGTCATTGTGCAACCATTGTTACATCATTACACAACGTGGCTGTGTCATTGTGCAACCATTGTTACATCATTACACAAAGTGGCTGTGTCATTGTGCAACCATTGTTACATCATTACACAATGTGGCTCTGTTATTGTGTAACCATTGTTACATCATTATACAACATGGCTGTGTCATTGGGCAACCATTGTTACATCATTACACAACGTGGCTGTGTCATTGTGCAAACATTGTTACATCATTACACAAAGTGGCTGTGTCATTGTGCAACCATTGTTACATCATTATACATTGTGGCTGTGTCATTGTGCAACCATTGTTACATCATTACACAACGTGGCTGTGTCATTGTGCAACCATTGTTACATCATTACACAACGTGGCTGTGTCATTGTGCAACCATTGTTACATCATTACACAACGTGGCTGTGTCATTGTGCAACCATTGTTACATCATTACATAAAGTGGCTTTGTCATTGTGCAACCATTGTTACATCATTATACAACGTGGCTGTGTCATTGTGCAACCATTGTTACATCATTACACAAAGTGGCTGTGTCATTGTGCAACCATTGTTACATCATTACACAAAGTGGCTGTGTCATTGTGCAACCATTGTTACATCATTACACAATGTGGCTGTGTTATTGTGTAACCATTGTTACATCATTACACAACATGGCTGTGTCATTGGGCAACCATTGTTACATCATTACACAACGTGGCTGTGTCATTGTGCAAACATTGTTACATCATTACACAAAGTGGCTGTGTCATTGTGCAACCATTGTTACATCATTATACATTGTGGCTGTGTCATTGTGCAACCATTGTTACATCATTACACAACGTGGCTGTGTCATTGTGCAACCATTGTTACATCATTACACAACGTGGCTGTGTCATTGTGCAACCATTGTTACATCATTACACAACGTGGCTGTGTCATTGTGCAACCATTGTTACATCATTACATAAAGTGGCTTTGTCATTGTGCAACCATTGTTACATCATTATACAACGTGGCTGTGTCATTGTGCAACCATTGTTACATCATTACACAAAGTGGCTGTGTCATTGTGTAACCATTGTTACATCATTATACAACGTGGCTGTGTCATTGTGCAACCATTGTTACATCATTATACAACGTGGCTTTGTCATTGTGCAACCATTGTTACATCATTACACAAAGTGGCTGTGTCATTGTGCAACCATTGTTACATCATTACACAAAGTGGCTGTGTCATTGTGCAACCATTGTTAAATCATTATACAACGTGGCTGTGTCATTGTGCAACCATTGTTACATCATTATACAACGTGGCTGTGTCATTGTGCAACCATTGTTACATCATTATACAACGTGGCTGTGTCATTGTGCAACCATTGTTACATCATTACACAAAGTGGCTGTGTCATTGTGCATCCATTGTTACATCATTACACAACGTGGCCGTGTCATTGTGCAACCATTGTTACATCATTACACAACGTGGCTGTGTCATTGTGAAACCATTGTTACATCATTACACAAAGTGGCTGTGTCATTGTGCAACCATTGTTAAATCATTACACAACGTGGCTGTGTCATTGTGCAATCATTGTTACATCATTACACAAAGTGGCTGTGTCATTGTGCAACCATTGTTACATCATTACACAATGTGGCTGTGTCATTGTGCAACCATTGTTACATCATTACCCAACGTGGCTGTTTCATTGTGCAACCATTGTTACATCATTATACAACGTGGCTGTGTCATTGTGCAACCATTGTTACATCATTATACAACGTGGCTGTGTCATTGTGCAACCATTGTTAAATCATTACACAACGTGGCTGTGTCATTGTGCAACCATTGTTAAATCATTACACAAAGTGGCTGTGTCATTGTGCAGCCATTGTTACATCATTACACAACATGGCTGTGTCATTGTGCAACCATTGTTACATCATTACACAAAGTGGCTGTGTCATTGTGCAACCATTGTTACATCATTACACAACGTGGCTGTGTCATTGTGCTACCATTGTTACATCATTACACAAAGTGGCTGTGTCATTGTGCAACCATTGTTACATCATTACACAACGTGGCTGTGTCATTGTGCAACCATTGTTACATCATTACACAAAGTGGCTGTGTCATTGTGCAACCATTGTTACATCATTACACAATGTGGCTGTGTTATTGTGTAACCATTGTTACATCATTACACAACATGGCTGTGTCATTGGGCAACCATTGTTACATCATTACACAACGTGGCTGTGTCATTGTGCAAACATTGTTACATCATTACACAAAGTGGCTGTGTCATTGTGCAACCATTGTTACATCATTATACATTGTGGCTGTGTCATTGTGCAACCATTGTTACATCATTACACAACGTGGCTGTGTCATTGTGCAACCATTGTTACATCATTACACAACGTGGCTGTGTCATTGTGCAACCATTGTTACATCATTACACAACGTGGCTGTGTCATTGTGCAACCATTGTTACATCATTACATAAAGTGGCTTTGTCATTGTGCAACCATTGTTACATCATTATACAACGTGGCTGTGTCATTGTGCAACCATTGTTACATCATTACACAAAGTGGCTGTGTCATTGTGCAACCATTGTTACATCATTACACAAAGTGGCTGTGTCATTGTGCAACCATTGTTACATCATTACACAATGTGGCTGTGTTATTGTGTAACCATTGTTACATCATTACACAACATGGCTGTGTCATTGGGCAACCATTGTTACATCATTACACAACGTGGCTGTGTCATTGTGCAAACATTGTTACATCATTACACAAAGTGGCTGTGTCATTGTGCAACCATTGTTACATCATTATACATTGTGGCTGTGTCATTGTGCAACCATTGTTACATCATTACACAACGTGGCTGTGTCATTGTGCAACCATTGTTACATCATTACACAACGTGGCTGTGTCATTGTGCAACCATTGTTACATCATTACACAACGTGGCTGTGTCATTGTGCAACCATTGTTACATCATTACATAAAGTGGCTTTGTCATTGTGCAACCATTGTTACATCATTATACAACGTGGCTGTGTCATTGTGCAACCATTGTTACATCATTACACAAAGTGGCTGTGTCATTGTGTAACCATTGTTACATCATTATACAACGTGGCTGTGTCATTGTGCAACCATTGTTACATCATTATACAACGTGGCTTTGTCATTGTGCAACCATTGTTACATCATTACACAAAGTGGCTGTGTCATTGTGCAACCATTGTTACATCATTACACAAAGTGGCTGTGTCATTGTGCAACCATTGTTAAATCATTATACAACGTGGCTGTGTCATTGTGCAACCATTGTTACATCATTATACAACGTGGCTGTGTCATTGTGCAACCATTGTTACATCATTATACAACGTGGCTGTGTCATTGTGCAACCATTGTTACATCATTACACAAAGTGGCTGTGTCATTGTGCATCCATTGTTACATCATTACACAACGTGGCTGTGTCATTGTGCAACCATTGTTACATCATTACACAACGTGGCTGTGTCATTGTGAAACCATTGTTACATCATTACACAAAGTGGCTGTGTCATTGTGCAACCATTGTTAAATCATTACACAACGTGGCTGTGTCATTGTGCAATCATTGTTACATCATTACACAAAGTGGCTGTGTCATTGTGCAACCATTGTTACATCATTACACAATGTGGCTGTGTCATTGTGCAACCATTGTTACATCATTACCCAACGTGGCTGTTTCATTGTGCAACCATTGTTACATCATTATACAACGTGGCTGTGTCATTGTGCAACCATTGTTACATCATTATACAACGTGGCTGTGTCATTGTGCAACCATTGTTAAATCATTACACAACGTGGCTGTGTCATTGTGCAACCATTGTTAAATCATTACACAAAGTGGCTGTGTCATTGTGCAGCCATTGTTACATCATTACACAACATGGCTGTGTCATTGTGCAACCATTGTTACATCATTACACAAAGTGGCTGTGTCATTGTGTAACCATTGTTACATCATTATACAACGTGGCTGTGTCATTGTGCAACCATTGTTACATCATTACACAGCGTGGCTGTGTCATCGTGCAACCATTGTTACATCATTATACAACGTGGCTGTGTCATTGTGCAACCATTGTTACATCATTACACAACATGGCTCTGTCATTGTGCAACCATTGTTACATCATTCCACAAAGTGGCTGTGTCATTGTGCAACCATTGTTACATAATTATACAACGTGGCTGTGTCATTGTGCAACCATTGTAACATCATTATACAACGTGGCTGTATCATTGTGCAACCACTGTTACATCATTAAACAAAGTGGTTGTTTCATTGTGCAACCATTGTTACATCATTACACAACGTGGCTGTGTCATTGTGCAACCATTGTTACATCATTACACAACGTGGCTGTGTCATTGTGCAACCATTGTTACATCATTACACAACGTGGCTGTGTCATTGTGCAACCATTGTTACATCATTACACAAAGTGGCTGTGTCATTGTGCATCCATTGTTACATCATTATACAACGTGGCTGTGTCATTGTGCAACCATTGTTACATCAGTACACAAAGTGGTTGTGTCATTGTGCAACCATTGTTACATCATTACACAACGTGGCTGTGTCATTGTGCAACCATTGTTACATCATTACACAACGTGGCTGTGTCATTGTGCAACCATTGTTACATCATTACACAAAGTGGCTGTGTCATTGTGCAACCATTGTTACATCATTATACAACGTGGCTGTGTCATTGTGCAACCATTGTTACATCATTACACAAAGTGGCTGTGTCATTGTGCAACCATTGTTACATCATTACACAAAGTGGCTGTGTCATTGTGCAACCAGTGTTAAATCATTATACAACGTGGCTGTGTCATTGTGCAACCATTGGTACATCATTACACAAAGTGGCTGTGTCATTGTGCAACCATTGTTACATCATTATACAACGTGGCTGTGTCATTGTGCAACCATTGTTACATCATTACACAACATGGCTGTGTCATTGGGCAACCATTGTTACATCATTACACAACGTGGCTGTGTCATTGTGCAAACATTGTTACATCATTACACAAAGTTGCTGTGTCATTGTGCAACCATTGTTACATCATTATACATTTTGGCTGTGTCATTGTGCAACCATTGTTACATCATTACACAACGTGGCTGTGTCATTGTGCAACCATTGTTACATCATTACACAACGTGGCTGTGTCATTGTGCAACCATTGTTACATCATTACATAAAGTGGCTTTGTCATTGTGCAACCATTGTTACATCATTATACAACGTGGCTGTGTCATTGTGCAACCATTGTTACATCATTACACAAAGTGGCTGTGTCATTGTGCAACCATTGTTACATCATTATACAACGTGGCTGTGTCATTGTGCAACCATTGTTACATCATTATACAACGTGGCTGTGTCATTGTGCAACCATTGTTACATCATTATACAACGTGGCTGTGTCATTGTGCAACCATTGTTACATCATTACACAACATGGCTGTATCATTGTGCAACCATTGTTACATCATTACACAACGTGGCTGTGTCATTGTGCAACCATTGTTACATCATTACACAACGTGGCTGTGTCATTGTGCAACCATTGTTACATCATTACACAAAGTGGCTGTGTCATTGTGCAACCATTGTTACATCATTATACAATGTGGCTGTGTCATTGTGCAACCATTGTTACATCAGTACACAACGTGGCTGTGTCATTGTGCAACCATTGTGTAATAAGGTAGTCCACGCTTGAAGGTAGTTCCCAAGTAGGTTTATTGAGAAGTAGAGATAAGTCAATTACAAGGTCAGTTGGAGACCATTGGGAGACCATTACACATTGTTACATCATTATACATTGTGGCTGTGTCATTGTGCAACCATTGTTACATCATTACACAACGTGGCTGTGTCATTGTGCAACCATTGTTACATCATTACACAACGTGGCTGTGTCATTGTGCAACCATTGTTACATCATTACACAACGTGGCTGTGTCATTGTGCAACCATTGTTACATCATTACATAAAGTGGCTTTGTCATTGTGCAACCATTGTTACATCATTATACAACGTGGCTGTGTCATTGTGCAACCATTGTTACATCATTATACAACGTGGCTGTGTCATTGTGCAACCATTGTTACATCATTATACAACGTGGCTGTGTCATTGTGCAACCATTGTTACATCATTATACAACGTGGCTGTGTCATTGTGCAACAATTGTTACATCATTACACAACGTGGCTGTGTCATTATGCAACCATTGTTACATCATTATACAACGTGGCTGTGTCATTGTGCAACCATTGTTACATCATTATACAACGTGGCTGTGTCATTGTGCAACTATTGTTACATCATTACACAAAGTGGCTGTATCATTGTGCATCCATTGTTACATCATTACACAACGTGGCTGTGTCATTGTGCAACCATTGTTACATCATTACACAAAGTGGCTGTGTCATTGTGCAACAATTGTTACATCATTACACAAAGTGGCTGTGTCATTGTGCAACCATTGTTACATCATTATACAACGTGGCTGTGTCATTGTGCAACCATCGTAACATCATTACACAACGTGGCTGTGTCATTGTGCTACCATTGTTACATCATTACACAAAATGGCTGTGTCATTGTGCAACCATTGTTACATCATTACACAACGTGGCTGTGTCAATGTGCAACCATTGTTACATCATTACACAACGTGGTTGTGTCATTGTGCAACCATTGTTACATCATTACACAAAGTGGCTGTGTCATTGTGCAACCATTGTTACATCATTACACCAAGTGGCTGTGTCATTGTGCAACCATTGTTACATCATTACACAACGTGGCTGTGTCATTGTGCTACCATTGTTACATCATTACACAAAGTGGCTGTGTCATTGTGCAACCATTGTTACATCATTACACAACGTCGCTGTGTCATTGTGCAACCATTGTTACATCATTACACAAAGTGGCTGTGTCATTGTGCAGCCATTGTTACATCATTACACAATGTGGCTGTGTCATTGTGCAACCATTGTTACATCATTACACAACATGGCTGTGTCATTGGGCAACCATTGTTACATCATTACACAACGTGGCTGTGTCATTGTGCAAACATTGTTACATCATTACACAAAGTGGCTGTGTCATTGTGCAACCATTGTTACATCATTATAAAACGTGGCTGTGTCATTGTGTAACCATTGTTACATCATTATACAACGTGGCTGTGTCATTGTGCAACCATTGTTACATCATTATGCTACGTGGCTGTGTCATTGTGCAACCATTGTTACATCATTACACAAAGTGGCAGTGTCATTGTGCAACCATTGTTACATCATTATACAACGTGGCTTTGTCATTGTGCAACCATTGTTGCATCATTACACAAAGTGGCTGTGTCATTGTGCAACCATTGTTACATCATTACACAAAGTGGCTGTGTCATTGTGCAACCATTGTTACATCATTACACAAAGTGGCTGTGTCATTGTGCATCCATTGTTACATCATGACACAACGTGGCTGTGTCATTGTGCAACCATTGTTACATCATTACACAACGTGGCTGTGTCATTGTGCAACCATTGTTACATCATTACACAAAGTGGCTGTGTCATTGTGAAACCATTGTTACATCATTACACAAAGTGGCTGTGTCATTGTGCAACCATTGTTAAATCATTACACAACGTGGCTGTGTCATTGTGCAATCATTGTTACATCATTACACAAAGTGGCTGTGTCATTGTGCAACCATTGTTACATCATTATACCACGTGGCTGTGTCATTGTGCAACCATTGTTACATCATTACCCAACGTGGCTGTTTCATTGTGCAACCATTGTTACATCATTATACAACGTGGCTGTGTCATTGTGCAACCATTGGTTTTTTTTTTTGTTTTTTTTTTTGTCCTCATATCCACCATGGTTTAAGAAAGCCATTTAGAATATGCTCTAGTACAGTTGACACAGTGATTTTAACTGGGAGGGATCATTTCATTTCGAGTGGGAAGGCCATGAATCCCGCAACTGTCACAGCTTGATATTCCTTTAGGCTACCAATGGGGAGGCCTACTGCTGGGCCTGGGCCGGACTGGGACCGGACAACATTAGTATTTGGCACCATAGTAGTATAATCATTGGACCCGGGGGGAAAAAAAAAAAAAAAAACAAAAAAAAAACCCGGATCTTTATTGTGCCCATACAAACAAATGCCAAAAGGCCCTTTTATTTTGGTTTCCCGATCTGGCTAAATCCATACGTGCCGTCTGTAAAGTTGATATCAACCAATCCGCATGGGAAGGGGGCATAGGATCCTTCCACCTCCTGCAGATCTCTCTCCTTGCCAAGAGGACCTTATAGAAGACCAGGCTTTTAACTGTAATTTGGGTTGTCTTCAGGAGACCAAAAATCACTAATGGTAAATCTATAGTAATTGGGATACCTAACGATGCCGTAAGAGTCTTACCTATGGCCTCCCAATATGGTGCAATTCGAGGACACTCAAAGAACATATGAATATCTGAAGCTGCAATCAGCCCGCACCTCGCACATGCCACTGAGTTTCCTGCGACAAATTTGGATAGTCTTTGGGGAGAGTAATACGCCCTATGAAGGGTAAAAAGATGGTTCCTACGTAGCCATGAGGGTTTCACCAAACTTTTTAAAAGCTCAAATGAGGAGGACCAAAGTACTTGTAAATCTTGAGTCGATATTACGTCCCCCCAAAGTTGAGCTGGTAACTTAAATTCCCCATCAGATTCATCTAAAAGAAGTTTATACCATAGTGAAATCTCACGTTTGGTTGAAGGGGTACCAACCAAGTTAGTTATTAATTGACTATGCGCTCCGAGAGGAAACTTGCTACGTTTTGTTAGTGGATCGTTATATGCCACTGTCCAGCTTCGGATTTGAATGTATTTGAACCTTGAAAGGGTTGGCCCTATTTTATTCTGTAGATATTCCCATGAAAGCAGGTCCCCCTCATAGAAGAGATCCCCCCATTCTTTAAGTCCTGCTTCTCTCAAAGGAGTGGCTAGGGAATCTTCCAACCAGGCTGGACTATCAGGTAACCCCCAAAGCGGCGTTTTATCGCAATAATACCCCTGTTTAATAGATTTTATTACCTCAGTCCATGTTTTTGCCAAGCCATGCAGGACCTTCAATTTGATTTTTTTGAAGAATTTTGGATTGCCAAATTTAAATAAGAATCCCGACTGGCTAAGACCTTCCCCTTTCAACATGGCCGAAAACATTAATCCTATCCCATAATCAGTAGGTGTTTTTAGGAGCATTCGTATGTGAGATAGCTGAAAAGCCCACAAATATAATTTTAAGTCTGGTGCGGCTAAGCCTCCCTTCTCCCATCGCCGTCTAAGCTTCTTCCAAGCTATTCTTGGTAATTTTTTGTTCCAAATAAAAGAAGTGATATCTGATTGTATTTTAGTTATGTGAGTCTGATCAAAGTAGAGGGGAATGGTATTAAAAAGAAAAGAAAGTTTAGGCAAAATGGCCATTTTTACGAGGTTGACCCTCCCTATTAAAGATAATTGAAGGTGAGACCATGCCTGCATTAATTTCCTCGATTCTTTGATAATTGCTGTAATATTTACTGAGACGAGCTTGTTAATGTCTTTTATGATATTTAGGCCCAGATATCGTAATGATTCGCCTTCCTGTATCACCAAGGAACTCGGATTGTCATTCCAGACCAACATCTCTGTTTTTAATGTGTTGATCTGGTAGCCTGATATTTTCCCAAACCCCTTAGCCGTTTCAAGTATAACCGGGAGTGCAGTTGTTACGTCTGATGTAAAAACGAGCAGGTCGTCAGCGTATAACGCAACCTTCTTTTCCCACCCTTTGTGACAAAAAGGAATAATGGCATTCTCTCTCCTCAGTTGTTGTGCAAGAGGTTCAATATAAAAGTCAAACAAAAGTGGGGAAAGCGGGCAACCCTGCCTAGTCCCCCTAGTTATATCAAAGGGGTCTGACAACTCACCGTTAATTAATAGGTTTGCCGATGGACTGGCATACAATAGACTAACTGCACGACAAAATCTCTTCCCTACCCCAAATTTAGCCAGGGCCCCCGACAGGTACACCCAATTAACCCTGTCGAAGGCCTTGGTCGCATCCAGGGTGAGAACAGTCAATGGTAAGTTCTGTGCCACCGCGATATCTATAGCCCCTATTAAGTCGTACGTTAATTCATATAGTTGTCGGCCCTTTACGAATCCTTTTTGATCTGCGTGGAGGACTGCCGGGGCTACTAAGGCTAACCTGGAGGCTAAAATTGTGGTGAAAATCTTATAATCCACATTTAAGATTGATATGGGCCTGTATGATTCGCAAGCGTCCTTGGGTTTTCCAGGCTTCAGTATGAGTGTATTCGATGCATTATCCCATGTTGATGGGGGAGTTTGGCCATCAATAAGGATCTGATTGAACATCTTAGTAAGGAAGGGGGCTATCTCATCTTCTAACATTCTATAAGTTTCTGCTGGTAGCCCATCGGGCCCCGCTGCCTTTCCCTTCTTGCTTTTTTTTATAGCGGCCCTTACTTCTCCTTCGGTGATAATATCATCCAATGCTTGAGACTGAGCTTGTGTAAGACTAGGGAGATTCATATGACTTAACCAATCGTCAACCTCCTCAGATCGGGTTTCAACGTCCTCCTTATAGATTGACTCAAAGAAGATCTTAAAGGCCCTTCTAATTTCAATATCCGATGAAAAGGAATCGTTGCCCACCTTGATTTTTGCAATGTTATTCCGGACCTGATCTGATTTAGTCTTCCACGCAAGCATTTTACCCGCTCCTTCACTGTACTCAAAATGGGCTAATTTGCTTGCTTCCCATCTCTGCTGCAATCTAAGATTCAATACTGAACCCAGGTCTGCTTTCAAGGTCGCCATTTCTTTCCTGTAATTATATATAATGGACTCATCTACCCCAGTATTACTATCAATAACTCCTTGGAGGTTTATTATCTTTCCTTCAATTGAGCAAATTTGTTCTTTATATTGCCTCCTTTTATGAGACACTTTAGCTGTTATAAGACCCCTTAGAAATGCTTTAAACGAGTCCCAGATGATCCTTGTAGATGCTGAGTCATTATTAATCAAAAAAAAATTGTGTGCTTCTCTATTGAGATATAGTATGTCATCAGGTAAGGTAAAAAGTGAACGATCAAAGGACCATCTAGAGGGCAATCTCTCCGTTACATAGGTTAGGTCCATTAATACTGCAGAATGATCTGAGAGATGGAGAGGTAAATATTCAATGGATCTTACATGATCAGTCAGCCTTCGGCTGATCAAGATGAAATCAATCCTTGACTGATGTTTATACTTATAATTCCGGAAAGACACTCCTTGTTGGTCCCCAGACCTCTCCCTCCATATGTCAGAATACCCATATGTTTTCATTGCAGATTGTAGCACTAACCTAGATTTTGACAAAGCTAAGGATCGACTATTGGGGGATTTATCCAAAACTGGATTTAAGACAATATTAAAATCACCAGCTATAATAGTTGGCTCAGGAAAGGAGAGCAAGTGTGAAAACATAGTCTCCATAGTAGTAGAATCGTCCTGATTCGGCCCATAGTAGCCCACGACTGTGGTTTGAGAGCCCGCTATTACTACAGAGCCCATCTTCCGCCTGGATCGACCTGTTGAGATATCAGCCTAGCTTTAGCTCCTTTTTTGAAAATTATAGATACCCCTCTGGTTTTACTAGCCTGAGTAGTGGAGACCGCAAAGTCTATCCACTTATTTCTTTTAATTAAGTCCATCATCTCAGAGTTTGTTAAATGAGTCTCCTGGAGAACAATGACCTGCACATCCAGATCTCGTAAATATTGCATGATTTTATTTGCCCTAGGTTTGGTGCGCAGGCCATTAATATTCCAGGAGAAATATTTTATGTTAATCATTTTTGGCATATATTCCCGACAAAAAAGAGAGACAGAAAGATACGACTAGACCAACCCATACTTGTCTAAAACTCTTTTGATAAGATTGCGATACCACTTTCTTATTATCACGATTATTATATCTTGGCTTTTTGAGGACATTTTTACTTTTTTTTTTTTTTTCAACCCCCCACCACCTACCCTAGCTACGTGCCACCCTCCCTCCACCCTCCCATTCCCTGGAAAACCCTTGCGATATCCAACCGGTGCAATGTCCGGTAGATAGCGCCCCTCCGTGAACTCCTGGAGAGAAACCACACCTATATAAATGCAAAAAAATGAAGGAAAACTAAACTAATTATGACACTAAACTGATTATATTGTTTAATGTCCCTTGTGAAGAAATTATTTTACACTTTGTACATAAGAACTCGGAGAAGTCAAGGGATAACCATGAACGCTGACTCTACTCACCAAATCCTATAATTAAACTACTTAAACATCTTATTGTTTCTTATTGCTTCCCATCTGCATCAGGAGTTCATCCGCTGCTTGTACTGATCTAATGTTAGTCATCTTATTATTATACATTATTTTCATACCAGCAGGGAATGTTAATTGAGCTGTGGCACCTGCTGCTCTAAACGCTTCCAGTCGCCTCCCAAACTCCCATTGCTTTTCCAAGGTAATTCTTGAAAGATCTGACCTTATTAAGAATGTAAACCCCTTTGCAACCAGCGTTTTTTGTTTTAAAGCAAGATTAAGTATTTGTTCTTTCAGAACATATGTATGGAAGTTTACTAGAATTTTACGGGGTTTAGATCTCTGGGGGTTTCGTCTAAAGGGATCCCTGTGAATTCTTTGGATGTCCAATGCTATTTCTTCTAGGGAGAGGTCTAGACTCAGGGACTCTTTTAGCAAGCCCGTTATGTATTGTTTTAAATCTGAGCCCTCTGAGCCTTCAGGCACATTCAAAATTCGAAGATTCCCCCTCCTCGCATTGTTTTCCAAGGTCTCCATCCTTTCACTAAGTGCTTGCTCCTCTCTAGAAAGCTTCTGAATATCTTCTTTCGCCTGGTCCAAATTAATAGAAATTATTCCTGTGGTCTCCTCCAGGACTCCCGTTCTTATAGCTAGTCCCTCAATTTTGTTTTCAAGAGATTCACAGTAGCTCCTTATTTCAGCTTGATGCGCAGCTTGATTTGCTGAAGCCTCTGCAAAGCCCTTTCTTATTTCCTGCGTAAGAGCTGAAAACATGCCTAGTATAGCCGCTGGAGTTATTTCGTCATCGGCTGCAAACTTGGATTGATCCGTGAGGGGGTCTATAGAATATTCGATTTGATCGAAATGATCTCCCCCAATTGCGCCGGCATCTTTTTCATTCGAGCTGCCAGGGGGAGCACCAACAGACATCTCTTCTAAATCTTGTGACACGGGAGCTGGTGCTGGTAATGATACTGACTCCTCCCGAGCTAGAGAAGATTGTGATCCTGAGTTTTTCTCGTTATCCCTGTCTGCTTCTCCTAGACTTAATTCACTAGCTTCTGGTTCTATGACCCCTTCTTCTGTTCCATAATCAGTAGCCTTTATTGACTCTATTGTCGTTGAAACCTGTACAGGAGAAATCTTATCCATTAGGAGAGAAGGTTCCACTTCAGGACCAGAACCAGCTGACATGGCGTGATCCCCTGGCAGATGTAGTATTTGGGGTATAACTTTAAAGTAAGAGCGTAATGAGGGGGTGATCTTGGCTTTTTTCTCAGATATGATGTTCTGCGTTTTAGTTTTTGTCTTAATTTTAGACTTCGAGCCGTATTTAGTGCCTCTTCCTTTGACCTCTGTATTTAAGTAAGAGGAAGGTTTTTTATCATCACCTACTACGGTGTGGTCACCAGCCCCACAAGGTGAGCCTACTATCTCAGCCTTATCTTCTAGCAGTGCCCCTTTCTTCTTCCGCCCTCTTTTGCTGGTACCATTGTTACATCATTATACAACGTGGCTGTGTCATTGTGCAACCATTGTTAAATCATTACACAAAGTGGCTGTGTCATTGTGCATCCATTGTTACATCATTACACAACGTGGCTGTGTCATTGTGCAACCATTGTTACATCATTACACAACATGGCTGTGTCATTGTGCAACCATTGTTACATCATTACACAAAGTGGCTGTGTCATTGTGTAACCATTGTTACATCATTATACAACGTGGCTGTGCCATTGTGCAACCATTGTTACATCATTACACAGCGTGGCTGTGTCATCGTGCAACCATTGTTACATCATTATACAACGTGGCTGTGTCATTGTGCAACCATTGTTACATCATTACACAACGTGGCTGTGCCATTGTGCAACCATTGTTACATCATTACACAACATGGCTGTGTCATTGTGCAACCATTGTTACATCAGTACACAAAGTGGCTGTGTCATTGTGCAACCATTGTTACATCATTACACAACGTGGCTCTGTCATTGTGCAACCATTGTTACATCATTACACAAAGTGGCTGTGTCATTGTGCAACCATTGTTACATAATTATACAACGTGGCTGTGTCATTGTGCAACCATTGTAACATCATTACACAACGTGGCTGTATCATTGTGCAACCATTGTTACATCATTACACAAAGTGGTTGTTTCATTGTGCAACCATTGTTACATCATTACACAACGTGGCTGTGTCATTGTGCAACCATTGTTACATCATTACACAACGTGGCTGTGCCATTGTGCAACCATTGTTACATCATTACACAACATGGCTGTGTCATTGTGCAACCATTGTTACATCAGTACACAAAGTGGTTGTGTCATTGTGCAACCATTGTTACATCATTACACAACGTGGCTGTGTCATTGTGCAACCATTGTTACATCATTACACAACGTGGCTGTGTCATTGTGCAACCATTGTTACATCATTACCCAACGTGGCTGTTTCATTGTGCAACCATTGTTACATCATTATACAACGTGGCTGTGTCATTGTGCAACCATTGTTACATCATTATACAATGTGGCTGTGTCATTGTGCAACCATTGTTAAATCATTACACAAAGTGGCTGTGTCATTGTGCAGCCATTGTTACATCATTACACAACGTGGCTGTGTCATTGTGCAACCATTGTTACATCATTACACAACATGGCTGTGTCATTGTGCAACCATTGTTACATCATTACACAAAGTGGCTGTGTCATTGTGTAACCATTGTTACATCATTATACAACGTGGCTGTGTCATTGTGCAACCATTGTTACATCATTACACAGCGTGGCTGTGTCATCGTGCAACCATTGTTACATCATTATACAACGTGGCTGTGTCATTGTGCAACCATTGTTACATCATTACACAACGTGGCTCTGTCATTGTGCAACCATTGTTACATCATTACACAAAGTGGCTGTGTCATTGTGCAACCATTGTTACATAATTATACAACGTGGCTGTGTCATTGTGCAACCATTGTTACATCATTACACAACGTGGCTGTGTCATTGTGCAACCATTGTTACATCATTACACAACGTGGCTGTGTCATTGTGCAACCATTGTTACATCATTACACAACGTGGCTGTGTCATTATGCAACCATTGTTACATCATTACACAACGTGACTGTGTCATTGTGCAACCATTGTTACATCATTACACAAAGTGGCTGTGTCATTGTGCATCCATTGTTACATCATTATACAACGTGGCTGTGTCATTGTGCAACCATTGTTACATCAGTACACAAAGTGGTTGTGTCATTGTGCAACCATTGTTACATCATTACAAAACGTGGCTGTGTCATTGTGAAACCATTGTTACATCATTACACAAAGTGTCTGTGTCATTGTGCAACCATTGTTACATCATTACACAACGTGGCTGTGTCCTTGTGCAACCATTGTTACATCATTACACAAAGTGGCTGTGTCATTGTGTAACCATTGTTACATCATTATACAATGTGGCTGTGTCATTGTGCAACCATTGTTACATCATTACACAACGTGGCTGTGTCATTGTGCAACCATTGTTACATCATTACACAACGTGGCTGTGTCATTGTGCAACCATTGTTACATCATTACACAAAGTGGCTGTGTCATTGTGCAACCATTGTTACATCATTATACAATGTGGCTGTGTCATTGTGCAACCATTGTAACATCATTATACAACGTGGCTGTATCATTGTGCAACCATTGTTACATCATTACACAAAGTGGCTGTTTCATTGTGCAACCATTGTTACATCATTACACAACGTGGCTGTGTCATTGTGCAACCATTGTTACATCATTACACAACGTGGCTGTGTCATTGTGCAATCATTGTTACATCATTACACAACGTGGCTGTGTCATTGTGCAACCATTGTTACATCATTACACAAAGTGGCTGTGTCATTGTGCATCCATTGTTACATCATTATACAACGTGGCTGTGTCATTGTGCAACCATTGTTACATCAGTACACAAAGTGGTTGTGTCATTGTGCAACCATTGTTACATCATTACACAACGTGGCTGTGTCATTGTGCAACCATTGTTACATCATTACACAACGTGGCTGTGTCATTGTGCAACCATTGTTACATCATTACACAAAGTGGCTGTGTCATTGTGCAACCATTGTTACATCATTATACAACGTGGCTGTGTCATTGTGCAACCATTGTTACATCATTACACAAAGTGGCTGTGTCATTGTGCAACCATTGTTACATCATTACACAAAGTGGCTGTGTCATTGTGCAACCATTGTTAAATCATTATACAACGTGGCTGTGTCATTGTGCAACCATTGTTACATCATTACACAAAGTGGCTGTGTCATTGTGCAACCATTGTTACATCATTATACAACGTGGCTGTGTCATTGTGCAACCATTGTTACATCATTATACAACGTGGCTGTTTCATTGTGCAACCATTGTTACATCATTATACAACGTGGCTGTGTCATTGTGCAACCATTGTTACATCATTATACAACATGGCTGTGTCATTGTGCAACCATTGTTAAATCATTACACAAAGTGGCTGAGTCATTGTGCATCCATTGTTACATCATTACACAACGTGGCTGTGTCATTGTGCAAACATTGTTACATCATTACACAACGTGGCTGTGTCATTGTGCAACTATTGTTACATCATTACACAAAGTGGCTGTGTCATTGTGTAACCATTGTTACATCATTATACAACGTGGCTGTGTCATTGTGCAACCATTGTTACATCATTACACAACGTGGCCGTGTCATTGTGCAACCATTTTTACATCATTATACAACGTGCCTGTGTCATTGTGCAACCATTGTTACATCATTATACAACGTGGCTGTGTCATTGTGCAACAATTGTTACATCATTACACAAAGTGGCTGTGTCATTGTGCAACCATTGTTACATCATTATACAACGTGGCTGTGTCATTGTGCAACCATTGTAACATCATTATACAACGTGGCTGTGTCATTGTGCAACCATTGTTACATCATTACACAACGTGGCTGTATCATTGTGCAACCATTGTTACATCATTACACAACGTGGCTGTGTCATTGTGCAACCATTGTTACATCATTACACAACGTGGCTGTGTCATTGTGCAACCATTGTTACATCATTACACAAAGTGGCTGTGTCATTGTGCAACCATTGTTACATCATTATACAATGTGGCTGTGTCATTGTGCAACCATTGTTACATCAGTACACAACGTGGCTGTGTCATTGTGCAACCATTGTTACATCCTTACACAACGTGGCTGTGTCATTGTGCAACCATTGTTACATCATTACACAATGTGGCTGTGTCATTGTGCAACCATTGTTACATCATTACACAAAGTGGCTGTGTCATTGTGCAACCATTGTTACATCATTACACAACGTGGCTGTGTCATTGTGCAACCATTGTTTCATCATTACACAATGTGGCTGTGTCATTGTGCAACCATTGTTACATCATTATACAATGTGGCTGTGTCATTGTGCAACCATTGTTACATCAGTACACAACGTGGCTGTGTCATTGTGCAACCATTGTTACATCATTATACAACGTGGCTGTGTCATTGTGCAACCATTGTTACATCATTATACAACGTGGCTGTGTCATTGTGCAACCATTGTTACATCATTACACAAAGTGGCTGTGTCATTGTGCAACCATTGTTACATCATTACACAACATGGCTGTGTCATTGTGCTACCATTGTTACATCATTACACAACGTGGCTGTGTCATTGTGCAACCATTGTTACATCATTATACAAAGTGGCTGTGTCATTGTGCAACCATTGTTACATCATTATACAACGTGGCTGTGTCATTGTGCAACAATTGTTACATCATTACACAAAGTGGCTGTGTCATTGTGCAACCATTGTTACATCATTATACAACGTGGCTGTGTCATTGTGCAGCCATTGTAACATCATTATACAACGTGGCTGTGTCATTGTGCAACCATTGTTACATCATTACATAACGTGGCTGTGTCATTGTGCAACCATTGTTACATCATTACACAACGTGGCTGTGTCATTGTGCAACCATTGCTACATCATTACACAACGTGGCTGTGTCATTGTGCAACCATTGTTACATCATTACACAAAGTGGCTGTGTCATTGTGCAACCATTGTTACATCATTATACAATGTGGCTGTGTCATTGTGCAACCATTGTTACATCAGTACACAACGTGGCTGTGTCATTGTGCAACCATTGTTACATCATTACACAACGTGGCTGTGTCATTGTGCAACCATTGTTACATCATTACACAAAGTGGCTGTGTCATTGTGAAACCATTGTTACATCATTACACAACGTGGCTGTGCCATTGTGCAACCATTGTTACATCATTACACAACGTGGCTGTGTCATTGTGCAACCATTGTTACATCATTACACAAAGTGGCTGTGTCATTGTGCAACCATTGTTACATCATTATACAACGTGGCTGTGTCATTGTGCAACCATTGTTACATCATTACACAAAGTGGCTGTGTCATTGTGCAACCATTGTTACATCCTTACACAAAGTGGCTGTGTCATTGTGCAACCAGTGTTAAATCATTATACAACGTGGCTGTGTCATTGTGCAACCATTGGTACATCAATACACAAAGTGGCTGTGTCATTGTGCAACCATTGTTACATCATTATACAACGTGGCTGTGTCATTGTGCAACCATTGTTACATCATTATAGAACGTGGCTGTTTCATTGTGCAACCATTGTTACATCATTATACAACGTGGCTGTGTCATTGTGCAACCATTGTTACATCATTATACAACATGGCTGTGTCATTGTGCAACCATTGTTAAATCATTACACAAAGTGGCTGTGTCATTGTGCATCCATTGTTACATCATTACACAACGTGGCTGTTTCATTGTGCAACCATTGTTACATCATTATACAACGTGGCTGTGTCATTGTGCAACCATTGTTACATCATTATACAACGTGGCTGTGTCATTGTGCAACCATTGTTACATCATTATACAACGTGGCTGTGTCATTGTGCAACAATTGTTATATCATTACACAAAGTGGCTGTGTCATTGTGCAACCATTGTTACATCATTATACAACGTGGCTGTGTCATTGTGCAACCATTGTAACATCATTACACAACGTGGCTGTGTCATTGTGCTACCATTGTTACATCATTACACAAAGTGGCTGTGTCATTGTGCAACCATTGTTACATCATTACACAACGTGGCTGTGTCATTGTGCATCCATTGTTACATCATTACACAACGTGGCTGTGTCATTGTGCAACCATTGTTACATCATTACACAAAGTGGCTGTGTCATTGTGCAACCATTGTTACATCATTACACAAAGTGGCTGTGTCATTGTGTAACCATTGTTACATCATTATACAACGTGGCTGTGTCATTGTGCAACCATTGTTACATCATTACACAGCGTGGCTGTGTCATCGTGCAACCATTGTTACATCATTATACAACGTGGCTGTGTCATTGTGCAACCATTGTTACATCATTACACAACGTGGCTCTGTCATTGTGCAACCATTGTTACATCATTACACAAAGTGGCTGTGTCATTGTGCAACCATTGTTACATAATTATACAACGTGGCTGTGTCATTGTGCAACCATTGTAACATCATTATACAACGTGGCTGTATCATTGTGCAACCATTGTTACATCATTACACAAAGTGGTTGTTTCATTGTGCAACCATTGTTACATCATCACACAACGTGGCTGTGTCATTGTGCAACCATTGTTACATCATTACACAACGTGGCTGTGTCATTGTGCAACCATTGTTACATCATTACACAACATGGCTGTGTCATTGTGCAACCATTGTTACATCAGTACACAAAGTGGTTGTGTCATTGTGCAACCATTGTTACATCATTACACAACGTGGCTGTGTCATTGTGCAACCATTGTTACATCATTACACAACGTGGCTGTGTCATTGTGCAACCATTGTTACATCATTACACAAAGTGGCTGTGTCATTGTGCAACCATTGTTACATCATTATACAACGTGGCTGTGTCATTGTGCAACCATTGTTACATCATTACACAAAGTGGCTGTGTCATTGTGCAACCATTGTTACATCATTACACAAAGTGGCTGTGTCATTGTGCAACCAGTGTTAAATCATTATACAACGTGGCTGTGTCATTGTGCAACCATTGGTACATCAATACACAAAGTGGCTGTGTCATTGTGCAACCATTGTTACATCATTATACAACGTGGCTGTGTCATTGTGCAACCATTGTTACATCATTATACAACGTGGCTGTTTCATTGTGCAACCATTGTTACATCATTATACAACGTGGCTGTGTCATTGTGCAACCATTGTTACATCATTATACAACATGGCTCTGTCATTGTGCAACCATTGTTAAATCATTACACAAAGTGGCTGTGTCATTGTGCATCCATTGTTACATCATTACACAACGTGGCTGTGTCATTGTGCAACCATTGTTACATCATTACACAACGTGGCTGTGTCATTGTGCAACCATTGTTACATCATTACACAAAGTGGCTGTGTCATTGTGTAACCATTGTTACATCATTATACAACGTGGCTGTGTCATTGTGCAACCATTGTTACATCATTACACAACGTGGCTGTGTCATTGTGCAACCATTGTTACATCATTATACAACGTGGCTGTGTCATTGTGCAACCATTGTTACATCATTATACAACGTGGCTGTGCCATTGTGCAACAATTGTTACATCATTACACAAAGTGGCTGTGTCATTGTGCAACCATTGTTACATCATTATACAACGTGGCTGTGTCATTGTGCAACCATTGTAACATCATTACACAACGTGGCTGTGTCATTGTGCTACCATTGTTACATCATTACACAAAGTGGCTGTGTCATTGTGCAACCATTGTTACATCATTACACAACGTGGCTGTGTCAATGTGCAACCATTGTTACATCATTACACAACGTGGTTGTGTCATTGTGCAACCATTGTTACATCATTACACAAAGTGGCTGTGTCATTGTGCAACCATTGTTACATCATTACACCAAGTGGCTGTGTCATTGTGCAACCATTGTTACATTATTACACAACGTGGCTGTGTCATTGTGCAACCATTGTTACATCATTACACAACGTGGCTGTGTCATTGTGCAACCATTGTTACATCATTACACAAAGTGGCTGTGTCATTGTGTAACCATTGTTACATCATTATACAACGTGGCTGTGTCATTGTGCAACCATTGTTACATCATTACACAACGTGGCTGTGTCATTGTGCAACCATTGTTACATCATTATACAACGTGGCTGTGTCATTGTGCAACCATTGTTACATCATTATACAATGTGGCTGTGCCATTGTGCAACAATTGTTACATCATTACACAAAGTGGCTGTGTCATTGTGCAACCATTGTTACATCATTTTACAACGTGGCTGTGTCATTGTGCAACCATTGTAACATCATTACACAACGTGGCTGTGTCATTGTGCTACCATTGTTACATCATTACACAAAGTGGCTGTGTCATTGTGCAACCATTGTTACATCATTACACAACGTGGCTGTGTCAATGTGCAACCATTGTTACATCATTACACAACGTGGTTGTGTCATTGTGCAACCATTGTTACATCATTACACAAAGTGGCTGTGTCATTGTGCAACCATTGTTACATCATTACACCAAGTGGCTGTGTCATTGTGCAACCATTGTTACATTATTACACAACGTGGCTGTGTCATTGTGCAACCATTGTTACATCATTACACAAAGTGGCTGTGTCATTGTGCAACCATTGTTACATCATTACACCAAGTGGCTGTGTCATTGTGCAACCATTGTTACATCATTACACAACGTGGCTGTGTCATTGTGCTACCATTGTTACATCATTACACAAAGTGGCTGTGTCATTGTGCAACCATTGTTACATCATTATACAACGTGGCTGTGTCATTGTGCAACCATTGTTACATCATTACACAAAGTGGCTGTGTCATTGTGCAGCCATTGTTACATCATTACACAATGTGGCTGTGTCATTGTGCAACCATTGTTACATCATTACACAACATGGCTGTGTCATTGGGCAACCATTATTACATCATTACACAACGTGGCTGTGTCATTGTGCAAACATTGTTACATCAATACACAAAGTGGCTGTGTCATTGTGCAACCATTGTTACATCATTATACATTGTGGCTGTGTCATTGTGCAACCATTGTTACATCATTACACAACGTGGCTGTGTCATTGTGCAACCATTGTTACATCATTACACAACGTTGCTGTGTCATTGTGCAACCATTGTTACATCATTACACAACGTGGCTGTGTCATTGTGCAACCATTGCTACATCATTACATAAAGTGGCTTTGTCATTGTGCAACCATTGTTACATCATTATACAACGTGGCTGTGTCATTATGCAACCATTGTTACATCATTATAAAACGTGGCTGTGTCATTGTGTAACCATTGTTACATCATTATACAACGTGGCTGTGTCATTGTGCAACCATTGTTACATCATTATGCTACGTGGCTGTGTCATTGTGCAACCATTGTTACATCATTACACAAAGTGGCAGTGTCATTGTGCAACCATTGTTACATCATTATACAACGTGGCTTTGTCATTGTGCAACCATTGTTACATCATTACACAAAGTGGCTGTGTCATTGTGCAACCATTGTTACATCATTACACAAAGTGGCTGTGTCATTGTGCAACCATTGTTAAATCATTATACAACGTGGCTGTGTCATTGTGCAACCATTGTTACATCATTACACAACGTGGCTGTGTCATTGTGCAACCATTGTTACATCATTATACAACGTGGCTGCGTCATTGTGCAACCATTGTTACATCATTATACAACGTGGCTGTGTCATTGTGCAACCATTGTTACATCATTACACAAAGTGGCTGTGTCATTGTGCATCCATTGTTACATCATTACACAACGTGGCTGTGTCATTGTGCAACCATTGTTACATCATTACACAACGTGGCTGTGTCATTGTGCAACCATTGTTACATCATTACACAAAGTGGCTGTGTCATTGTGAAACCATTGTTACATCATTACACAAAGTGGCTGTGTCATTGTGCAACCATTGTTAAATCATTACACAACGTGGCTGTGTCATTGTGCAATCATTGTTACATCATTACACAAAGTGGCTGTGTCATTGTGCAACCATTGTTACATCATTATACCACGTGGCTGTGTCATTGTGCAACCATTGTTACATCATTACCCAACGTGGCTGTTTCATTGTGCAACCATTGTTACATCATTATACAACGTGGCTGTGTCATTGTGCAACTATTGTTACATCATTATACAACGTGGCTGTGTCATTGTGCAACCATTGTTAAATCATTACACAAAGTGGCTGTGTCATTGTGCATCCATTGTTACATCATTACACAACGTGGCTGTGTCATTGTGCAACCATTGTTACATCATTACACAACATGGCTGTGTCATTGTGCAACCATTGTTACATCATTACACAAAGTGGCTGTGTCATTGTGTAACCATTGTTACATCATTATACAACGTGGCTGTGTCATTGTGCAACCATTGTTACATCATTACACAGCGTGGCTGTGTCATCGTGCAACCATTGTTACATCATTATACAACGTGGCTGTGTCATTGTGCAACCATTGTTACATCATTACACAACGTGGCTCTGTCATTGTGCAACCATTGTTACATCATTACACAAAGTGGCTGTGTCATTGTGCAACCATTGTTACATAATTATACAACGTGGCTGTGTCATTGTGCAACCATTGTAACATCATTATACAACGTGGCTGTATCATTGTGCAACCATTGTTACATCATTACACAAAGTGGTTGTTTCATTGTGCAACCATTGTTACATCATCACACAACGTGGCTGTGTCATTGTGCAACCATTGTTACATCATTACACAACGTGGCTGTGTCATTGTGCAACCATTGTTACATCATTACACAACATGGCTGTGTCATTGAGCAACCATTGTTACATCAGTACACAAAGTGGTTGTGTCATTGTGCAACCATTGTTACATCATTACACAACGTGGCTGTGTCATTGTGCAACCATTGTTACATCATTACACAACGTGGCTGTGTCATTGTGCAACCATTGTTACATCATTACACAAAGTGGCTGTGTCATTGTGCAACCATTGTTACATCATTATACAACGTGGCTGTGTCATTGTGCAACCATTGTTACATCATTACACAAAGTGGCTGTGTCATTGTGCAACCATTGTTACATCATTACACAAAGTGGCTGTGTCATTGTGCAACCAGTGTTAAATCATTATACAACGTGGCTGTGTCATTGTGCAACCATTGGTACATCAATACACGAAGTGGCTGTGTCATTGTGCAACCATTGTTACATCATTATACAACCTGGCTGTGTCATTGTGCAACCATTGTTACATCATTATACAACGTGGCTGTTTCATTGTGCAACCATTGTTACATCATTATACAACGTGGCTGTGTCATTGTGCAACCATTGTTACATCATTATACAACATGGCTCTGTCATTGTGCAACCATTGTTAAATCATTACACAAAGTGGCTGTGTCATTGTGCATCCATTGTTACATCATTACACAACATGGCTGTGTCATTGTGCAACCATTGTTACATCATTACACAACGTGGCTGTGTCATTGTGCAACCATTGTTACATCATTACACAAAGTGGCTGTGTCATTGTGTAACCATTGTTACATCATTATACAACATGGCTGTGTCATTGTGCAACCATTGTTACATCATTACACAATGTGGCTGTGTCATTGTGCAACCATTGTTACATCATTATACAACGTGGCTGTGTCATTGTGCAACCATTGTTACATCATTATACAACGTGGCTGTGTCATTGTGCAACAATTGTTACATCATTACACAAAGTGGCTGTGTCATTGTGCAACCATTGTTACATCATTATACAACGTGGCTGTGTCATTGTGCAACCATTGTAACATCATTACACAACGTGGCTGTGTCATTGTGCTACCATTGTTACATCATTACACAAAGTGGCTGTGTCATTGTGCAACCATTGTTACATCATTACACAACGTGGCTGTGTCAATGTGCAACCATTGTTACATCATTACACAAAGTGGTTGTGTCATTGTGCAACCATTGTTACATCATTACACAAAGTGGCTGTGTCATTGTGCAACCATTGTTACATCATTACACCAAGTGGCTGTGTCATTGTGCAACCATTGTTACATCATTACACAACGTGGCTGTGTCATTGTGCAAACATTGTTACATCATTACACAAAGTGGCTGTGTCATTGTGCAACCATTGTTACATCATTATACATTGTGGCTGTGTCATTGTGCAACCATTGTTACATCATTACACAACGTGGCTGTGTCATTGTGCAACCATTGTTACATCATTACATAAAGTGGCTTTGTCATTGTGCAACCATTGTTACATCATTATACAACGTGGCTGTGTCATTATGCAACCATTGTTACATCATTATAAAACGTGGCTGTGTCATTGTGTAACCATTGTTACATCATTATACAACGTGGCTGTGTCATTGTGCAACCATTGTTACATCATTATGCTACGTGGCTGTGTCATTGTGCAACCATTGTTACATCATTACACAAAGTGGCAGTGTCATTGTGCAACCATTGTTACATCATTATACAACGTGGCTTTGTCATTGTGCAACCATTGTTACATCATTACACAAAGTGGCTGTGTCATTGTGCAACCATTGTTACATCATTACACAAAGTGGCTGTGTCATTGTGCAACCATTGTTAAATCATTATACAACGTGGCTGTGTCATTGTGCAACCATTGTTACATCATTACACAACGTGGCTGTGTCATTGTGCAACCATTGTTACATCATTATACAACGTGGCTGTGTCATTGTGCAACCATTGTTACATCATTATACAACGTGGCTGTGTCATTGTGCAACCATTGTTACATCATTACACAAAGTGGCTGTGTCATTGTGCATCCATTGTTACATCATTACACAACGTGGCTGTGTCATTGTGCAACCATTGTTACACCATTACACAACGTGGCTGTGTCATTGTGCAACCATTGTTACATCATTACACAAAGTGGCTGTGTCATTGTGAAACCATTGTTACATCATTACACAAAGTAGCTGTGTCATTGTGCAACCATTGTTAAATCATTACACAACGTGGCTGTGTCATTGTGCAATCATTGTTACATCATTACACAAAGTGGCTGTGTCATTGTGCAACCATTGTTACATCATTATACCACGTGGCTGTGTCATTGTGCAACCATTGTTACATCATTACCCAACGTGGCTGTTTCATTGTGCAACCATTGTTACATCATTATACAACGTGGCTGTGTCATTGTGCAACCATTGTTACATCATTATACAACGTGGCTGTGTCATTGTGCAACCATTGTTAAATCATTACACAAAGTGGCTGTGTCATTGTGCATCCATTGTTACATCATTACACAACGTGGCTGTGTCATTGTGCAACCATTGTTACATCATTACACAACATGGCTGCGTCATTGTGCAACCATTGTTACATCATTACACAAAGTGGCTGTGTCATTGTGTAACCATTGTTACATCATTATACAACGTGGCTGTGTCATTGTGCAACCATTGTTACATCATTACACAGCATGGCTGTGTCATCGTGCAACCATTGTTACATCATTATACAACGTGGCTGTGTCATTGTGCAACCATTGTTACATCATTACACAACGTGGCTCTGTCATTGTGCAACCATTGTTACATCATTACACAAAGTGGCTGTGTCATTGTGCAACCATTGTTACATAATTATACAACGTGGCTGTGTCATTGTGCAACCATTGTAACATCATTATACAACGTGGCTGTATCATTGTGCAACCATTGTTACATCATTACACAAAGTGGTTGTTTCATTGTGCAACCATTGTTACATCATCACACAACGTGGCTGTGTCATTGTGCAACCATTGTTACATCATTACACAACGTGGCTGTGTCATTGTGCAACCATTGTTACATCATTACACAACATGGCTGTGTCATTGTGCAACCATTGTTACATCAGTACACAAAGTGGTTGTGTCATTGTGCAACCATTGTTACATCATTACACAACGTGGCTGTGTCATTGTGCAACCATTGTTACATCATTACACAACGTGGCTGTGTCATTGTGCAACCATTGTTACATCATTACACAAAGTGGCTGTGTCATTGTGCAACCATTGTTACATCATTATACAACGTGGCTGTGTCCTTGTGCAACCATTGTTACATCATTACACAAAGTGGCTGTGTCATTGTGCAACCATTGTTACATCATTACACAAAGTGGCTGTGTCATTGTGCAACCAGTGTTAAATCATTATACAACGTGGCTGTGTCATTGTGCAACCATTGGTACATCAATACACAAAGTGGCTGTGTCATTGTGCAACCATTGTTACATCATTATACAACGTGGCTGTGTCATTGTGCAACCATTGTTACATCATTATACAACGTGGCTGTTTCATTGTGCAACCATTGTTACATCATTATACAACGTGGCTGTGTCATTGTGCAACCATTGTTACATCATTATACAACATGGCTCTGTCATTGTGCAACCATTGTTAAATCATTACACAAAGTGGCTGTGTCATTGTGCATCCATTGTTACATCATTACACAACGTGGCTGTGTCATTGTGCAACCATTGTTACATCATTACACAACGTGGCTGTGTCATTGTGCAACCATTGTTACATCATTACACAAAGTGGCTGTGTCATTGTGTAACCATTGTTACATCATTATACAACGTGGCTGTGTCATTGTGCAACCATTGTTACATCATTACACAACGTGGCTGTGTCATTGTGCAACCATTGTTACATCATTATACAACGTGGCTGTGTCATTGTGCAACCATTGTTACATCATTATACAACGTGGCTGTGCCATTGTGCAACAATTGTTACATCATTACACAAAGTGGCTGTGTCATTGTGCAACCATTGTTACATCATTATACAACGTGGCTGTGTCATTGTGCAACCATTGTAACATCATTACACAACGTGGCTGTGTCATTGTGCTACCATTGTTACATCATTACACAAAGTGGCTGTGTCATTGTGCAACCATTGTTACATCATTACACAACGTGGCTGTGTCAATGTGCAACCATTGTTACATCATTACACAACGTGGTTGTGTCATTGTGCAACCATTGTTACATCATTACACAAAGTGGCTGTGTCATTGTGCAACCATTGTTACATCATTACACCAAGTGGCTGTGTCATTGTGCAACCATTGTTACATTATTACACAACGTGGCTGTGTCATTGTGCAACCATTGTTACATCATTACACAACGTGGCTGTGTCATTGTGCAACCATTGTTACATCATTACACAAAGTGGCTGTGTCATTGTGTAACCATTGTTACATCATTATACAACGTGGCTGTGTCATTGTGCAACCATTGTTACATCATTACACAACGTGGCTGTGTCATTGTGCAACCATTGTTACATCATTATACAACGTGGCTGTGTCATTGTGCAACCATTGTTACATCATTATACAACGTGGCTGTGCCATTGTGCAACAATTGTTACATCATTACACAAAGTGGCTGTGTCATTGTGCAACCATTGTTACATCATTATACAACGTGGCTGTGTCATTGTGCAACCATTGTAACATCATTACACAACGTGGCTGTGTCATTGTGCTACCATTGTTACATCATTACACAAAGTGGCTGTGTCATTGTGCAACCATTGTTACATCATTACACAACGTGGCTGTGTCAATGTGCAACCATTGTTACATCATTACACAACGTGGTTGTGTCATTGTGCAACCATTGTTACATCATTACACAAAGTGGCTGTGTCATTGTGCAACCATTGTTACATCATTACACCAAGTGGCTGTGTCATTGTGCAACCATTGTTACATTATTACACAACGTGGCTGTGTCATTGTGCAACCATTGTTACATCATTACACAAAGTGGCTGTGTCATTGTGCAACCATTGTTACATCATTACACCAAGTGGCTGTGTCATTGTGCAACCATTGTTACATCATTACACAACGTGGCTGTGTCATTGTGCTACCATTGTTACATCATTACACAAAGTGGCTGTGTCATTGTGCAACCATTGTTACATCATTATACAACGTGGCTGTGTCATTGTGCAACCATTGTTACATCATTACACAAAGTGGCTGTGTCATTGTGCAGCCATTGTTACATCATTACACAATGTGGCTGTGTCATTGTGCAACCATTGTTACATCATTACACAACATGGCTGTGTCATTGGGCAACCATTATTACATCATTACACAACGTGGCTGTGTCATTGTGCAAACATTGTTACATCATTACACAAAGTGGCTGTGTCATTGTGCAACCATTGTTACATCATTATACATTGTGGCTGTGTCATTGTGCAACCATTGTTACATCATTACACAACGTGGCTGTGTCATTGTGCAACCATTGTTACATCATTACACAACGTTGCTGTGTCATTGTGCAACCATTGTTACATCATTACACAACGTGGCTGTGTCATTGTGCAACCATTGTTACATCATTACATAAAGTGGCTTTGTCATTGTGCAACCATTGTTACATCATTATACAACGTGGCTGTGTCATTATGCAACCATTGTTACATCATTATAAAACGTGGCTGTGTCATGGTGTAACCATTGTTACATCATTATACAACGTGGCTGTGTCATTGTGCAACCATTGTTACATCATTATGCTACGTGGCTGTGTCATTGTGCAACCATTGTTACATCATTACACAAAGTGGCAGTGTCATTGTGCAACCATTGTTACATCATTATACAACGTGGCTTTGTCATTGTGCAACCATTGTTACATCATTACACAAAGTGGCTGTGTCATTGTGCAACCATTGTTACATCATTACACAAAGTGGCTGTGTCATTGTGCAACCATTGTTAAATCATTATACAACGTGGCTGTGTCATTGTGCAACCATTGTTACATCATTACACAACGTGGCTGTGTCATTGTGCAACCATTGTTACATCATTATACAACGTGGCTGCGTCATTGTGCAACCATTGTTACATCATTATACAACGTGGCTGTGTCATTGTGCAACCATTGTTACATCATTACACAAAGTGGCTGTGTCATTGTGCATCCATTGTTACATCATTACACAACGTGGCTGTGTCATTGTGCAACCATTGTTACATCATTACACAACGTGGCTGTGTCATTGTGCAACCATTGTTACATCATTACACAAAGTGGCTGTGTCATTGTGAAACCATTGTTACATCATTACACAAAGTGGCTGTGTCATTGTGCAACCATTGTTAAATCATTACACAACGTGGCTGTGTCATTGTGCAATCATTGTTACATCATTACACAAAGTGGCTGTGTCATTGTGCAACCATTGTTACATCATTATACCACGTGGCTGTGTCATTGTGCAACCATTGTTACATCATTACCCAACGTGGCTGTTTCATTGTGCAACCATTGTTACATCATTATACAACGTGGCTGTGTCATTGTGCAACTATTGTTACATCATTATACAACGTGGCTGTGTCATTGTGCAACCATTGTTAAATCATTACACAAAGTGGCTGTGTCATTGTGCATCCATTGTTACATCATTACACAACGTGGCTGTGTCATTGTGCAACCATTGTTACATCATTACACAACATGGCTGTGTCATTGTGCAACCATTGTTACATCATTACACAAAGTGGCTGTGTCATTGTGTAACCATTGTTACATCATTATACAACGTGGCTGTGTCATTGTGCAACCATTGTTACATCATTACACAGCGTGGCTGTGTCATCGTGCAACCATTGTTACATCATTATACAACGTGGCTGTGTCATTGTGCAACCATTGTTACATCATTACACAACGTGGCTCTGTCATTGTGCAACCATTGTTACATCATTACACAAAGTGGCTGTGTCATTGTGCAACCATTGTTACATAATTATACAACGTGGCTGTGTCATTGTGCAACCATTGTAACATCATTATACAACGTGGCTGTATCATTGTGCAACCATTGTTACATCATTACACAAAGTGGTTGTTTCATTGTGCAACCATTGTTACATCATCACACAACGTGGCTGTGTCATTGTGCAACCATTGTTACATCATTACACAACGTGGCTGTGTCATTGTGCAACCATTGTTACATCATTACACAACATGGCTGTGTCATTGTGCAACCATTGTTACATCAGTACACAAAGTGGTTGTGTCATTGTGCAACCATTGTTACATCATTACACAACGTGGCTGTGTCATTGTGCAACCATTGTTACATCATTACACAACGTGGCTGTGTCATTGTGCAACCATTGTTACATCATTACACAAAGTGGCTGTGTCATTGTGCAACCATTGTTACATCATTATACAACGTGGCTGTGTCATTGTGCAACCATTGTTACATCATTACACAAAGTGGCTGTGTCATTGTGCAACCATTGTTACATCATTACACAAAGTGGCTGTGCCATTGTGCAACCAGTGTTAAATCATTATACAACGTGGCTGTGTCATTGTGCAACCATTGGTACATCAATACACGAAGTGGCTGTGTCATTGTGCAACCATTGTTACATCATTATACAACGTGGCTGTGTCATTGTGCAACCATTGTTACATCATTATACAACGTGGCTGTTTCATTGTGCAACCATTGTTACATCATTATACAACGTGGCTGTGTCATTGTGCAACCATTGTTACATCATTATACAACATGGCTCTGTCATTGTGCAACCATTGTTAAATCATTACACAAAGTGGCTGTGTCATTGTGCATCCATTGTTACATCATTACACAACGTGGCTGTGTCATTGTGCAACCATTGTTACATCATTACACAACGTGGCTGTGTCATTGTGCAACCATTGTTACATCATTACACAAAGTGGCTGTGTCATTGTGTAACCATTGTTACATCATTATACAACATGGCTGTGTCATTGTGCAACCATTGTTACATCATTACACAACGTGGCTGTGTCATTGTGCAACCATTGTTACATCATTATACAACGTGGCTGTGTCATTGTGCAACCATTGTTACATCATTATACAACGTGGCTGTGTCATTGTGCAACAATTGTTACATCATTACACAAAGTGGCTGTGTCATTGTGCAACCATTGTTACATCATTATACAACGTGGCTGTGTCATTGTGCAACCATTGTAACATCATTACACAACGTGGCTGTGTCATTGTGCTACCATTGTTACATCATTACACAAAGTGGCTGTGTCATTGTGCAACCATTGTTACATCATTACACAACGTGGCTGTGTCAATGTGCAACCATTGTTACATCATTACACAAAGTGGTTGTGTCATTGTGCAACCATTGTTACATCATTACACAAAGTGGCTGTGTCATTGTGCAACCATTGTTACATCATTACACCAAGTGGCTGTGTCATTGTGCAACCATTGTTACATCATTACACAACGTGGCTGTGTCATTGTGCTACCATTGTTACATCATTACACAAAGTGGCTGTGTCATTGTGCAACCATTGTTACATTATTACACAACGTGGCTGTGTCATTGTGCAACCATTGTTACATCATTACACAAAGTGGCTGTGTCATTGTGCAACCATTGTTACATCATTACACAATGTGGCTGTGTCATTGTGCAACCAGTGTTAAATCATTATACAACGTGGCTGTGTCATTGTGCAACCATTGGTACATCAATACACAAAGTGGCTGTGTCATTGTGCAACCATTGTTACATCATTATACAACGTGGCTGTGTCATTGTGCAACCATTGTTACATCATTATACAACGTGGCTGTTTCATTGTGCAACCATTGTTACATCATTATACAACGTGGCTGTGTCATTGTGCAACCATTGTTACATCATTATACAACGTGGCTCTGTCATTGTGCAACCATTGTTAAATCATTACACAAAGTGGCTGTGTCATTGTGCATCCATTGTTACATCATTACACAACGTGGCTGTGTCATTGTGCAACCATTGTTACATCATTACACAACGTGGCTTTGTCATTGTGCAACCATTGTTACATCATTACACAAAGTGGCTGTGTCATTGTGTAACCATTGTTACATCATTATACAACGTGGCTGTGTCATTGTGCAACCATTGTTACATCATTACACAACGTGGCTGTGTCATTGTGCAACCATTGTTACATCATTATACAACGTGGCTGTGTCATTGTGCAACCATTGTTACATCATTATACAACGTGGCTGTGTCATTGTGCAACAATTGTTACATCATTACACAAAGTGGCTGTGTCATTGTGCAACCATTGTTACATCATTATACAACGTGGCTGTGTCATTGTGCAACCATTGTAACATCATTACACAACGTGGCTGTGTCATTGTGCTACCATTGTTACATCATTACACAAAGTGGCTGTGTCATTGTGCAACCATTGTTACATCATTACACAACGTGGCTGTGTCAATGTGCAACCATTGTTACATCATTACACAACGTGGTTGTGTCATTGTGCAACCATTGTTACATCATTACACAAAGTGGCTGTGTCATTGTGCAACCATTGTTACATCATTACACCAAGTGGCTGTGTCATTGTGCAACCATTGTTACATCATTACACAACGTGGCTGTGTCATTGTGCTACCATTGTTACATCATTACACAAAGTGGCTGTGTCATTGTGCAACCATTGTTACATTATTACACAACGTGGCTGTGTCATTGTGCAACCATTGTTACATCATTACACAAAGTGGCTGTGTCATTGTGCAACCATTGTTACATCATTACACAATGTGGCTGTGTCATTGTGCAACCATTGTTACATCATTACACAACATGGCTGTGTCATCGGGCAACCATTGTTACATCATTACACAACGTGGCTGTGTCATTGTGCAAACATTGTTACATCATTACACAAAGTGGCTGTGTCATTGTGCAACCATTGTTACATCATTATACATTGTGGCTGTGTCATTGTGCAACCATTGTTACATCATTACACAACGTGGCTGTGTCATTGTGCAACCATTGTTACATCATTACACAATGTGGCTGTGTCATTGTGCAACCATTGTTACATCATTACACAACGTGGCTGTGTCATTGTGCAACCATTGTTACATCATTACATAAAGTGGCTTTGTCATTGTGCAACCATTGTTACCTCATTATACAACGTGGCTGTGTCATTGTGCAACCATTGTTACATCATTATAAAACGTGGCTGTGTCATTGTTTAACCATTGTTACATCATTATACAACGTGGCTGTGTCATTGTGCAACCATTGTTACATCATTATGCTACGTGGCTGTGTCATTGTGCAACCATTGTTACATCATTACACAAAGTGGCAGTGTCATTGTGCAACCATTGTTACATCATTATACAACGTGGCTTTGTCATTGTGCAACCATTGTTACATCATTACACACAGTGGCTGTGTCATTGTGCAATCATTGTTACATCATTACACAAAGTGGCTGTGTCATTGTGCAACCATTGTTAAATCATTATACAACGTGGCTGTGTCATTGTGCAACCATTGTTACATCATTACACAACGTGGCTGTGTCATTGTGCAACCATTGTTACATCATTATACAACGTGGCTGTGTCATTGTGCAACCATTGTTACATCATTATACAACGTGGCTGTGTCATTGTGCAACCATTGTTACATCATTACACAAAGTGGCTGTGTCATTGTGCATCCATTGTTACATCATTACACAACGTGGCTGTGTCATTGTGCAACCATTGTTACATCATTACACAACGTGGCTGTGTCATTGTGCAACCATTGTTACATCATTACACAAAGTGGCTGTGTCATTGTGAAACCATTGTTACATCATTACACAAAGTGGCTGTGTCATTGTGCAACCATTGTTAAATCATTAAGCAACGTGGCTGTGCCATTGTGCAATCATTGTTACATCATTACACAAAGTGGCTGTGTCATTGTGCAACCATTGTTACATCATTATACAACGTGGCTGTGTCATTGTGCAACCATTGTAACATCATTACACAACGTGGCTGTGTCATTGTGCTACCATTGTTACATCATTACACAAAGTGGCTGTGTCATTGTGCAACCATTGTTACATCATTACACAACGTGGCTGTGTCAATGTGCAACCATTGTTACATCATTACACAACGTGGTTGTGTCATTGTGCAACCATTGTTACATCATTACACAAAGTGGCTGTGTCATTGTGCAACCATTGTTACATCATTACACCAAGTGGCTGTGTCATTGTGCAACCATTGTTACATCATTACACAACGTGGCTGTGTCATTGTGCTACCATTGTTACATCATTACACAAAGTGGCTGTGTCATTTTGCAACCATTGTTACATTATTACACAACGTGGCTGTGTCATTGTGCAACCATTGTTACATCATTACACAAAGTGGCTGTGTCATTGTGCATCCATTGTTACATCATTACACAATGTGGCTGTGTCATTGTGCAACCATTGTTACATCATTACACAACATGGCTGTGTCATCGGGCAACCATTGTTACATCATTACACAACGTGGCTGTGTCATTGTGCAAACATTGTTACATCATTACACAAAGTGGCTGTGTCATTGTGCAACCATTGTTACATCATTATACATTGTGGCTGTGTCATTGTGCAACCATTGTTACATCATTACACAACGTGGCTGTGTCATTGTGCAACCATTGTTACATCATCACACAATGTGGCTGTGTCATTGTGCAACCATTGTTACATCATTACACAACGTGGCTGTGTCATTGTGCAACCATTGTTACATCATTACATAAAGTGGCTTTGTCATTGTGCAACCATTGTTACCTCATTATACAACGTGGCTGTGTCATTGTGCAACCATTGTTACATCATTATAAAACGTGGCTGTGTCATTGTGTAACCATTGTTACATCATTATACAACGTGGCTGTGTCATTGTGCAACCATTGTTACATCATTATGCTACGTGGCTGTGTCATTGTGCAACCATTGTTACATCATTACACAAAGTGGCAGTGTCATTGTGCAACCATTGTTACATCATTATACAACGTGGCTTTGTCATTGTGCAACCATTGTTACATCATTACACAAAGTGGCTGTGTCATTGTGCAACCATTGTTACATCATTACACAAAGTGGCTGTGTCATTGTGCAACCATTGTTAAATCATTATACAACGTGGCTGTGTCATTGTGCAACCATTGTTACATCATTACACAACGTGGCTGTGTCATTGTGCAACCATTGTTACATCATTATACAACGTGGCTGTGTCATTGTGCAACCATTGTTACATCATTATACAACGTGGCTGTGTCATTGTGCAACCATTGTTACATCATTACACAAAGTGGCTGTGTCATTGTGCATCCATTGTTACATCATTACACAACGTGGCTGTGTCATTGTGCAACCATTGTTACATCATTACACAACGTGGCTGTGTCATTGTGCAACCATTGTTACATCATTACACAAAGTGGCTGTGTCATTGTGAAACCATTGTTACATCATTACACAAAGTGGCTGTGTCATTGTGCAACCATTGTTAAATCATTAAGCAACGTGGCTGTGTCATTGTGCAATCATTGTTACATCATTACACAAAGTGGCTGTGTCATTGTGCAACCATTGTTACATCATTATACAACGTGGCTGTGTCATTGTGCAACCATTGTTACATCATTACCCAACGTGGCTGTTTCATTGTGCAACCATTGTTACATCATTATACAACGTGGCTGTGTCATTGTGCAACCATTGTTACATCATTATACAACGTGGCTGTGTCATTGTGCAACCATTGTTAAATCATTACACAAAGTGGCTATGTCATTGTGCATCCATTGTTACATCATTACACAACGTGGCTGTGTCATTGTGCAACCATTGTTACATCATTACACAACATGGCTGTGTCATTGTGCAACCATTGTTACATCATTACACAAAGTGGCTGTGTCATTGTGTAACCATTGTAACATCATTATACAACGTGGCTGTGTCATTGTGCAACCATTGTTACATCATTAGACAGCGTGGCTGTGCCATCGTGCAACCATTGTTACATCATTATACAACGTGGCTGTGTCATTGTGCAACCATTGTTACATCATTACACAACGTGGCTCTGTCATTGTGCAACCATTGTTACATCATTACACAAAGTGGCTGTGTCATTGTGCAACCATTGTTACATAATTATACAACGTGGCTGTGTCATTGTGCAACCATTGTAACATCATTATACAACGTGGCTGTATCCTTGTGCAACCATTTTTACATCATTACACAAAGTGGTTGTTTCATTGTGCAACCAATGTTACATCATTACACAACGTGGCTGTGTCATTGTGCAACCATTGTTACATCATTACACAACGTGGCTGTGTCATTGTGCAACCATTGTTACATCATTACACAACGTGACTGTGTCATTGTGCAACCATTGTTACATCATTACACAAAGTGGCTGTGTCATTGTGCATCCATTGTTACATCATTATACAACGTGGCTGTGTCATTGTGCAACCATTGTTACATCATTACATAAAGTGGCTTTGTCATTGTGCAACCATTGTTACCTCATTATACAACGTGGCTGTGTCATTGTGCAACCATTGTTACATCATTATAAAACGTGGCTGTGTCATTGTGTAACCATTGTTACATCATTATACAACGTGGCTGTGTCATTCTGCAACCATTGTTACATCATTATGCTACGTGGCTGTGTCATTGTGCAACCATTGTTACATCATTACACAAAGTGGCAGTGTCATTGTGCAACCATTGTTACATCATTATACAACGTGGCTTTGTCATTGTGCAACCATTGTTACATCATTACACAAAGTGGCTGTGTCATTGTGCAACCATTGTTACATCATTACACAAAGTGGCTGTGTCATTGTGCAACCATTGTTAAATCATTATACAACGTGGCTGTGTCATTGTGCAACCATTGTTACATCATTACACAACGTGGCTGTGTCATTGTGCAACCATTGTTACATCATTATACAATGTGGCTGTGTCATTGTGCAACCATTGTTACATCAGTACACAACGTGGCTGTGTCATTGTGCAACCATTGTTACATCCTTACACAACGTGGCTGTGTCATTGTGCAACCATTGTTACATCATTACACAATGTGGCTGTGTCATTGTGCAACCATTGTTACATCATTACACAAAGTGGCTGTGTCATTGTGCAACCATTGTTACATCATTACACAACGTGGCTGTGTCATTGTGCAACCATTGTTACATCATTACACAATGTGGCTGTGTCATTGTGCAACCATTGTTACATCATTATACAATGTGGCTGTGTCATTGTGCAACCATTGTTACATCAGTACACAACGTGGCTGTGTCATTGTGCAACCATTGTTACATCCTTACACAACGTGGCAGTGTCATTGTGCAACCATTGTTACATCATTACACAACGTGGCTGTGTCATTGTGCAACCATTGTTACATCATTACACAAAGTGGCTGTGTCATTGTGCAACCATTGTTACATCATTATACAACGTGGCTGTGTCATTGTGCAACCATTGTTACATCATTACACAATGTGGCTGTGTCATTGTGCAACCATTGTTACATCATTATACAACGTGGCTGTGTCATTGTGCAACCATTGTTACATCATTATACAACGTGGCTGTGTCATTGTGCAACCATTGTTACATCATTACACAAAGTGGCTGTGTCATTGTGCAACCATTGTTACATCATTACACAACGTGGCTGTGTCATTGTGCTACCATTGTTACATCATTACACAACGTGGCTGTGTCATTGTGCAACCATTGTTACATCATTATACAAAGTGGCTGTGTCATTGTGCAACCATTGTTACATCATTATACAACGTGGCTGTGTCATTGTGCAACAATTGTTACATCATTACACAAAGTGGCTGTGTCATTGTGCAACCATTGTTACATCATTATACAACGTGGCTGTGTCATTGTGCAACCATTGTAACATCATTATACAACGTGGCTGTGTCATTGTGCAACCATTGTTACATCATTACACAACGTGGCTGTGTCATTGTGCAACCATTGTTACATCATTACACAACATGGCTGTGTCATTGTGCAACCATTGTTACATCATTACACAACGTGGCTGTGTCATTGTGCAGCCATTGTTACATCATTACACAAAGTGGCTGTGTCATTGTGCAACCATTGTTACATCAATATACAATGTGGCTGTGTCATTGTGCAACCATTGTTACATCAGTACACAACGTGGCTGTGTCATTGTGCAACCATTGTTACATCCTTACACAACGTGGCTGTGCCATTGTGCAACCCTTGTTACATCATTACACAACGTGGCTGTGTCATTGTGCAACCATTGTTACATCATTACACAAAGTGGCTGTGTCATTGTGCAACCATTGTTACATCATTATACAACGTGGCTGTATCATTGTGCAACCATTGTTACATCATTACACAATGTGGCTGTGTCATTGTGCAACCATTGTTACATCATTATACAATGTGGCTGTGTCATTGTGCAACCATTGTTACATCAGTACACAACGTGGCTGTGTCATTGTGCGACCATTGTTACATCCTTACACAACGTGGCTGTGTCATTGTGCAACCATTGTTACATCATTACACAACGTGGCTGTGTCATTGTGCAACCATTGTTACATCATTACACAAAGTGGCTGTGTCATTGTGCAACCATTGTTACATCATTATAAAACGTGGCTGTGTCATTGTGCAACCATTGTTACATCATTACACAATGTGGCTGTGTCATTGTGCAACCATTGTTACATCATTATACAACGTGGCTGTGTCATTGTGCAACCATTGTTACATCATTATACAACGTGGCTGTGTCATTGTGCAACCATTGTTACATCAATAGACACAAAGTGGCTGTGTCATTGTGCAACCATTGTTACATCATTACACAACGTGGCTGTGTCATTGTGCTACCATTGTTACATCATTACACAAAGTGGCTGTGTCATTGTGCAACCATTGTTACATCATTACACAACGTGGCTGTGTCAATGTGCAACCATTGTTACATCATTACACAAGGTGGTTGTGTCATTGTGCAACCATTGTTACATCATTACACAAAGTGGCTGTGTCATTGTGCAACAATTGTTACATCATTACACAACGTGGCTGTGTCATTGTGCAACCATTGTTACATCATTACATAAAGTGGCTTTGTCATTGTGCAACCATTGTTACATCATTATACAACGTGGCTGTGTCATTATGCAACCATTGTTACATCATTATAAAACGTGGCTGTGTCATTGTGTAACCATTGTTACATCATTATACAACGTGGCTGTGTCATTGTGCAACCATTGTTACATCATTATGCTACGTGGCTGTGTCATTGTCCAACCATTGTTACATCATTACACAAAGTGGCAGTGTCATTGTGCAACCATTGTTACATCATTACACAAAGTGGCTGTGTCATTGTGCAACCATTGTTACATCATTACACAAAGTGGCTGTGTCATTGTGCAACCATTGTTAAATCATTATACAACGTGGCTGTGTCATTGTGCAACCATTGTTACATCATTACACAACATGGCTGTGTCATTGTGCAACCATTGTTACATCATTATACAACGTGGCTGTGTCATTGTGCAACTATTGTTACATCATTATACAACGTGGCTGTGTCATTGTGCAACCATTGTTACATCATTACACAAAGTGGCTGTGTCATTGTGCATCCATTGTTACATCATTACACAACGTGGCTGTGTCATTGTGCAACCATTGTTACATCATTACACAACGTGGCTGTGTCATTGTGCAACCATTGTTACATCATTACACAAAGTGGCTGTGTCATTGTGAAACCATTGTTACATCATTACACAAAGTGGCTGTGTCATTGTGCAACCATTGTTAAATCATTACACAACGTGGCTGTGTCATTGTGCAATCATTGTTACATCATTACACAAAGTGGCTGTGTCATTGTGCAACCATTGTTACATCATTATACCACGTGGCTGTGTCATTGTGCAACCATTGTTACATCATTACCCAACGTGGCTGTTTCATTGTGCAACCATTGTTACATCATTACACAAAGTGGCTGTGTCATTGTGCAACCATTGTTACATCATTACACAACGTGACTGTGTCAATGTGCAACCATTGTTACATCATTACACAAGGTGGTTGTGTCATTGTGCAACCATTGTTACATCATTATACAACGTGGCTGTGTCATTGTGCAACCATTGTTACATCATTACACAAAGTGGTTGTGTCATTGTGCAACCATTGTTACATCATTACACAACGTGGCTGTGTCATTGTGCAACCATTGTTACATCATTACACAACGTGGCTGTGTCATTGTGCAACCATTGTTACATCATTACACAAAGTGGCTGTGTCATTGTGCAACCATTGTTACATCATTATACAACGTGGCTGTGTCATTGTGCAACCATTGTTACATCATTACACAAAGTGGCTGTGTCATTGTGCAACCATTGTTACATCCTTACACAAAGTGGCTGTGTCATTGTCCAACCAGTGTTAAATCATTATACAACGTGGCTGTGTCATTGTGCAACCATTGGTACATCAATACACAAAGTGGCTGTGTCATTGTGCAACCATTGTTACATCATTATACAACGTGGCTGTGTCATTGTGCAACCATTGTTACATCATTATACAACGTGGCTGTTTCATTGTGCAACCATTGTTACATCATTATACAATGTGGCTGTGTCATTGTGCAACCATTGTTACATCATTATACAACATGGCTGTGTCATTGTGCAACCATTGTTAAATCATTACACAAAGTGGCTGTGTCATTGTGCATCCATTGTTACATCATTACACAACGTGGCTTTGTCATTGTGCAACCATTGTTACATCATTACACAACGTGGCTGTGTCATTGTGCAACCCTTGTTACATCATTACACAAAGTGGCTGTGTCATTGTGTAACCATTGTTACATCATTATATAACGTGGCTGTGTCATTGTGCAACCATTGTTACATCATTACACAACGTGGCTGTGTCATTGTGCAACCATTGTTACATCATTATACAACGTGGCTGTGTCATTGTGCAACCATTGTTACATCATTATACAACGTGGCTGTGTCATTGTCCAACAATTGTTACATCATTACACAAAGTGGCTGTGTCATTGTGCAACCATTGTTACATCATTATACAACGTGGCTGTGTCATTGTGCAACCATTGTAACATCATTACACAACGTGGCTGTGTCATTGTGCTACCATTGTTACATCATTACACAAAGTGGCTGTGTCATTGTGCAACCATTGTTACATCATTACACAACGTGGCTGTGTCAATGTGCAACCATTGTTACATCATTACACAACGTGGTTGTGTCATTGTGCAACCATTGTTACATCATTACACAAAGTGGCTGTGTCATTGTGCAACCATTGTTACATCATTACACCAAGTGGCTGTGTCATTGTGCAACCATTGTTACATCATTACACAACGTGGCTGTGTCATTGTGCTACCATTGTTACATCATTACACAAAGTGGCTGTGTCATTGTGCAACCATTGTTACATCATTACACAAAGTGGCTGTGTCATTGTGCAACCATTGTTACATCATTACACCAAGTGGCTGTGTCATTGTGCAACCATTGTTACATTATTACACAACGTGGCTGTGTCATTGTGCAACCATTGTTACATCATTACACAACGTGGCTGTGTCATTGTGCAACCATTGTTACATCATTACACAAAGTGGCTGTGTCATTGTGTAACCATTGTTACATCATTATACAACGTGGCTGTGTCATTGTGCAACCATTGTTACATCATTACACAACGTGGCTGTGTCATTGTGCAACCATTGTTACATCATTATACAACGTGGCTGTGTCATTGTGCAACCATTGTTACATCATTATACAACGTGGCTGTGCCATTGTGCAACAATTGTTACATCATTACACAAAGTGGCTGTGTCATTGTGCAACCATTGTTACATCATTATACAACGTGGCTGTGTCATTGTGCAACCATTGTTACATCATTATACAACGTGGCTGTGTCATTGTGCAACCATTGTTACATCATTACACAAAGTGGCTGTGTCATTGTGCATCCATTGTTACATCATTACACAACGTGGCTGTGTCATTGTGCAACCATTGTTACATCATTACACAACGTGGCTGTGTCATTGTGCAACCATTGTTACATCATTACACAAAGTGGCTGTGTCATTGTGAAACCATTGTTACATCATTACACAAAGTGGCTGTGTCATTGTGCAACCATTGTTAAATCATTAAGCAACGTGGCTGTGTCATTGTGCAATCATTGTTACATCATTACACAAAGTGGCTGTGTCATTGTGCAACCATTGTTACATCATTATACAACGTGGCTGTGTCATTGTGCAACCATTGTTACATCATTACCCAACGTGGCTGTTTCATTGTGCAACCATTGTTACATCATTATACAACGTGGCTGTGTCATTGTGCAACCATTGTTACATCATTATACAACGTGGCTGTGTCATTGTGCAACCATTGTTAAATCATTACACAAAGTGGCTATGTCATTGTGCATCCATTGTTACATCATTACACAACGTGGCTGTGTCATTGTGCAACCATTGTTACATCATTACACAACATGGCTGTGTCATTGTGCAACCATTGTTACATCATTACACAAAGTGGCTGTGTCATTGTGTAACCATTGTAACATCATTATACAACGTGGCTGTGTCATTGTGCAACCATTGTTACATCATTAGACAGCGTGGCTGTGCCATCGTGCAACCATTGTTACATCATTATACAACGTGGCTGTGTCATTGTGCAACCATTGTTACATCATTACACAACGTGGCTCTGTCATTGTGCAACCATTGTTACATCATTACACAAAGTGGCTGTGTCATTGTGCAACCATTGTTACATAATTATACAACGTGGCTGTGTCATTGTGCAACCATTGTAACATCATTATACAACGTGGCTGTATCCTTGTGCAACCATTTTTACATCATTACACAAAGTGGTTGTTTCATTGTGCAACCAATGTTACATCATTACACAACGTGGCTGTGTCATTGTGCAACCATTGTTACATCATTACACAACGTGGCTGTGTCATTGTGCAACCATTGTTACATCATTACACAACGTGACTGTGTCATTGTGCAACCATTGTTACATCATTACACAAAGTGGCTGTGTCATTGTGCATCCATTGTTACATCATTATACAACGTGGCTGTGTCATTGTGCAACCATTGTTACATCATTACATAAAGTGGCTTTGTCATTGTGCAACCATTGTTACCTCATTATACAACGTGGCTGTGTCATTGTGCAACCATTGTTACATCATTATAAAACGTGGCTGTGTCATTGTGTAACCATTGTTACATCATTATACAACGTGGCTGTGTCATTCTGCAACCATTGTTACATCATTATGCTACGTGGCTGTGTCATTGTGCAACCATTGTTACATCATTACACAAAGTGGCAGTGTCATTGTGCAACCATTGTTACATCATTATACAACGTGGCTTTGTCATTGTGCAACCATTGTTACATCATTACACAAAGTGGCTGTGTCATTGTGCAACCATTGTTACATCATTACACAAAGTGGCTGTGTCATTGTGCAACCATTGTTAAATCATTATACAACGTGGCTGTGTCATTGTGCAACCATTGTTACATCATTACACAACGTGGCTGTGTCATTGTGCAACCATTGTTACATCATTATACAATGTGGCTGTGTCATTGTGCAACCATTGTTACATCAGTACACAACGTGGCTGTGTCATTGTGCAACCATTGTTACATCCTTACACAACGTGGCTGTGTCATTGTGCAACCATTGTTACATCATTACACAATGTGGCTGTGTCATTGTGCAACCATTGTTACATCATTACACAAAGTGGCTGTGTCATTGTGCAACCATTGTTACATCATTACACAACGTGGCTGTGTCATTGTGCAACCATTGTTACATCATTACACAATGTGGCTGTGTCATTGTGCAACCATTGTTACATCATTATACAATGTGGCTGTGTCATTGTGCAACCATTGTTACATCAGTACACAACGTGGCTGTGTCATTGTGCAACCATTGTTACATCCTTACACAACGTGGCAGTGTCATTGTGCAACCATTGTTACATCATTACACAACGTGGCTGTGTCATTGTGCAACCATTGTTACATCATTACACAAAGTGGCTGTGTCATTGTGCAACCATTGTTACATCATTATACAACGTGGCTGTGTCATTGTGCAACCATTGTTACATCATTACACAATGTGGCTGTGTCATTGTGCAACCATTGTTACATCATTATACAACGTGGCTGTGTCATTGTGCAACCATTGTTACATCATTATACAACGTGGCTGTGTCATTGTGCAACCATTGTTACATCATTACACAAAGTGGCTGTGTCATTGTGCAACCATTGTTACATCATTACACAACGTGGCTGTGTCATTGTGCTACCATTGTTACATCATTACACAACGTGGCTGTGTCATTGTGCAACCATTGTTACATCATTATACAAAGTGGCTGTGTCATTGTGCAACCATTGTTACATCATTATACAACGTGGCTGTGTCATTGTGCAACAATTGTTACATCATTACACAAAGTGGCTGTGTCATTGTGCAACCATTGTTACATCATTATACAACGTGGCTGTGTCATTGTGCAACCATTGTAACATCATTATACAACGTGGCTGTGTCATTGTGCAACCATTGTTACATCATTACACAACGTGGCTGTGTCATTGTGCAACCATTGTTACATCATTACACAACATGGCTGTGTCATTGTGCAACCATTGTTACATCATTACACAACGTGGCTGTGTCATTGTGCAGCCATTGTTACATCATTACACAAAGTGGCTGTGTCATTGTGCAACCATTGTTACATCAATATACAATGTGGCTGTGTCATTGTGCAACCATTGTTACATCAGTACACAACGTGGCTGTGTCATTGTGCAACCATTGTTACATCCTTACACAACGTGGCTGTGCCATTGTGCAACCCTTGTTACATCATTACACAACGTGGCTGTGTCATTGTGCAACCATTGTTACATCATTACACAAAGTGGCTGTGTCATTGTGCAACCATTGTTACATCATTATACAACGTGGCTGTATCATTGTGCAACCATTGTTACATCATTACACAATGTGGCTGTGTCATTGTGCAACCATTGTTACATCATTATACAATGTGGCTGTGTCATTGTGCAACCATTGTTACATCAGTACACAACGTGGCTGTGTCATTGTGCGACCATTGTTACATCCTTACACAACGTGGCTGTGTCATTGTGCAACCATTGTTACATCATTACACAACGTGGCTGTGTCATTGTGCAACCATTGTTACATCATTACACAAAGTGGCTGTGTCATTGTGCAACCATTGTTACATCATTATAAAACGTGGCTGTGTCATTGTGCAACCATTGTTACATCATTACACAATGTGGCTGTGTCATTGTGCAACCATTGTTACATCATTATACAACGTGGCTGTGTCATTGTGCAACCATTGTTACATCATTATACAACGTGGCTGTGTCATTGTGCAACCATTGTTACATCAATAGACACAAAGTGGCTGTGTCATTGTGCAACCATTGTTACATCATTACACAACGTGGCTGTGTCATTGTGCTACCATTGTTACATCATTACACAAAGTGGCTGTGTCATTGTGCAACCATTGTTACATCATTACACAACGTGGCTGTGTCAATGTGCAACCATTGTTACATCATTACACAAGGTGGTTGTGTCATTGTGCAACCATTGTTACATCATTACACAAAGTGGCTGTGTCATTGTGCAACAATTGTTACATCATTACACAACGTGGCTGTGTCATTGTGCAACCATTGTTACATCATTACATAAAGTGGCTTTGTCATTGTGCAACCATTGTTACATCATTATACAACGTGGCTGTGTCATTATGCAACCATTGTTACATCATTATAAAACGTGGCTGTGTCATTGTGTAACCATTGTTACATCATTATACAACGTGGCTGTGTCATTGTGCAACCATTGTTACATCATTATGCTACGTGGCTGTGTCATTGTCCAACCATTGTTACATCATTACACAAAGTGGCAGTGTCATTGTGCAACCATTGTTACATCATTACACAAAGTGGCTGTGTCATTGTGCAACCATTGTTACATCATTACACAAAGTGGCTGTGTCATTGTGCAACCATTGTTAAATCATTATACAACGTGGCTGTGTCATTGTGCAACCATTGTTACATCATTACACAACATGGCTGTGTCATTGTGCAACCATTGTTACATCATTATACAACGTGGCTGTGTCATTGTGCAACTATTGTTACATCATTATACAACGTGGCTGTGTCATTGTGCAACCATTGTTACATCATTACACAAAGTGGCTGTGTCATTGTGCATCCATTGTTACATCATTACACAACGTGGCTGTGTCATTGTGCAACCATTGTTACATCATTACACAACGTGGCTGTGTCATTGTGCAACCATTGTTACATCATTACACAAAGTGGCTGTGTCATTGTGAAACCATTGTTACATCATTACACAAAGTGGCTGTGTCATTGTGCAACCATTGTTAAATCATTACACAACGTGGCTGTGTCATTGTGCAATCATTGTTACATCATTACACAAAGTGGCTGTGTCATTGTGCAACCATTGTTACATCATTATACCACGTGGCTGTGTCATTGTGCAACCATTGTTACATCATTACCCAACGTGGCTGTTTCATTGTGCAACCATTGTTACATCATTACACAAAGTGGCTGTGTCATTGTGCAACCATTGTTACATCATTACACAACGTGACTGTGTCAATGTGCAACCATTGTTACATCATTACACAAGGTGGTTGTGTCATTGTGCAACCATTGTTACATCATTATACAACGTGGCTGTGTCATTGTGCAACCATTGTTACATCATTACACAAAGTGGTTGTGTCATTGTGCAACCATTGTTACATCATTACACAACGTGGCTGTGTCATTGTGCAACCATTGTTACATCATTACACAACGTGGCTGTGTCATTGTGCAACCATTGTTACATCATTACACAAAGTGGCTGTGTCATTGTGCAACCATTGTTACATCATTATACAACGTGGCTGTGTCATTGTGCAACCATTGTTACATCATTACACAAAGTGGCTGTGTCATTGTGCAACCATTGTTACATCCTTACACAAAGTGGCTGTGTCATTGTCCAACCAGTGTTAAATCATTATACAACGTGGCTGTGTCATTGTGCAACCATTGGTACATCAATACACAAAGTGGCTGTGTCATTGTGCAACCATTGTTACATCATTATACAACGTGGCTGTGTCATTGTGCAACCATTGTTACATCATTATACAACGTGGCTGTTTCATTGTGCAACCATTGTTACATCATTATACAATGTGGCTGTGTCATTGTGCAACCATTGTTACATCATTATACAACATGGCTGTGTCATTGTGCAACCATTGTTAAATCATTACACAAAGTGGCTGTGTCATTGTGCATCCATTGTTACATCATTACACAACGTGGCTTTGTCATTGTGCAACCATTGTTACATCATTACACAACGTGGCTGTGTCATTGTGCAACCCTTGTTACATCATTACACAAAGTGGCTGTGTCATTGTGTAACCATTGTTACATCATTATATAACGTGGCTGTGTCATTGTGCAACCATTGTTACATCATTACACAACGTGGCTGTGTCATTGTGCAACCATTGTTACATCATTATACAACGTGGCTGTGTCATTGTGCAACCATTGTTACATCATTATACAACGTGGCTGTGTCATTGTCCAACAATTGTTACATCATTACACAAAGTGGCTGTGTCATTGTGCAACCATTGTTACATCATTATACAACGTGGCTGTGTCATTGTGCAACCATTGTAACATCATTACACAACGTGGCTGTGTCATTGTGCTACCATTGTTACATCATTACACAAAGTGGCTGTGTCATTGTGCAACCATTGTTACATCATTACACAACGTGGCTGTGTCAATGTGCAACCATTGTTACATCATTACACAACGTGGTTGTGTCATTGTGCAACCATTGTTACATCATTACACAAAGTGGCTGTGTCATTGTGCAACCATTGTTACATCATTACACCAAGTGGCTGTGTCATTGTGCAACCATTGTTACATCATTACACAACGTGGCTGTGTCATTGTGCTACCATTGTTACATCATTACACAAAGTGGCTGTGTCATTGTGCAACCATTGTTACATCATTACACAAAGTGGCTGTGTCATTGTGCAACCATTGTTACATCATTACACCAAGTGGCTGTGTCATTGTGCAACCATTGTTACATTATTACACAACGTGGCTGTGTCATTGTGCAACCATTGTTACATCATTACACAACGTGGCTGTGTCATTGTGCAACCATTGTTACATCATTACACAAAGTGGCTGTGTCATTGTGTAACCATTGTTACATCATTATACAACGTGGCTGTGTCATTGTGCAACCATTGTTACATCATTACACAACGTGGCTGTGTCATTGTGCAACCATTGTTACATCATTATACAACGTGGCTGTGTCATTGTGCAACCATTGTTACATCATTATACAACGTGGCTGTGCCATTGTGCAACAATTGTTACATCATTACACAAAGTGGCTGTGTCATTGTGCAACCATTGTTACATCATTATACAACGTGGCTGTGTCATTGTGCAACCATTGTAACATCATTACACAACGTGGCTGTGTCATTGTGCTACCATTGTTACATCATTACACAAAGTGGCTGTGTCATTGTGCAACCATTGTTACATCATTACACAACGTGGCTGTGTCAATGTGCAACCATTGTTACATCATTACACAACGTGGTTGTGTCATTGTGCAACCATTGTTACATCATTACACAAAGTGGCTGTGTCATTGTGCAACCATTGTTACATCATTACACCAAGTGGCTGTGTCATTGTGCAACCATTGTTACATTATTACACAACGTGGCTGTGTCATTGTGCAACCATTGTTACATCATTACACAAAGTGGCTGTGTCATTGTGCAACCATTGTTACATCATTACACCAAGTGGCTGTGTCATTGTGCAACCATTGTTACATCATTACACAACGTGGCTGTGTCATTGTGCTACCATTGTTACATCATTACACAAAGTGGCTGTGTCATTGTGCAACCATTGTTACATCATTATACAACGTGGCTGTGTCATTGTGCAACCATTGTTACATCATTACACAAAGTGGCTGTGTCATTGTGCAGCCATTGTTACATCATTACACAATGTGGCTGTGTCATTGTGCAACCATTGTTACATCATTACACAACATGGCTGTGTCATTGGGCAACCATTATTACATCATTACACAATGTGGCTGTGTCATTGTGCAAACATTGTTACATCATTACACAAAGTGGCTGTGTCATTGTGCAACCATTGTTACATCATTATACATTGTGGCTGTGTCATTGTGCAACCATTGTTACATCATTACACAACGTGGCTGTGTCATTGTGCAACCATTGTTACATCATTACACAACGTTGCTGTGTCATTGTGCAACCATTGTTACATCATTACACAACGTGGCTGTGTCATTGTGCAACCATTGTTACATCATTACATAAAGTGGCTTTGTCATTGTGCAACCATTGTTACATCATTATACAACGTGGCTGTGTCATTATGCAACCATTGTTACATCATTATAAAACGTGGCTGTGTCATTGTGTAACCATTGTTACATCATTATACAACGTGGCTGTGTCATTGTGCAACCATTGTTACATCATTATGCTACGTGGCTGTGTCATTGTGCAACCATTGTTACATCATTACACAAAGTGGCAGTGTCATTGTGCAACCATTGTTACATCATTATACAACGTGGCTTTGTCATTGTGCAACCATTGTTACATCATTACACAAAGTGGCTGTGTCATTGTGCAACCATTGTTACATCATTACACAAAGTGGCTGTGTCATTGTGCAACCATTGTTAAATCATTATACAACGTGGCTGTGTCATTGTGCAACCATTGTTACATCATTACACAACGTGGCTGTGTCATTGTGCAACCATTGTTACATCATTATACAACGTGGCTGCGTCATTGTGCAACCATTGTTACATCATTATACAACGTGGCTGTGTCATTGTGCAACCATTGTTACATCATTACACAAAGTGGCTGTGTCATTGTGCATCCATTGTTACATCATTACACAACGTGGCTGTGTCATTGTGCAACTATTGTTACATCATTACACAACGTGGCTGTGTCATTGTGCAACCATTGTTACATCATTACACAAAGTGGCTGTGTCATTGTGAAACCATTGTTACATCATTACACAAAGTGGCTGTGTCATTGTGCAACCATTGTTAAATCATTACACAACGTGGCTGTGTCATTGTGCAATCATTGTTACATCATTACACAAAGTGGCTGTGTCATTGTGCAACCATTGTTACATCATTATACCACGTGGCTGTGTCATTGTGCAACCATTGTTACATCATTACCCAACGTGGCTGTTTCATTGTGCAACCATTGTTACATCATTATACAACGTGGCTGTGTCATTGTGCAACTATTGTTACATCATTATACAACGTGGCTGTGTCATTGTGCAACCATTGTTAAATCATTACACAAAGTGGCTGTGTCATTGTGCATCCATTGTTACATCATTACACAACGTGGCTGTGTCATTGTGCAACCATTGTTACATCATTACACAACATGGCTGTGTCATTGTGCAACCATTGTTACATCATTACACAAAGTGGCTGTGTCATTGTGTAACCATTGTTACATCATTATACAACGTGGCTGTGTCATTGTGCAACCATTGTTACATCATTACACAGCGTGGCTGTGTCATCGTGCAACCATTGTTACATCATTATACAACGTGGCTGTGTCATTGTGCAACCATTGTTACATCATTACACAACGTGGCTCTGTCATTGTGCAACCATTGTTACATCATTACACAAAGTGGCTGTGTCATTGTGCAACCATTGTTACATAATTATACAACGTGGCTGTGTCATTGTGCAACCATTGTAACATCATTATACAACGTGGCTGTATCATTGTGCAACCATTGTTACATCATTACACAAAGTGGTTGTTTCATTGTGCAACCATTGTTACATCATCACACAACGTGGCTGTGTCATTGTGCAACCATTGTTACATCATTACACAACGTGGCTGTGTCATTGTGCAACCATTGTTACATCATTACACAACATGGCTGTGTCATTGTGCAACCATTGTTACATCAGTACACAAAGTGGTTGTGTCATTGTGCAACCATTGTTACATCATTACACAACGTGGCTGTGTCATTGTGCAACCATTGTTACATCATTACACAACGTGGCTGTGTCATTGTGCAACCATTGTTACATCATTACACAAAGTGGCTGTGTCATTGTGCAACCATTGTTACATCATTATACAACGTGGCTGTGTCATTGTGCAACCATTGTTACATCATTACACAAAGTGGCTGTGTCATTGTGCAACCATTGTTACATCATTACACAAAGTGGCTGTGTCATTGTGCAACCAGTGTTAAATCATTATACAACGTGGCTGTGTCATTGTGCAACCATTGGTACATCAATACACGAAGTGGCTGTGTCATTGTGCAACCATTGTTACATCATTATACAACGTGGCTGTGTCATTGTGCAACCATTGTTACATCATTATACAACGTGGCTGTTTCATTGTGCAACCATTGTTACATCATTATACAACGTGGCTGTGTCATTGTGCAACCATTGTTACATCATTATACAACATGGCTCTGTCATTGTGCAACCATTGTTAAATCATTACACAAAGTGGCTGTGTCATTGTGCATCCATTGTTACATCATTACACAACGTGGCTGTGTCATTGTGCAACCATTGTTACATCATTACACAACGTGGCTGTGTCATTGTGCAACCATTGTTACATCATTACACAAAGTGGCTGTGTCATTGTGTAACCATTGTTACATCATTATACAACATGGCTGTGTCATTGTGCAACCATTGTTACATCATTACACAACGTGGCTGTGTCATTGTGCAACCATTGTTACATCATTATACAACGTGGCTGTGTCATTGTGCAACCATTGTTACATCATTATACAACGTGGCTGTGTCATTGTGCAACAATTGTTACATCATTACACAAAGTGGCTGTGTCATTGTGCAACCATTGTTACATCATTATACAACGTGGCTGTGTCATTGTGCAACCATTGTAACATCATTACACAACGTGGCTGTGTCATTGTGCTACCATTGTTACATCATTACACAAAGTGGCTGTGTCATTGTGCAACCATTGTTACATCATTACACAACGTGGCTGTGTCAATGTGCAACCATTGTTACATCATTACACAAAGTGGTTGTGTCATTGTGCAACCATTGTTACATCATTACACAAAGTGGCTGTGTCATTGTGCAACCATTGTTACATCATTACACCAAGTGGCTGTGTCATTGTGCAACCATTGTTACATCATTACACAACGTGGCTGTGTCATTGTGCTACCATTGTTACATCATTACACAAAGTGGCTGTGTCATTGTGCAACCATTGTTACATTATTACACAACGTGGCTGTGTCATTGTGCAACCATTGTTACATCATTACACAAAGTGGCTGTGTCATTGTGCAACCATTGTTACATCATTACACAATGTGGCTGTGTCATTGTGCAACCAGTGTTAAATCATTATACAACGTGGCTGTGTCATTGTGCAACCATTGGTACATCAATACACAAAGTGGCTGTGTCATTGTGCAACCATTGTTACATCATTATACAACGTGGCTGTGTCATTGTGCAACCATTGTTACATCATTATACAACGTGGCTGTTTCATTGTGCAACCATTGTTACATCATTATACAACGTGGCTGTGTCATTGTGCAACCATTGTTACATCATTATACAACATGGCTCTGTCATTGTGCAACCATTGTTAAATCATTACACAAAGTGGCTGTGTCATTGTGCATCCATTGTTACATCATTACACAACGTGGCTGTGTCATTGTGCAACCATTGTTACATCATTACACAACGTGGCTGTGTCATTGTGCAACCATTGTTACATCATTACACAAAGTGGCTGTGTCATTGTGTAACCATTGTTACATCATTATACAACATGGCTGTGTCATTGTGCAACCATTGTTACATCATTACACAACGTGGCTGTGTCATTGTGCAACCATTGTTACATCATTATACAACGTGGCTGTGTCATTGTGCAACCATTGTTACATCATTATACAACGTGGCTGTGTCATTGTGCAACAATTGTTACATCATTACACAAAGTGGCTGTGTCATTGTGCAACCATTGTTACATCATTATACAACGTGGCTGTGTCATTGTGCAACCATTGTAACATCATTACACAACGTGGCTGTGTCATTGTGCTACCATTGTTACATCATTACACAAAGTGGCTGTGTCATTGTGCAACCATTGTTACATCATTACACAACGTGGCTGTGTCAATGTGCAACCATTGTTACATCATTACACAATGTGGTTGTGTCATTGTGCAACCATTGTTACATCATTACACAAAGTGGCTGTGTCATTGTGCAACCATTGTTACATCATTACACCAAGTGGCTGTGTCATTGTGCAACCATTGTTACATCATTACACAACGTGGCTGTGTCATTGTGCTACCATTGTTACATCATTACACAAAGTGGCTGTGTCATTGTGCAACCATTGTTACATTATTACACAACGTGGCTGTGTCATTGTGCAACCATTGTTACATCATTACACAAAGTGGCTGTGTCATTGTGCAACCATTGTTACATCATTACACAATGTGGCTGTGTCATTGTGCAACCATTGTTACATCATTACACAACATGGCTGTGTCATCGGGCAACCATTGTTACATCATTACACAACGTGGCTGTGTCATTGTGCAAACATTGTTACATCATTACACAAAGTGGCTGTGTCATTGTGCAACCATTGTTACATCATTATACATTGTGGCTGTGTCATTGTGCAACCATTGTTACATCATTACACAACGTGGCTGTGTCATTGTGCAACCATTGTTACATCATTACACAATGTGGCTGTGTCATTGTGCAACCATTGTTACATCATTACACAACGTGGCTGTGTCATTGTGCAACCATTGTTACATCATTACATAAAGTGGCTTTGTCATTGTGCAACCATTGTTACCTCATTATACAACGTGGCTGTGTCATTGTGCAACCATTGTTACATCATTATAAAACGTGGCTGTGTCATTGTGTAACCATTGTTACATCATTATACAACGTGGCTGTGTCATTGTGCAACCATTGTTACATCATTATGCTACGTGGCTGTGTCATTGTGCAACCATTGTTACATCATTACACAAAGTGGCAGTGTCATTGTGCAACCATTGTTACATCATTATACAACGTGGCTTTGTCATTGTGCAACCATTGTTACATCATTACACACAGTGGCTGTGTCATTGTGCAATCATTGTTACATCATTACACAAAGTGGCTGTGTCATTGTGCAACCATTGTTAAATCATTATACAACGTGGCTGTGTCATTGTGCAACCATTGTTACATCATTACACAACGTGGCTGTGTCATTGTGCAACCATTGTTACATCATTATACAACGTGGCTGTGTCATTGTGCAACCATTGTTACATCATTATACAACGTGGCTGTGTCATTGTGCAACCATTGTTACATCATTACACAAAGTGGCTGTGTCATTGTGCATCCATTGTTACATCATTACACAACGTGGCTGTGTCATTGTGCAACCATTGTTACATCATTACACAACGTGGCTGTGTCATTGTGCAACCATTGTTACATCATTACACAAAGTGGCTGTGTCATTGTGAAACCATTGTTACATCATTACACAAAGTGGCTGTGTCATTGTGCAACCATTGTTAAATCATTAAGCAACGTGGCTGTGCCATTGTGCAATCATTGTTACATCATTACACAAAGTGGCTGTGTCATTGTGCAACCATTGTTACATCATTATACAACGTGGCTGTGTCATTGTGCAACCATTGTAACATCATTACACAACGTGGCTGTGTCATTGTGCTACCATTGTTACATCATTACACAAAGTGGCTGTGTCATTGTGCAACCATTGTTACATCATTACACAACGTGGCTGTGTCAATGTGCAACCATTGTTACATCATTACACAACGTGGTTGTGTCATTGTGCAACCATTGTTACATCATTACACAAAGTGGCTGTGTCATTGTGCAACCATTGTTACATCATTACACCAAGTGGCTGTGTCATTGTGCAACCATTGTTACATCATTACACAACGTGGCTGTGTCATTGTGCTACCATTGTTACATCATTACACAAAGTGGCTGTGTCATTTTGCAACCATTGTTACATTATTACACAACGTGGCTGTGTCATTGTGCAACCATTGTTACATCATTACACAAAGTGGCTGTGTCATTGTGCAACCATTGTTACATCATTACACAATGTGGCTGTGTCATTGTGCAACCATTGTTACATCATTACACAACATGGCTGTGTCATCGGGCAACCATTGTTACATCATTACACAACGTGGCTGTGTCATTGTGCAAACATTGTTACATCATTACACAAAGTGGCTGTGTCATTGTGCAACCATTGTTACATCATTATACATTGTGGCTGTGTCATTGTGCAACCATTGTTACATCATTACACAACGTGGCTGTGTCATTGTGCAACCATTGTTACATCATCACACAATGTGGCTGTGTCATTGTGCAACCATTGTTACATCATTACACAACGTGGCTGTGTCATTGTGCAACCATTGTTACATCATTACATAAAGTGGCTTTGTCATTGTGCAACCATTGTTACCTCATTATACAACGTGGCTGTGTCATTGTGCAACCATTGTTACATCATTATAAAACGTGGCTGTGTCATTGTGTAACCATTGTTACATCATTATACAACGTGGCTGTGTCATTGTGCAACCATTGTTACATCATTATGCTACGTGGCTGTGTCATTGTGCAACCATTGTTACATCATTACACAAAGTGGCAGTGTCATTGTGCAACCATTGTTACATCATTATACAACGTGGCTTTGTCATTGTGCAACCATTGTTACATCATTACACAAAGTGGCTGTGTCATTGTGCAACCATTGTTACATCATTACACAAAGTGGCTGTGTCATTGTGCAACCATTGTTAAATCATTATACAACGTGGCTGTGTCATTGTGCAACCATTGTTACATCATTACACAACGTGGCTGTGTCATTGTGCAACCATTGTTACATCATTATACAACGTGGCTGTGTCATTGTGCAACCATTGTTACATCATTATACAACGTGGCTGTGTCATTGTGCAACCATTGTTACATCATTACACAAAGTGGCTGTGTCATTGTGCATCCATTGTTACATCATTACACAACGTGGCTGTGTCATTGTGCAACCATTGTTACATCATTACACAACGTGGCTGTGTCATTGTGCAACCATTGTTACATCATTACACAAAGTGGCTGTGTCATTGTGAAACCATTGTTACATCATTACACAAAGTGGCTGTGTCATTGTGCAACCATTGTTAAATCATTAAGCAACGTGGCTGTGTCATTGTGCAATCATTGTTACATCATTACACAAAGTGGCTGTGTCATTGTGCAACCATTGTTACATCATTATACAACGTGGCTGTGTCATTGTGCAACCATTGTTACATCATTACCCAACGTGGCTGTTTCATTGTGCAACCATTGTTACATCATTATACAACGTGGCTGTGTCATTGTGCAACCATTGTTACATCATTATACAACGTGGCTGTGTCATTGTGCAACCATTGTTAAATCATTACACAAAGTGGCTATGTCATTGTGCATCCATTGTTACATCATTACACAACGTGGCTGTGTCATTGTGCAACCATTGTTACATCATTACACAACATGGCTGTGTCATTGTGCAACCATTGTTACATCATTACACAAAGTGGCTGTGTCATTGTGTAACCATTGTAACATCATTATACAACGTGGCTGTGTCATTGTGCAACCATTGTTACATCATTAGACAGCGTGGCTGTGCCATCGTGCAACCATTGTTACATCATTATACAACGTGGCTGTGTCATTGTGCAACCATTGTTACATCATTACACAACGTGGCTCTGTCATTGTGCAACCATTGTTACATCATTACACACAGTGGCTGTGTCATTGTGCAACCATTGTTACATAATTATACAACGTGGCTGTGTCATTGTGCAACCATTGTAACATCATTATACAACGTGGCTGTATCCTTGTGCAACCATTTTTACATCATTACACAAAGTGGTTGTTTCATTGTGCAACCAATGTTACATCATTACACAACGTGGCTGTGTCATTGTGCAACCATTGTTACATCATTACACAACGTGGCTGTGTCATTGTGCAACCATTGTTACATCATTACACAACGTGACTGTGTCATTGTGCAACCATTGTTACATCATTACACAAAGTGGCTGTGTCATTGTGCATCCATTGTTACATCATTATACAACGTGGCTGTGTCATTGTGCAACCATTGTTACATCATTACATAAAGTGGCTTTGTCATTGTGCAACCATTGTTACCTCATTATACAACGTGGCTGTGTCATTGTGCAACCATTGTTACATCATTATAAAACGTGGCTGTGTCATTGTGTAACCATTGTTACATCATTATACAACGTGGCTGTGTCATTCTGCAACCATTGTTACATCATTATGCTACGTGGCTGTGTCATTGTGCAACCATTGTTACATCATTACACAAAGTGGCAGTGTCATTGTGCAACCATTGTTACATCATTATACAACGTGGCTTTGTCATTGTGCAACCATTGTTACATCATTACACAAAGTGGCTGTGTCATTGTGCAACCATTGTTACATCATTACACAAAGTGGCTGTGTCATTGTGCAACCATTGTTAAATCATTATACAACGTGGCTGTGTCATTGTGCAACCATTGTTACATCATTACACAACGTGGCTGTGTCATTGTGCAACCATTGTTACATCATTATACAACGTGGCTGTGTCATTGTGCAACCATTGTTACATCATTATACAACGTGGCTGTGTCATTGTGCAACCATTGCTACATCATTACACAAAGTGGCTGTGTCATTGTGCATCCATTGTTACATCATTACACAACGTGGCTGTGTCATTGTGCAACCATTGTTACATCATTACACAACATGGCTGTGTCATTGTGCAACCATTGTTACATCATTACACAAAGTGGCTGTGTCATTGTGAAACCATTGTTACATCATTACACAAAGTGGCTGTGTCATTGTGCAACCATTGTTAAATCATTACACAACGTGGCTGTGTCATTGTGCAATCATTGTTACATCATTACACAAAGTGGCTGTGTCATTGTGCAACCATTGTTACATCATTATACAACGTGGCTGTGTCATTGTGCAACCATTGTTACATCATTACCCAAAGTGGCTGTTTCATTGTGCAACCATTGTTACATCATTACACAACGTGGCTGTGTCATTGTGCAACCATTGTTACATCATTACACAACGTGGCTGTGTCATTGTGCAACCATTGTTACATCATTACACAAAGTGGCTGTGTCATTGTGCAACCATTGTTACATCATTATACAATGTGGCTGTGTCATTGTGCAACCATTGTTACATCAGTACACAACGTGGCTGTGTCATTGTGCAACCATTGTTACATCCTTACACAACGTGGCTGTGTCATTGTGCAACCATTGTTACATCATTACACAATGTGGCTGTGTCATTGTGCAACCATTGTTACATCATTACACAAAGTGGCTGTGTCATTGTGCAACCATTGTTACATCATTACACAACGTGGCTGTGTCATTGTGCAACCATTGTTACATCATTACACAATGTGGCTGTGTCATTGTGCAACCATTGTTACATCATTATACAATGTGGCTGTGTCATTGTGCAACCATTGTTACATCAGTACACAACGTGGCTGTGTCATTGTGCAACCATTGTTACATCCTTACACAACGTGGCAGTGTCATTGTGCAACCATTGTTACATCATTACACAACGTGGCTGTGTCATTGTGCAACCATTGTTACATCATTACACAAAGTGGCTGTGTCATTGTGCAACCATTGTTACATCATTATACAACGTGGCTGTGTCATTGTGCAACCATTGTTACATCATTACACAATGTGGCCGTGTCATTGTGCAACCATTGTTACATCATTATACAACGTGGCTGTGTCATTGTGCAACCATTGTTACATCATTATACAACGTGGCTGTGTCATTGTGCAACCATTGTTACATCATTACACAAAGTGGCTGTGTCATTGTGCAACCATTGTTACATCATTACACAACGTGGCTGTGTCATTGTGCTACCCTTGTTACATCATTACACAACGTGGCTGTGTCATTGTGCAACCATTGTTACATCATTATACAAAGTGGCTGTGTCATTGTGCAACCATTGTTACATCATTATACAACGTGGCTGTGTCATTGTGCAACAATTGTTACATCATTACACAAAGTGGCTGTGTCATTGTGCAACCATTGTTACATCATTATACAACGTGGCTGTGTCATTGTGCAACCATTGTAACATCATTATACAACGTGGCTGTGTCATTGTGCAACCATTGTTACATCATTACACAACGTGGCTGTGTCATTGTGCAACCATTGTTACATCATTACACAACATGGCTGTGTCATTGTGCAACCATTGTTACATCATTACACAACGTGGCTGTGTCATTGTGCAGCCATTGTTACATCATTACACAAAGTGGCTGTGTCATTGTGCAACCATTGTTACATCATTATACAATGTGGCTGTGTCATTGTGCAACCATTGTTACATCAGTACACAACGTGGCTGTGTCATTGTGCAACCATTGTTACATCCTTACACAACGTGGCTGTGCCATTGTGCAACACTTGTTACATCATTACACAACGTGGCTGTGTCATTGTGCAACCATTGTTACATCATTACACAAAGTGGCTGTGTCATTGTGCAACCATTGTTACATCATTATACAACGTGGCTGTATCATTGTGCAACCATTGTTACATCATTACACAATGTGGCTGTGTCATTGTGCAACCATTGTTACATCATTATACAATGTGGCTGTGTCATTGTGCAACCATTGTTACATCAGTACACAACGTGGCTGTGTCATTGTGCGACCATTGTTACATCCTTACACAACGTGGCTGTGTCATTGTGCAACCATTGTTACATCATTACACAACGTGGCTGTGTCATTGTGCAACCATTGTTACATCATTACACAAAGTGGCTGTGTCATTGTGCAACCATTGTTACATCATTATAAAACGTGGCTGTGTCATTGTGCAACCATTGTTACATCATTACACAATGTGGCTGTGTCATTGTGCAACCATTGTTACATCATTCTACAACGTGGCTGTGTCATTGTGCAACCATTGTTACATCATTATACAACGTGGCTGTGTCATTGTGCAACCATTGTTACATCAATAGACACAAAGTGGCTGTGTCATTGTGCAACCATTGTTACATCATTACACAACGTGGCTGTGTCATTGTGCTACCATTGTTACATCATTACACAAAGTGGCTGTGTCATTGTGCAACCATTGTTACATCATTACACAACGTGGCTGTGTCAATGTGCAACCATTGTTACATCATTACACAAGGTGGTTGTGTCATTGTGCAACCATTGTTACATCATTACACAAAGTGGCTGTGTCATTGTGCAACAATTGTTACATCATTACACAACGTGGCTGTGTCATTGTGCAACCATTGTTACATCATTACATAAAGTGGCTTTGTCATTGTGCAACCATTGTTACATCATTATACAACGTGGCTGTGTCATTATGCAACCATTGTTACATCATTATAAAACGTGGCTGTGTCATTGTGTAACCATTGTTACATCATTATACAACGTGGCTGTGTCATTGTGCAACCATTGTTACATCATTATGCTACGTGGCTGTGTCATTGTCCAACCATTGTTACATCATTACACAAAGTGGCAGTGTCATTGTGCAACCATTGTTACATCATTACACAAAGTGGCTGTGTCATTGTGCAACCATTGTTACATCATTACACAAAGTGGCTGTGTCATTGTGCAACCATTGTTAAATCATTATACAACGTGGCTGTGTCATTGTGCAACCATTGTTACATCATTACACAACATGGCTGTGTCATTGTGCAACCATTGTTACATCATTATACAACGTGGCTGTGTCATTGTGCAACCATTGTTACATCATTATACAACGTGGCTGTGTCATTGTGCAACCATTGTTACATCATTACACAAAGTGGCTGTGTCATTGTGCATCCATTGTTACATCATTACACAACGTGGCTGTGTCATTGTGCAACCATTGTTACATCATTACACAACGTGGCTGTGTCATTGTGCAACCATTGTTACATCATTACACAAAGTGGCTGTGTCATTGTGAAACCATTGTTACATCATTACACAAAGTGGCTGTGTCATTGTGCAACCATTGTTAAATCATTACACAACGTGGCTGTGTCATTGTGCAATCATTGTTACATCATTACACAAAGTGGCTGTGTCATTGTGCAACCATTGTTACATCATTATACCACGTGGCTGTGTCATTGTGCAACCATTGTTACATCATTACCCAACGTGGCTGTTTCATTGTGCAACCATTGTTACATCATTACACAAAGTGGCTGTGTCATTGTGCAACCATTGTTACATCATTACACAACGTGACTGTGTCAATGTGCAACCATTGTTACATCATTACACAAGGTGGTTGTGTCATTGTGCAACCATTGTTACATCATTATACAACGTGGCTGTGTCATTGTGCAACCATTGTTACATCATTACACAAAGTGGTTGTGTCATTGTGCAACCATTGTTACATCATTACACAACGTGGCTGTGTCATTGTGCAACCATTGTTACATCATTACACAACGTGGCTGTGTCATTGTGCAACCATTGTTACATCATTACACAAAGTGGCTGTGTCATTGTGCAACCATTGTTACATCATTATACAACGTGGCTGTGTCATTGTGCAACCATTGTTACATCATTACACAAAGTGGCTGTGTCATTGTGCAACCATTGTTACATCCTTACACAAAGTGGCTGTGTCATTGTCCAACCAGTGTTATATCATTATACAACGTGGCTGTGTCATTGTGCAACCATTGGTACATCAATACACAAAGTGGCTGTGTCATTGTGCAACCATTGTTACATCATTATACAACGTGGCTGTGTCATTGTGCAACCATTGTTACATCATTATACAACGTGGCTGTTTCATTGTGCAACCATTGTTACATCATTATACAATGTGGCTGTGTCATTGTGCAACCATTGTTACATCATTATACAACATGGCTGTGTCATTGTGCAACCATTGTTAAATCATTACACAAAGTGGCTGTGTCATTGTGCATCCATTGTTACATCATTACACAACGTGGCTGTGTCATTGTGCAACCATTGTTACATCATTACACAACGTGGCTGTGTCATTGTGCAACCCTTGTTACATCATTACACAAAGTGGCTGTGTCATTGTGTAACCATTGTTACATCATTATATAACGTGGCTGTGTCATTGTGCAACCATTGTTACATCATTACACAACGTGGCTGTGTCATTGTGCAACCATTGTTACATCATTATACAACGTGGCTGTGTCATTGTGCAACCATTGTTACATCATTATACAACGTGGCTGTGTCATTGTCCAACAATTGTTACATCATTACACAAAGTGGCTGTGTCATTGTGCAACCATTGTTACATCATTATACAACGTGGCTGTGTCATTGTGCAACCATTGTAACATCATTACACAACGTGGCTGTGTCATTGTGCTACCATTGTTACATCATTACACAAAGTGGCTGTGTCATTGTGCAACCATTGTTACATCATTACACAACGTGGCTGTGTCAATGTGCAACCATTGTTACATCATTACACAACGTGGTTGTGTCATTGTGCAACCATTGTTACATCATTACACAAAGTGGCTGTGTCATTGTGCAACCATTGTTACATCATTACACCAAGTGGCTGTGTCATTGTGCAACCATTGTTACATCATTACACAACGTGGCTGTGTCATTGTGCTACCATTGTTACATCATTACACAAAGTGGCTGTGTCATTGTGCAACCATTGTTACATCATTACACAACGTGGCTGTGTCATTGTGCAACCATTGTTACATCATTACACAAAGTGGCTGTGTCATTGTGCAACCATTGTTACATCATTACACAATGTGGCTGTGTCATTGTGCAACCATTGTTACATCATTACACAACATGGCTGTGTCATTGGGCAACCATTGTTACATCATTACACAACGTGGCTGTGTCATTGTGCAAACATTGTTACATCATTACACAAAGTGGCTGTGTCATTATGCAACCATTGTTACATCATTATACATTGTGGCTGTGTCATTGTGCAACCATTGTTACATCATTACACAACGTGGCTGTGTCATTGTGCAACCATTGTTACATCATTACACAATGTGGCTGTGTCATTGTGCAACCATTGTTACATCATTACACAATGTGGCTGTGTCATTGTGCAACCATTGTTACATCATTACACAAAGTGGCTGTGTCATTGTGCAACCATTGTTACATCATTACACAACGTGGCTGTGTCATTGTGCAACCATTGTTACATCATTACACAATGTGGCTGTGTCATTGTGCAACCATTGTTACATCATTATACAATGTGGCTGTGTCATTGTGCAACCATTGTTACATCAGTACACAACGTGGCTGTGTCATTGTGCAACCATTGTTACATCCTTACACAACGTGGCAGTGTCATTGTGCAACCATTGTTACATCATTACACAACGTGGCTGTGTCATTGTGCAACCATTGTTACATCATTACACAAAGTGGCTGTGTCATTGTGCAACCATTGTTACATCATTATACAACGTGGCTGTGTCATTGTGCAACCATTGTTACATCATTACACAATGTGGCTGTGTCATTGTGCAACCATTGTTACATCATTATACAACGTGGCTGTGTCATTGTGCAACCATTGTTACATCATTATACAACGTGGCTGTGTCATTGTGCAACCATTGTTACATCATTACACAAAGTGGCTGTGTCATTGTGCAACCATTGTTACATCATTACACAACGTGGCTGTGTCATTGTGCTACCATTGTTACATCATTACACAACGTGGCTGTGTCATTGTGCAACCATTGTTACATCATTATACAAAGTGGCTGTGTCATTGTGCAACCATTGTTACATCATTATACAACGTGGCTGTGTCATTGTGCAACAATTGTTACATCATTACACAAAGTGGCTGTGTCATTGTGCAACCATTGTTACATCATTATACAACGTGGCTGTGTCATTGTGCAACCATTGTAACATCATTATACAACGTGGCTGTGTCATTGTGCAACCATTGTTACATCATTACACAACGTGGCTGTGTCATTGTGCAACCATTGTTACATCATTACACAACATGGCTGTGTCATTGTGCAACCATTGTTACATCATTACACAACGTGGCTGTGTCATTGTGCAGCCATTGTTACATCATTACACAAAGTGGCTGTGTCATTGTGCAACCATTGTTACATCATTATACAATGTGGCTGTGTCATTGTGCAACCATTGTTACATCAGTACACAACGTGGCTGTGTCATTGTGCAACCATTGTTACATCCTTACACAACGTGGCTGTGCCATTGTGCAACCCTTGTTACATCATTACACAACGTGGCTGTGTCATTGTGCAACCATTGTTACATCATTACACAAAGTGGCTGTGTCATTGTGCAACCATTGTTACATCATTATACAACGTGGCTGTATCATTGTGCAACCATTGTTACATCATTACACAATGTGGCTGTGTCATTGTGCAACCATTGTTACATCATTATACAATGTGGCTGTGTCATTGTGCAACCATTGTTACATCAGTACACAACGTGGCTGTGTCATTGTGCGACCATTGTTACATCCTTACACAACGTGGCTGTGTCATTGTGCAACCATTGTTACATCATTACACAACGTGGCTGTGTCATTGTGCAACCATTGTTACATCATTACACAAAGTGGCTGTGTCATTGTGCAACCATTGTTACATCATTATAAAACGTGGCTGTGTCATTGTGCAACCATTGTTACATCATTACACAATGTGGCTGTGTCATTGTGCAACCATTGTTACATCATTATACAACGTGGCTGTGTCATTGTGCAACCATTGTTACATCATTATACAACGTGGCTGTGTCATTGTGCAACCATTGTTACATCAATAGACACAAAGTGGCTGTGTCATTGTGCAACCATTGTTACATCATTACACAACGTGGCTGTGTCATTGTGCTACCATTGTTACATCATTACACAAAGTGGCTGTGTCATTGTGCAACCATTGTTACATCATTACACAACGTGGCTGTGTCAATGTGCAACCATTGTTACATCATTACACAAGGTGGTTGTGTCATTGTGCAACCATTGTTACATCATTACACAAAGTGGCTGTGTCATTGTGCAACAATTGTTACATCATTACACAACGTGGCTGTGTCATTGTGCAACCATTGTTACATCATTACATAAAGTGGCTTTGTCATTGTGCAACCATTGTTACATCATTATACAACGTGGCTGTGTCATTATGCAACCATTGTTACATCATTATAAAACGTGGCTGTGTCATTGTGTAACCATTGTTACATCATTATACAACGTGGCTGTGTCATTGTGCAACCATTGTTACATCATTATGCTACGTGGCTGTGTCATTGTGCAACCATTGTTACATCATTACACAAAGTGGCAGTGTCATTGTGCAACCATTGTTACATCATTATACAACGTGGCTTTGTCATTGTGCAACCATTGTTACATCATTACACAAAGTGGCTGTGTCATTGTGCAACCATTGTTACATCATTACACAAAGTGGCTGTGTCATTGTGCAACCATTGTTAAATCATTATACAACGTGGCTGTGTCATTGTGCAACCATTGTTACATCATTACACAACATGGCTGTGTCATTGTGCAACCATTGTTACATCATTATACAACGTGGCTGTGTCATTGTGCAACCATTGTTACATCATTATACAACGTGGCTGTGTCATTGTGCAACCATTGTTACATCATTACACAAAGTGGCTGTGTCATTGTGCATCCATTGTTACATCATTACACAACGTGGCTGTGTCATTGTGCAACCATTGTTACATCATTACACAACGTGGCTGTGTCATTGTGCAACCATTGTTACATCATTACACAAAGTGGCTGTGTCATTGTGAAACCATTGTTACATCATTACACAAAGTGGCTGTGTCATTGTGCAACCATTGTTAAATCATTACACAACGTGGCTGTGTCATTGTGCAATCATTGTTACATCATTACACAAAGTGGCTGTGTCATTGTGCAACCATTGTTACATCATTATACCACGTGGCTGTGTCATTGTGCAACCATTGTTACATCATTACCCAACGTGGCTGTTTCATTGTGCAACCATTGTTACATCATTACACAAAGTGGCTGTGTCATTGTGCAACCATTGTTACATCATTACACAACGTGACTGTGTCAATGTGCAACCATTGTTACATCATTACACAAGGTGGTTGTGTCATTGTGCAACCATTGTTACATCATTATACAACGTGGCTGTGTCATTGTGCAACCATTGTTACATCATTACACAAAGTGGTTGTGTCATTGTGCAACCATTGTTACATCATTACACAACGTGGCTGTGTCATTGTGCAACCATTGTTACATCATTACACAACGTGGTTGTGTCATTGTGCAACCATTGTTACATCATTACACAAAGTGGCTGTGTCATTGTGCAACCATTGTTACATCATTATACAACGTGGCTGTGTCATTGTGCAACCATTGTTACATCATTACACAAAGTGGCTGTGTCATTGTGCAACCATTGTTACATCCTTACACAAAGTGGCTGTGTCATTGTCCAACCAGTGTTAAATCATTATACAACGTGGCTGTGTCATTGTGCAACCATTGGTACATCAATACACAAAGTGGCTGTGTCATTGTGCAACCATTGTTACATCATTATACAACGTGGCTGTGTCATTGTGCAACCATTGTTACATCATTATACAACGTGGCTGTTTCATTGTGCAACCATTGTTACATCATTATACAATGTGGCTGTGTCATTGTGCAACCATTGTTACATCATTATACAACATGGCTGTGTCATTGTGCAACCATTGTTAAATCATTACACAAAGTGGCTGTGTCATTGTGCATCCATTGTTACATCATTACACAACGTGGCTGTGTCATTGTGCAACCATTGTTACATCATTACACAACGTGGCTGTGTCATTGTGCAACCCTTGTTACATCATTACACAAAGTGGCTGTGTCATTGTGTAACCATTGTTACATCATTATATAACGTGGCTGTGTCATTGTGCAACCATTGTTACATCATTACACAACGTGGCTGTGTCATTGTGCAACCATTGTTACATCATTATACAACGTGGCTGTGTCATTGTGCAACCATTGTTACATCATTATACAACGTGGCTGTGTCATTGTCCAACAATTGTTACATCATTACACAAAGTGGCTGTGTCATTGTGCAACCATTGTTACATCATTATACAACGTGGCTGTGTCATTGTGCAACCATTGTAACATCATTACACAACGTGGCTGTGTCATTGTGCTACCATTGTTACATCATTACACAAAGTGGCTGTGTCATTGTGCAACCATTGTTACATCATTACACAACGTGGCTGTGTCAATGTGCAACCATTGTTACATCATTACACAACGTGGTTGTGTCATTGTGCAACCATTGTTACATCATTACACAAAGTGGCTGTGTCATTGTGCAACCATTGTTACATCATTACACCAAGTGGCTGTGTCATTGTGCAACCATTGTTACATCATTACACAACGTGGCTGTGTCATTGTGCTACCATTGTTACATCATTACACAAAGTGGCTGTGTCATTGTGCAACCATTGTTACATCATTACACAACGTGGCTGTGTCATTGTGCAACCATTGTTACATCATTACACAAAGTGGCTGTGTCATTGTGCAACCATTGTTACATCATTACACAATGTGGCTGTGTCATTGTGCAACCATTGTTACATCATTACACAACATGGCTGTGTCATTGGGCAACCATTGTTACATCATTACACAACGTGGCTGTGTCATTGTGCATATGGCCGAGATACCCGCCACCCCCTCTCAACACAATCCCCAAAAGGAGGGAAACCGGAAACAGTTCTTGAAGTTTTTGGAAGTGGGATGGAGTGACCATCCCGGCCGTATTTATTAAAACAAAATTAAAAACATTAAACGTTTCATGTTATGTACAATTTCATTACCATATTGCGATGTTTGGCTAACCTTAACAGATTCTCTAATACAGAGGTTCTCCTAGCCGAACTAGCATCCTACAAAACATTTCTTGACATATTGAAATTGTACAACCTAACGTTTAAGGGCCAACGGCAAGGTCATAACCGGTGTCAAGATCCCTAACCAGACTTACCCCTCCCACTTGGGATGGGCGACAGCACGGAGGCGTACCTCAAGTGCAACTACTAACAATTTCCCTTGACTTGACGGGGGCACCTAAAGACTCGACGCCATTTAAAGGTCGTCCGAATACTCGTGTGAGGTATCTAGAAGGTATCGTAGACCTTATCCCAACCCCACACAACTTACCGCATCTGCCGTCGCAGATGTCACTGGCCCCGGGAAATTCCCCAGGAGGGGGCTGTAACCCCTCCTACAAAGGAAGGGGCCTTGACCGCCTTTCCTTTACTTCCGGCGACCCATCCTTAGAAGGGACCGCCTCCCCATTGAGGGGCCAATGGCCACCTCTCCCGAGCGCTCCCATCCGTGTTGGGTGACGCCCACTCATAGGGATCTACCAATTAGTGCTCACCGATCATGACCTTACCGCCTACCAAAATAAATACGACAGTGCTAATTAAACCTAAGAATACATTGGCCACTATGACCGAAAAAGCATGCATCAAAATTCAACACTAAAACTGAATCTCTTTAATGGCAAACATACTCAAATCGACCATTCTTTATTAACACAACATCAACATGGCACTACAACCTGTAAACGAAAACAGAAGCACAATTAATCAACTTTATTATACACAACTGGCTGTCTTCAGGGGCTGGTGGGTGGGTCAAAATTGGCTCTTCGTTCTGTCCCGAGCTCACGTGCAGCGAGGAGGTGCAGCTTCAGAGCACAAGAACAAGAGGATGTCTTCTGGTCTTGCGTCCCTTTTTATCCGTCTTCAGGGCGGGCGTATACCCGCCCCTGCCTGCCCCGAGGGCGTGGCTGGCTGCGTCAGTGTCTAGGCCAGCCCACTCTAGGGCGGGAACGGGCGCGCCCCAGCTACGCCGCTTCGGGCATACCAGCTGAGACGCGCCTCCCGCCCAAAAATGGCTTCCCGGAGGGATCGAGGCACTCGGCCATACGTTCGGGGGGACCGAGTTGGTCGCCCCTTTCCATATGGCCGAGATACCCGCCACCCCCTCTCAACACAATCCCCAAAAGGAGGGAAACCGGAAACAGTTCTTGAAGTTTTTGGAAGTGGGATGGAGTGACCATCCCGGCCGTATTTATTAAAACAAAATTAAAAACATTAAACGTTTCATGTTATGTACAATTTCATTACCATATTGCGATGTTTGGCAAACCTTAACAGATTCTCTAATACAGAGGTTCTCCTAGCCGAACTAGCATCCTACAAAACATTTCTTGACATATTGAAATTGTACAACCTAACGTTTAAGGGCCAACGGCAAGGTCATAACCGGTGTCAAGATCCCTAACCAGACTTACCCCTCCCACTTGGGATGGGCGACAGCACGGAGGCGTACCTCAAGTGCAACTACTAACAATTTCCCTTGACTTGACGGGGGCACCTAAAGACTCGACGCCATTTAAAGGTCGTCCGAATACTCGTGTGAGGTATCTAGAAGGTATCGTAGACCTTATCCCAACCCCACACAACTTACCGCATCTGCCGTCGCAGATGTCACTGGCCCCGGGAAATTCCCCAGGAGGGGGCTGTAACCCCTCCTACAAAGGAAGGGGCCTTGACCGCCTTTCCTTTACTTCCGGCGACCCATCCTTAGAAGGGACCGCCTCCCCATTGAGGGGCCAATGGCCACCTCTCCCGAGCGCTCCCATCCGTGTTGGGTGACGCCCACTCATAGGGATCTACCAATTAGTGCTCACCGATCATGACCTTACCGCCACAGGCCCGGATAGTTGACCGGCTATCCGGGCCCCCCACAAAAATCCTACCTAAAGGTCATGTTTCATCGTTTTTAACCATGCTAAGAAGTCTCCTATGAGTAACTCATTTCCCACCCGAGACAAATGCACACCATCCCCTAAGTACATACTGTCATCATTAATACAACTATGCGAGATAGAATGCAATGTCCTGGAACGGAACAACCTACTCACTTTGTTATTAAGTTTTCTAACAGAATGGTTCAAAGCATGAATCGAAACAGCCCCCGCCAGACTTTTCGTGGGATCATATGAGACCATGCAATTACGCACCCCGGAACTTTCCTTGCCAACCAACTTACAGTGGAAAGCATTGCCTCTAGGAGAAGTCGTCTACCGGTGGTGACCAAATCATTGCCCCCTAAATGTACTATGACTATAGACGGCGGTGACCTCGTCCGCCCTAACAAACCCTCAAAGAATGCCTGAAACTGGTCAATACAGAGACCGCCCCTTCCGTAGAAGGACATTCTGTACCCGTATTCCCCAGCTACGTGAATCATGTCACCTGCTTCGAATACGTCTGCGGCACGCCTCACGTATGAGTGGCCCACGACCCACACCTCTTTTCTCACAGCCGGTGATGTCTGACCGCTGGCCTGGTGTTGGGTCGACTGCATAGTCCGCCCCGCCTCGAAGGCTTGCGTAACTGAAAACCAAACAAAGACAAGAAGCATGAGTACATTATTACAGCTTCACAACATGTGCAACCGCACATACCTTTTATAACAATTGGAGGACCAACGCCCCACTCGTTTTACTTGTTCCACATTAAGACCCCTGGCTGTAGCTTCAGTGGCAGCCCCTATCCGAAAGGAATGGGTCCCAAACTCGCCCGGGTCCAAGCCCGCTGCGGTAATTGCCATCGCAAGCACCCGCTGAAACTGAAATCTCGTCAGTGGGGTGGCGTCAGCGTGTCTCAACAATGTCCCTCCCCATGATGCCACCCTTCGTGCTAGGTAGTCTTCTAAACACTGTACCGGACACATGGAGGACCCTGGAATCCTGCGAATGACTATGCAGTCCCCTATCCCATCTTGATCGGTTTTGGACCTGACAAAGGATACAGTCATCGTCTCACCCCTGATCTGAACGTGTTCCCGGCACAAACCCCCCGCCACATCCCGCTTGTTCCTTGCTACCAGCTCACTTATCCTCATTGCCCCGTGGAATGCAAGCGTAAAAGCAGCTCGGAACAAACAGGCCTCGAACTGAGACGAGCATGTGGCGGGGAGTGTGGCCAGCAACTGGGACAACCTATCCAGACCTATCGGGCGCCTCTCATCTACTTTGCGACCCTCAAGGCGTTGCCACCCACGCAGCGCTTTCTGTACCACAAAAGACGCTGTCGGGTCCTGGATATTATGAGCCCTGGCAACAAAGGAAATGGCAGCACGATGCCTCTGGGCTGTAGCCACGGACTTCCCAGCCTTACGCAAGGACATCAGAAAATGTACTACCCAATCCTCATGCCCCCAAAGGCCCCCTCTCTCAGTCCCCAAAAAGGCTAAATAAGCCCGAAACGCCCCTTCGTATGCCTTCCTCGTCCTTGGTGCTAGACTCTCTCCCACGAGGTAACGAAGTTCGGGGCACCGAGAGACCAGAGAGCTTCGGGAAAGGGTGCTGGCTCGGGGTCCGCTGAGGGAAGGAAACCCGAGAAAGCCTGCATTTGAAAACGAGACAGTGCATCAGCAGCCTGATTCATCACCCCTGGGACATGTTTTGCTCTGAATACCACGTTCAGTTGCATACATAGTAAGACAATTTCTTTAAGCAGCCTTAAAATCATTTTACAACGTGCTGCCTGACTATTGATGCATTCTACAACGGTCATATTGTCAGACCAAAATACGACAGAGTGATTTTTGAATCCATCGGGCCAGGTTCTGAGGGCCACCAAAATGGGAAACAGTTCAAGGAAAGCAATATTACTCGTCAGCCCCTCTTCATGCCACCATGTTGGCCACCTTTGTGCCGACCATTTTGTGCCGAAGATGGCGCCGAAACCCATGCTTCCCGCCGAATTCGTCCATAGACCAAGCTCTTCAGAGGACAAGGCCGGTTTGTTCCAGACGACTCGACCATTGAAATCCGCCAAAAATGCTAACCAAATACGCATGTCTTGGCGGACCTCGGCCGATAATCTCGTGCGATGATGACCCTCTTTTAGGCCGACCATCGCCTGGGCAATTGAACGGGAAAAGGGGCGGGCCATCGGGATCACCCTTAGAGCAAAGTTCAACTTCCCCACCAATTGCTGCAATTGATGCAGCGTAACTTTAGATGCATTTATACACATTTGCAGGGCTGCCCTGAATTTCGACACTTTGGGAGCTGGTAAACGAAAACAACCCTCACTAGAGTCCAACTCGATCCCCAGAAACTCGAGGCAAGTCGTGGGACCCACAGTTTTACCTGGTGCCAATGGCACGCCAAATCGATCCATTAATACACAAAATTCATTTAAGGCCCGGGCACATTCGTCCTCCCCAGCGGGCCCAAGGAACAGAAAGTCATCAAGGTAATGCATCACATTTCGAAAACCCGTTTCCTTCGTGTAAACCCATTGTAGAAAACTACTGAATTTCTCGAAATATGCACAAGATATAGAGCACCCCATCGGCATACACCTATCCATGTAATATGAACCTTGAAACATGAATCCCAGAAGACGCTGGTCGTCCGGGTATACCGGGAGCAAACGGAACGCTGACTCGATATCTGATTTCGCCATCAGCGTCCCGGGCCCCAGGCGATTCAAAATGGCTACGGCCTCATCAAATGATGCGTACCGCACTGAACATACCCCTGGATCAATTGCCTCGTTCACAGAAAGGCCATGAGGAGCTGATAAATTGTGGATCAATCGAAACTCACCTGGGTCCTTCTTGGGGACCACCCCTAAAGGAGAACAGACAAAATTCTGTACCGGGGGAACACTAAACGGGCCGGCAACCCGACCTCGTATACCTCCTTCCGGATCTTATCCTGAACAACATTCGTATGATGTAAGACGGAAAGTTGGTTTTTACACGTCCCGACACCCTGAAAGTCCCCCACCGGGATGCGGAAACCATATGAAAAACCGTTTCGCAGCACCCCAGCAGAAGTACGATCTGGGTATTCGCTGAGCCAGGGAATCATCGCCAAGGTATCAATCGGGGTTGGTAAGGGCGCCCCTCGGACTACATTAGACCTGTTTGGCGCCTCCTCTACCCCCATTTTCACCCGTTTTGGCTCTGCACGAGGACTCAGGATGGGATGCCCCGCAACCACTACATTCGTGCTTGAATTTACAAGATCCCGGGGGCCTAATGCATTTACCCTTGTTGAAATTGAAACAGAATCCCCTCTTTCCTGTATTGCCGGCGGGTCTCGGATAATCGTCGGTACCCGTACCCGACCGAAAGGGCGTCCCCCCATATTGGCGGGAGGACTCACCCACAGTACTCCCCACCAACGGTATTTTCAACATCCCTGACTCTTTCATTTTATCCCATGTCAAAGAATCATAACAGTCCCAGGTTAAACTTTTGTTATGCTCCATCGCTTTCCTGAAAAGGTTGTCATAACAGAACCATTGGTTACCTTGGTGCGATATCGAGTACCCCATAATTCGTGACTGATATACTGGAAACTCAGGGAGCAATTCAGGCCTACGTTCCCCCAAAATTGACGTAAAAATTCCCCATGCATTGCCCCAGTTGCCAATATTCTCATTTACTTTAAAGGCGGCCATTTTTGCGCGCCAAACACTTGGGTGCATCAGATCCTTTTGACTCTTAACAGTTTCTACCTCATAATGATCAACAAGCAAGGAGAAAATGTTTACGTATTCCCCAGCCCAAATCTTTTCCTTTATTGCCAAAGGAACATGTTGCCCCAATTTTTCTCTACGAGAGGGTGTTGACTCATCCCTCGCGATCGGCAATGGCCGCTTACCTGCACCGGACGCTGCTTCCGTCCCTCGTGGCTTGTCTATCGCCGCATCCGGCGCGGGCACCTTGGCTGTATCACGTTTCTCGCGCAACTGTTTCATGAGTGCCTGCGCTTCGGCAGCCGTGGCGCCCTCGCTACTGTCCCCCAACCACGCCGCTAACTGTGCCGCCAACTCGGGAGGCATATCCTGAGCGGATGTCGGGGTGACTACGACGGGAATCGGATTCCCTTCCTTCGGTACCGGGGCCGGTACCGGAGCTGGCGCCTCGAGCGGGGAACAGGGAACCGGGACGTCTCCCCCGACCGGCCCCCTTCTCGGCTTCTTTGGCCTCCCTCCGGCCGGTGGACGCCCCGATCCCTCCTCCCCGTCTCGCTCCGCCAACTGCCTCTTTATTTCGGACATATCTTTCATGAGAGCCCGAACCATCTGGTCAGTCGACATTCTCTTCACGCCTTTCTTGGGCATCTTTCAGACGAAGTATCTAGAAGACAAAAAGAAAGATTAAAACGCTCAAAATTGGCTCTTCGTTCTGTCCCGAGCTCACGTGCAGCGAGGAGGTGCAGCTTCAGAGCACAAGAACAAGAGGATGTCTTCTGGTCTTGCGTCCCTTTTTATCCGTCTTCAGGGCGGGCGTATACCCGCCCCTGCCTGCCCCGAGGGCGTGGCTGGCTGCGTCAGTGTCTAGGCCAGCCCACTCTAGGGCGGGAACGGGCGCGCCCCAGCTACGCCGCTTCGGGCATACCAGCTGAGACGCGCCTCCCGCCCAAAAATGGCTTCCCGGGGGGATCGAGGCACTCGGCCATACGTTCGGGGGGACCGAGTTGGTCGCCCCTTTCCAAACATTGTTACATCATTACACAAAGTGGCTGTGTCATTATGCAACCATTGTTACATCATTATACATTGTGGCTGTGTCATTGTGCAACCATTGTTACATCATTACACAACGTGGCTGTGTCATTGTGCAACCATTGTTACATCATTACACAATGTGGCTGTGTCATTGTGCAACCATTGTTACATCATTACACAACGTGGCTGTGTCATTGTGCAACCATTGTTACATCATTACATAAAGTGGCTTTGTCATTGTGCAACCATTGTTACATCATTATACAACGTGGCTGTGTCATTGTGCAACCATTGTTACATCATTATAAAACGTGGCTGTGTCATTGTGTAACCATTGTTACATCATTATACAACGTGGCTGTGTCATTGTGCAACCATTGTTACATCATTATGCTACGTGGCAGTGTCATTGTGCAACCATTGTTACATCATTATACAACGTGGCTTTGTCATTGTGCAACCATTGTTACATCATTACACAAAGTGGCTGTGTCATTGTGCAACCATTGTTACATCATTACACAAAGTGGCTGTGTCATTGTGCAACCATTGTTACATCATTACACAACGTGGCCGTGTCATTGTGCAACCATTGTTACATCATTATACAACGTGGCTGTGTCATTGTGCAACCATTGTTACATCATTATACAACGTGGCTGTGTCATTGTGCAACAATTGTTACATCATTACACAAAGTGGCTGTGTCATTGTGCAACCATTGTTACATCATTATACAACGTGGCTGTGTCATTGTGCAACCATTGTAACATCATTATACAACGTGGCTGTGTCATTGTGCAACCATTGTTACATCATTACACAACGTGGCTGTATCATTGTGCAACCATTGTTACATCATTACACAACGTGGCTGTGTCATTGTGCAACCATTGTTACATCATTACACAACGTGGCTGTGTCATTGTGCAACCATTGTTACATCATTACACAAAGTGGCTGTGTCATTGTGCAACCATTGTTACATCATTATACAATGTGGCTGTGTCATTGTGCAACCATTGTTACATCAGTACACAACGTGGCTGTGTCATTGTGCAACCATTGTTACATCCTTACACAACGTGGCTGTGTCATTGTGCAACCATTGTTACATCATTACACAATGTGGCTGTGTCATTGTGCAACAATTGTTACATCATTACACAAAGTGGCTGTATCATTGTGCAACCATTGTTACATCATTACACAACGTGGCTGTGTCATTGTGCAACCATTGTTACATCATTACACAATGTGGCTGTGTCATTGTGCAACCATTGTTACATCATTATACAATGTGGCTGTGTCATTGTGCAACCATTGTTACATCAGTACACAACGTGGCTGTGTCATTGTGCAACCATTGTTACATCCTTACACAATGTGGCAGTGTCATTGTGCAACCATTGTTACATCATTACACAACGTGGCTGTGTCATTGTGCAACCATTGTTACATCATTACACAAAGTGGCTGTGTCATTGTGCAACCATTGTTACATCATTATACAACGTGGCTGTGTCATTGTGCAACCATTGTTACATCATTATACAACGTGGCTGTGTCATTGTGCAACCATTGTTACATCATTACACAAAGTGGCTGTGTCATTGTGCAACCATTGTTACATCATTACACAACGTGGCTATGTCATTGTGCTACCATTGTTACATCATTACACAACGTGGCTGTGTCATTGTGCAACCATTGTTACATCATTATACAAAGTGGCTGTGTCATTGTGCAACCATTGTTACATCATTATACAACGTGACTGTGTCATTGTGCAACAATTGTTACATCATTACACAAAGTGGCTGTGTCATTGTGCAACCATTGTTACATCATTATACAACGTGGCTGTGTCATTGTGCAACCATTGTAACATCATTACACAACGTGGCTGTGTCATTGTGCAACCATTGTTACATCATTACACAACGTGGCTGTGTCATTGTGCAACCATTGTTACATCATTACACAACGTGGCTGTGTCATTGTGCAACCATTGTTACATCATTACACAACGTGGCTGTGTCATTGTGCAACCATTGTTACATCATTACACAAAGTGGCTGTGTCATTGTGCAACCATTGTTACATCATTATACAATGTGGCTGTGTCATTGTGCAACCATTGTTACATCAGTACACAACGTGGCTGTGTCATTGTGCAACCATTGTTACATCCTTACACAACGTGGCTGTGTCATTGTGCAACCCTTGTTACATCATTACACAACGTGGCTGTGTCATTGTGCAACCATTGTTACATCATTACACAAAGTGGCTGTGTCATTGTGCAACCATTGTTACATCATTATACAACGTGGCTGTGTCATTGTGCAACCATTGTTACATCATTACACAATGTGGCTGTGTCATTGTGCAACCATTGTTACATCATTATACAATGTGGCTGTGTCATTGTGCAACCATTGTTACATCAGTACACAACGTGGCTGTGTCATTGTGCGACCATTGTTACATCCTTACACAACGTGGCTGTGTCATTGTGCAACCATTGTTACATCATTACACAACGTGGCTGTGTCATTGTGCAACCATTGTTACATCATTACACAAAGTGGCTGTGTCATTGTGCAACCATTGTTACATCATTATACAACGTGGCTGTGTCATTGTGCAACCATTGTTACATCATTACACAATGTGGCTGTGTCATTGTGCAACCATTGTTACATCATTATACAACGTGGCTGTGTCATTGTGCAACCATTGTTACATCATTATACAACGTGGCTGTGTCATTGTGCAACCATTGTTTCATCAATAGACACAAAGTGGCTGTGTCATTGTGCAACCATTGTTACATCATTACACAACGTGGCTGTGTCATTGTGCTACCATTGTTACATCATTACACAAAGTGGCTGTGTCATTGTGCAACCATTGTTACATCATTACACAACGTGGCTGTGTCAATGTGCAACCATTGTTACATCATTACACAAGGTGGTTGTGTCATTGTGCAACCATTGTTACATCATTACACAAAGTGGCTGTGTCATTGTGCAACCATTGTTACATCATTACACAACGTGGCTGTGTCATTGTGTTGTGCAACCATTGTTACATCATTACATAAAGTGGCTTTGTCATTGTGCAACCATTGTTACATCATTATACAACGTGGCTGTGTCATTATGCAACCATTGTTACATCATTATAAAACGTGGCTGTGTCATTGTGTAACCATTGTTACATCATTATACAACGTGGCTGTGTCATTGTGCAACCATTGTTACATCATTATGCTACGTGGCTGTGTCATTGTGCAACCATTGTTACATCATTACACAAAGTGGCAGTGTCATTGTGCAACCATTGTTACATCATTATACAACGTGGCTTTGTCATTGTGCAACCATTGTTACATCATTACACAAAGTGGCTGTGTCATTGTGCAACCATTGTTACATCATTACACAAAGTGGCTGTGTCATTGTGCAACCATTGTTAAATCATTATACAACGTGGCTGTGTCATTGTGCAACCATTGTTACATCATTACACAACGTGGCTGTGTCATTGTGCAACCATTGTTACATCATTATACAACGTGGCTGTGTCATTGTGCAACCATTGTTACATCATTACACAAAGTGGCTGTGTCATTGTGCATCCATTGTTACATCATTACACAACGTGGCTGTGTCATTGTGCAACCATTGTTACATCATTACACAACGTGGCTGTGTCATTGTGCAACCATTGTTACATCATTACACAAAGTGGCTGTGCCATTGTGAAACCATTGTTACATCATTACACAAAGTGGCTGTGTCATTGTGCAACCATTGTTAAATCATTACACAACGTGGCTGTGTCATTGTGCAATCATTGTTACATCATTACACAAAGTGGCTGTGTCATTGTGCAACCATTGTTACATCATTATACCACGTGGCTGTGTCATTGTGCAACCATTGTTACATCATTACCCAACGTGGCTGTTTCATTGTGCAACCATTGTTACATCATTACACAAAGTGGCTGTGTCATTGTGCAACCATTGTTACATCATTACACAACGTGGCTGTGTCAATGTGCAACCATTGTTACATCATTACACAAGGTGGTTGTGTCATTGTGCAACCATTGTTACATCATTATACAACGTGGCTGTGTCATTGTGCAACCATTGTTACATCATTACACAAAGTGGTTGTGTCATTGTGCAACCATTGTTACATCATTACACAACGTGGCTGTGTCATTGTGCAACCATTGTTACATCATTACACAACGTGGCTGTGTCATTGTGCAACCATTGTTACATCATTACATAATGTGGCTGTGTCATTGTGCAACCATTGTTACATCATTATACAATGTGGCTGTGTCATTGTGCAACCATTGTTACATCAGTACACAACGTGGCTGTGTCATTGTGCGACCATTGTTACATCCTTACACAACGTGGCTGTGCCATTGTGCAACCATTGTTACATCATTACACAACGTGGCTGTGTCATTGTGCAACCATTGTTACATCATTACACAAAGTGGCTGTGTCATTGTGCAACCATTGTTACATCATTATACAACGTGGCTGTGTCATTGTGCAACCATTGTTACATCATTACACAATGTGGCTGTGTCATTGTGCAACCATTGTTACATCATTATACAACGTGGCTGTGTCATTGTGCAACCATTGTTACATCATTATACAACGTGGCTGTGTCATTGTGCAACCATTGTTACATCAATAGACACAAAGGGGCTGTGTCATTGTGCAACCATTGTTACATCATTACACAACGTGGCTGTGTCATTGTGCTACCATTGTTACATCATTACACAAAGTGGCTGTGTCATTGTGCAACCTTTGTTACATCATTACACAACGTGGCTGTGTCATTGTGCAACCATTGTTACATCATTATGCTACGTGGCTGTGTCATTGTGCAACCATTGTTACATCATTACACAAAGTGGCAGTGTCATTGTGCAACCATTGTTACATCATTATACAACGTGGCTTTGTCATTGTGCAACCATTGTTACATCATTACACAAAGTGGCTGTGTCATTGTGCAACCATTGTTACATCATTACACAAAGTGGCTGTGTCATTGTGCAACCATTGTTAAATCATTATACAACGTGGCTGTGTCATTGTGCAACCATTGTTACATCATTACACAACGTGGCTGTGTCATTGTGCAACCATTGTTACATCATTATACAACGTGGCTGTGTCATTGTGCAACCATTGTTACATCATTATACAACGTGGCTGTGTCATTGTGCAACCATTGTTACATCATTACACAAAGTGGCTGTGTCATTGTGCATCCATTGTTACATCATTACACAACGTGGCTGTGTCATTTTGCAACCATTGTTACATCATTACACAACGTGGCTGTGTCATTGTGCAACCATTGTTACATCATTACACAAAGTGGCTGTGTCATTGTGAAACCATTGTTACATCATTACACAAAGTGGCTGTGTCATTGTGCAACCATTGTTAAATCATTACACAACGTGGCTGTGTCATTGTGCAATCATTGTTACATCATTACACAAAGTGGCTGTGTCATTGTGCAACCATTGTTACATCATTATACCACGTGGCTGTGTCATTGTGCAACCATTGTTACATCATTACACAAAGTGGTTGTGTCATTGTGCAACCATTGTTACATCATTACACAACGTGGCTGTGTCATTGTGCAACCATTGTTACATCATTACACAACGTGGTTGTGTCATTGTGCAACCATTGTTACATCATTACACAAAGTGGCTGTGTCATTGTGCAACCATTGTTACATCATTATACAACGTGGCTGTGTCATTGTGCAACCATTGTTACATCATTACACAAAGTGGCTGTGTCATTGTGCAACCATTGTTACATCCTTACACAAAGTGGCTGTGTCATTGTCCAACCAGTGTTAAATCATTATACAACGTGGCTGTGTCATTGTGCAACCATTGGTACATCAATACACAAAGTGGCTGTGTCATTGTGCAACCATTGTTACATCATTATACAACGTGGCTGTGTCATTGTGCAACCATTGTTACATCATTATACAACGTGGCTGTTTCATTGTGCAACCATTGTTACATCATTATACAATGTGGCTGTGTCATTGTGCAACCATTGTTACATCATTATACAACATGGCTGTGTCATTGTGCAACCATTGTTAAATCATTACACAAAGTGGCTGTGTCATTGTGCATCCATTGTTACATCATTACACAACGTGGCTGTGTCATTGTGCAACCATTGTTACATCATTACACAACGTGGCTGTGTCATTGTGCAACCCTTGTTACATCATTACACAAAGTGGCTGTGTCATTGTGTAACCATTGTTACATCATTATATAACGTGGCTGTGTCATTGTGCAACCATTGTTACATCATTACACAACGTGGCTGTGTCATTGTGCAACCATTGTTACATCATTATACAACGTGGCTGTGTCATTGTGCAACCATTGTTACATCATTATACAACGTGGCTGTGTCATTGTCCAACAATTGTTACATCATTACACAAAGTGGCTGTGTCATTGTGCAACCATTGTTACATCATTATACAACGTGGCTGTGTCATTGTGCAACCATTGTAACATCATTACACAACGTGGCTGTGTCATTGTGCTACCATTGTTACATCATTACACAAAGTGGCTGTGTCATTGTGCAACCATTGTTACATCATTACACAACGTGGCTGTGTCAATGTGCAACCATTGTTACATCATTACACAACGTGGTTGTGTCATTGTGCAACCATTGTTACATCATTACACAAAGTGGCTGTGTCATTGTGCAACCATTGTTACATCATTACACCAAGTGGCTGTGTCATTGTGCAACCATTGTTACATCATTACACAACGTGGCTGTGTCATTGTGCTACCATTGTTACATCATTACACAAAGTGGCTGTGTCATTGTGCAACCATTGTTACATCATTACACAACGTGGCTGTGTCATTGTGCAACCATTGTTACATCATTACACAAAGTGGCTGTGTCATTGTGCAACCATTGTTACATCATTACACAATGTGGCTGTGTCATTGTGCAACCATTGTTACATCATTACACAACATGGCTGTGTCATTGGGCAACCATTGTTACATCATTACACAACTTGGCTGTGTCATTGTGCATATGGCCGAGATACCCGCCACCCCCTCTCAACACAATCCCCAAAAGGAGGGAAACCGGAAACAGTTCTTGAAGTTTTTGGAAGTGGGATGGAGTGACCATCCCGGCCGTATTTATTAAAACAAAATTAAAAACATTAAACGTTTCATGTTATGTACAATTTCATTACCATATTGCGATGTTTGGCTAACCTTAACAGATTCTCTAATACAGAGGTTCTCCTAGCCGAACTAGCATCCTACAAAACATTTCTTGACATATTGAAATTGTACAACCTAACGTTTAAGGGCCAACGGCAAGGTCATAACCGGTGTCAAGATCCCTAACCAGACTTACCCCTCCCACTTGGGATGGGCGACAGCACGGAGGCGTACCTCAAGTGCAACTACTAACAATTTCCCTTGACTTGACGGGGGCACCTAAAGACTCGACGCCATTTAAAGGTCGTCCGAATACTCGTGTGAGGTATCTAGAAGGTATCGTAGACCTTATCCCAACCCCACACAACTTACCGCATCTGCCGTCGCAGATGTCACTGGCCCCGGGAAATTCCCCAGGAGGGGGCTGTAACCCCTCCTACAAAGGAAGGGGCCTTGACCGCCTTTCCTTTACTTCCGGCGACCCATCCTTAGAAGGGACCGCCTCCCCATTGAGGGGCCAATGGCCACCTCTCCCGAGCGCTCCCATCCGTGTTGGGTGACGCCCACTCATAGGGATCTACCAATTAGTGCTCACCGATCATGACCTTACCGCCTACCAAAATAAATACGACAGTGCTAATTAAACCTAAGAATACATTGGCCACTATGACCGAAAAAGCATGCATCAAAATTCAACACTAAAACTGAATCTCTTTAATGGCAAACATACTCAAATCGACCATTCTTTATTAACACAACATCAACATGGCACTACAACCTGTAAACGAAAACAGAAGCACAATTAATCAACTTTATTATACACAACTGGCTGTCTTCAGGGGCTGGTGGGTGGGTCAAAATTGGCTCTTCGTTCTGTCCCGAGCTCACGTGCAGCGAGGAGGTGCAGCTTCAGAGCACAAGAACAAGAGGATGTCTTCTGGTCTTGCGTCCCTTTTTATCCGTCTTCAGGGCGGGCGTATACCCGCCCCTGCCTGCCCCGAGGGCGTGGCTGGCTGCGTCAGTGTCTAGGCCAGCCCACTCTAGGGCGGGAACGGGCGCGCCCCAGCTACGCCGCTTCGGGCATACCAGCTGAGACGCGCCTCCCGCCCAAAAATGGCTTCCCGGAGGGATCGAGGCACTCGGCCATACGTTCGGGGGGACCGAGTTGGTCGCCCCTTTCCATATGGCCGAGATACCCGCCACCCCCTCTCAACACAATCCCCAAAAGGAGGGAAACCGGAAACAGTTCTTGAAGTTTTTGGAAGTGGGATGGAGTGACCATCCCGGCCGTATTTATTAAAACAAAATTAAAAACATTAAACGTTTCATGTTATGTACAATTTCATTACCATATTGCGATGTTTGGCAAACCTTAACAGATTCTCTAATACAGAGGTTCTCCTAGCCGAACTAGCATCCTACAAAACATTTCTTGACATATTGAAATTGTACAACCTAACGTTTAAGGGCCAACGGCAAGGTCATAACCGGTGTCAAGATCCCTAACCAGACTTACCCCTCCCACTTGGGATGGGCGACAGCACGGAGGCGTACCTCAAGTGCAACTACTAACAATTTCCCTTGACTTGACGGGGGCACCTAAAGACTCGACGCCATTTAAAGGTCGTCCGAATACTCGTGTGAGGTATCTAGAAGGTATCGTAGACCTTATCCCAACCCCACACAACTTACCGCATCTGCCGTCGCAGATGTCACTGGCCCCGGGAAATTCCCCAGGAGGGGGCTGTAACCCCTCCTACAAAGGAAGGGGCCTTGACCGCCTTTCCTTTACTTCCGGCGACCCATCCTTAGAAGGGACCGCCTCCCCATTGAGGGGCCAATGGCCACCTCTCCCGAGCGCTCCCATCCGTGTTGGGTGACGCCCACTCATAGGGATCTACCAATTAGTGCTCACCGATCATGACCTTACCGCCACAGGCCCGGATAGTTGACCGGCTATCCGGGCCCCCCACAAAAATCCTACCTAAAGGTCATGTTTCATCGTTTTTAACCATGCTAAGAAGTCTCCTATGAGTAACTCATTTCCCACCCGAGACAAATGCACACCATCCCCTAAGTACATACTGTCTTCATTAATACAACTATGCGAGATAGAATGCAATGTCCTGGAACGGAACAACCTACTCACTTTGTTATTAAGTTTTCTAACAGAATGGTTCAAAGCATGAATCGAAACAGCCCCCGCCAGACTTTTCGTGGGATCATATGAGACCATGCAATTACGCACCCCGGAACTTTCCTTGCCAACCAACTTACAGTGGAAAGCATTGCCTCTAGGAGAAGTCGTCTACCGGTGGTGACCAAATCATTGCCCCCTAAATGTACTATGACTATAGACGGCGGTGACCTCGTCCGCCCTAACAAACCCTCAAAGAATGCCTGAAACTGGTCAATACAGAGACCGCCCCTTCCGTAGAAGGACATTCTGTACCCGTATTCCCCAGCTACGTGAATCATGTCACCTGCTTCGAATACGTCTGCGGCACGCCTCACGTATGAGTGGCCCACGACCCACACCTCTTTTCTCACAGCCGGTGATGTCTGACCGCTGGCCTGGTGTTGGGTCGACTGCATAGTCCGCCCCGCCTCGAAGGCTTGCGTAACTGAAAACCAAACAAAGACAAGAAGCATGAGTACATTATTACAGCTTCACAACATGTGCAACCGCACATACCTTTTATAACAATTGGAGGACCAACGCCCCACTCGTTTTACTTGTTCCACATTAAGACCCCTGGCTGTAGCTTCAGTGGCAGCCCCTATCCGAAAGGAATGGGTCCCAAACTCGCCCGGGTCCAAGCCCGCTGCGGTAATTGCCATCGCAAGCACCCGCTGAAACTGAAATCTCGTCAGTGGGGTGGCGTCAGCGTGTCTCAACAATGTCCCTCCCCATGATGCCACCCTTCGTGCTAGGTAGTCTTCTAAACACTGTACCGGACACATGGAGGACCCTGGAATCCTGCGAATGACTATGCAGTCCCCTATCCCATCTTGATCGGTTTTGGACCTGACAAAGGATACAGTCATCGTCTCACCCCTGATCTGAACGTGTTCCCGGCACAAACCCCCCGCCACATCCCGCTTGTTCCTTGCTACCAGCTCACTTATCCTCATTGCCCCGTGGAATGCAAGCGTAAAAGCAGCTCGGAACAAACAGGCCTCGAACTGAGACGAGCATGTGGCGGGGAGTGTGGCCAGCAACTGGGACAACCTATCCAGACCTATCGGGCGCCTCTCATCTACTTTGCGACCCTCAAGGCGTTGCCACCCACGCAGCGCTTTCTGTACCACAAAAGACGCTGTCGGGTCCTGGATATTATGAGCCCTGGCAACAAAGGAAATGGCAGCACGATGCCTCTGGGCTGTAGCCACGGACTTCCCAGCCTTACGCAAGGACATCAGAAAATGTACTACCCAATCCTCATGCCCCCAAAGGCCCCCTCTCTCAGTCCCCAAAAAGGCTAAATAAGCCCGAAACGCCCCTTCGTATGCCTTCCTCGTCCTTGGTGCTAGACTCTCTCCCACGAGGTAACGAAGTTCGGGGCACCGAGAGACCAGAGAGCTTCGGGAAAGGGTGCTGGCTCGGGGTCCGCTGAGGGAAGGAAACCCGAGAAAGCCTGCATTTGAAAACGAGACAGTGCATCAGCAGCCTGATTCATCACCCCTGGGACATGTTTTGCTCTGAATACCACGTTCAGTTGCATACATAGTAAGACAATTTCTTTAAGCAGCCTTAAAATCATTTTACAACGTGCTGCCTGACTATTGATGCATTCTACAACGGTCATATTGTCAGACCAAAATACGACAGAGTGATTTTTGAATCCATCGGGCCAGGTTCTGAGGGCCACCAAAATGGGAAACAGTTCAAGGAAAGCAATATTACTCGTCAGCCCCTCTTCATGCCACCATGTTGGCCACCTTTGTGCCGACCATTTTGTGCCGAAGATGGCGCCGAAACCCATGCTTCCCGCCGAATTCGTCCATAGACCAAGCTCTTCAGAGGACAAGGCCGGTTTGTTCCAGACGACTCGACCATTGAAATCCGCCAAAAATGCTAACCAAATACGCATGTCTTGGCGGACCTCGGCCGATAATCTCGTGCGATGATGACCCTCTTTTAGGCCGACCATCGCCTGGGCAATTGAACGGGAAAAGGGGCGGGCCATCGGGATCACCCTTAGAGCAAAGTTCAACTTCCCCACCAATTGCTGCAATTGATGCAGCGTAACTTTAGATGCATTTATACACATTTGCAGGGCTGCCCTGAATTTCGACACTTTGGGAGCTGGTAAACGAAAACAACCCTCACTAGAGTCCAACTCGATCCCCAGAAACTCGAGGCAAGTCGTGGGACCCACAGTTTTACCTGGTGCCAATGGCACGCCAAATCGATCCATTAATACACAAAATTCATTTAAGGCCCGGGCACATTCGTCCTCCCCAGCGGGCCCAAGGAACAGAAAGTCATCAAGGTAATGCATCACATTTCGAAAACCCGTTTCCTTCGTGTAAACCCATTGTAGAAAACTACTGAATTTCTCGAAATATGCACAAGATATAGAGCACCCCATCGGCATACACCTATCCATGTAATATGAACCTTGAAACATGAATCCCAGAAGACGCTGGTCGTCCGGGTATACCGGGAGCAAACGGAACGCTGACTCGATATCTGATTTCGCCATCAGCGTCCCGGGCCCCAGGCGATTCAAAATGGCTACGGCCTCATCAAATGATGCGTACCGCACTGAACATACCCCTGGATCAATTGCCTCGTTCACAGAAAGGCCATGAGGAGCTGATAAATTGTGGATCAATCGAAACTCACCTGGGTCCTTCTTGGGGACCACCCCTAAAGGAGAACAGACAAAATTCTGTACCGGGGGAACACTAAACGGGCCGGCAACCCGACCTCGTATACCTCCTTCCGGATCTTATCCTGAACAACATTCGTATGATGTAAGACGGAAAGTTGGTTTTTACACGTCCCGACACCCTGAAAGTCCCCCACCGGGATGCGGAAACCATATGAAAAACCGTTTCGCAGCACCCCAGCAGAAGTACGATCTGGGTATTCGCTGAGCCAGGGAATCATCGCCAAGGTATCAATCGGGGTTGGTAAGGGCGCCCCTCGGACTACATTAGACCTGTTTGGCGCCTCCTCTACCCCCATTTTCACCCGTTTTGGCTCTGCACGAGGACTCAGGATGGGATGCCCCGCAACCACTACATTCGTGCTTGAATTTACAAGATCCCGGGGGCCTAATGCATTTACCCTTGTTGAAATTGAAACAGAATCCCCTCTTTCCTGTATTGCCGGCGGGTCTCGGATAATCGTCGGTACCCGTACCCGACCGAAAGGGCGTCCCCCCATATTGGCGGGAGGACTCACCCACAGTACTCCCCACCAACGGTATTTTCAACATCCCTGACTCTTTCATTTTATCCCATGTCAAAGAATCATAACAGTCCCAGGTTAAACTTTTGTTATGCTCCATCGCTTTCCTGAAAAGGTTGTCATAACAGAACCATTGGTTACCTTGGTGCGATATCGAGTACCCCATAATTCGTGACTGATATACTGGAAACTCAGGGAGCAATTCAGGCCTACGTTCCCCCAAAATTGACGTAAAAATTCCCCATGCATTGCCCCAGTTGCCAATATTCTCATTTACTTTAAAGGCGGCCATTTTTGCGCGCCAAACACTTGGGTGCATCAGATCCTTTTGACTCTTAACAGTTTCTACCTCATAATGATCAACAAGCAAGGAGAAAATGTTTACGTATTCCCCAGCCCAAATCTTTTCCTTTATTGCCAAAGGAACATGTTGCCCCAATTTTTCTCTACGAGAGGGTGTTGACTCATCCCTCGCGATCGGCAATGGCCGCTTACCTGCACCGGACGCTGCTTCCGTCCCTCGTGGCTTGTCTATCGCCGCATCCGGCGCGGGCACCTTGGCTGTATCACGTTTCTCGCGCAACTGTTTCATGAGTGCCTGCGCTTCGGCAGCCGTGGCGCCCTCGCTACTGTCCCCCAACCACGCCGCTAACTGTGCCGCCAACTCGGGAGGCATATCCTGAGCGGATGTCGGGGTGACTACGACGGGAATCGGATTCCCTTCCTTCGGTACCGGGTCCGGTACCGGAGCTGGCGCCTCGAGCGGGGAACAGGGAACCGGGACGTCTCCCCCGACCGGCCCCCTTCTCGGCTTCTTTGGCCTCCCTCCGGCCGGTGGACGCCCCGATCCCTCCTCCCCGTCTCGCTCCGCCAACTGCCTCTTTATTTCGGACATATCTTTCATGAGAGCCCGAACCATCTGGTCAGTCGACATTCTCTTCACGCCTTTCTTGGGCATCTTTCAGACGAAGTATCTAGAAGACAAAAAGAAAGATTAAAACGCTCAAAATTGGCTCTTCGTTCTGTCCCGAGCTCACGTGCAGCGAGGAGGTGCAGCTTCAGAGCACAAGAACAAGAGGATGTCTTCTGGTCTTGCGTCCCTTTTTATCCGTCTTCAGGGCGGGCGTATACCCGCCCCTGCCTGCCCCGAGGGCGTGGCTGGCTGCGTCAGTGTCTAGGCCAGCCCACTCTAGGGCGGGAACGGGCGCGCCCCAGCTACGCCGCTTCGGGCATACCAGCTGAGACGCGCCTCCCGCCCAAAAATGGCTTCCCGGGGGGATCGAGGCACTCGGCCATACGTTCGGGGGGACCGAGTTGGTCGCCCCTTTCCAAACATTGTTACATCATTACACAAAGTGGCTGTGTCATTATGCAACCATTGTTACATCATTATACATTGTGGCTGTGTCATTGTGCAACCATTGTTACATCATTACACAACGTGGCTGTGTCATTGTGCAACCATTGTTACATCATTACACAAAGTGGCTGTGTCATTGTGAAACCATTGTTACATCATTACACAAAGTGGCTGTGTCATTGTGCAACCATTGTTAAATCATTACACAACGTGGCTGTGTCATTGTGCAATCATTGTTACATCATTACACAAAGTGGCTGTGTCATTGTGCAACCATTGTTACATCATTATAAAACGTGGCTGTGTCATTGTGTAACCATTGTTACATCATTATACAACGTGGCTGTGTCATTGTGCAACCATTGTTACATCATTATGCTACGTGGCAGTGTCATTGTGCAACCATTGTTACATCATTATACAACGTGGCTTTGTCATTGTGCAACCATTGTTACATCATTACACAAAGTGGCTGTGTCATTGTGCAACCATTGTTACATCATTACACAAAGTGGCTGTGTCATTGTGCAACCATTGTTACATCATTACACAACGTGGCCGTGTCATTGTGCAACCATTGTTACATCATTATACAACGTGGCTGTGTCATTGTGCAACCATTGTTACATCATTATACAACGTGGCTGTGTCATTGTGCAACAATTGTTACATCATTACACAAAGTGGCTGTGTCATTGTGCAACCATTGTTACATCATTATACAACGTGGCTGTGTCATTGTGCAACCATTGTAACATCATTATACAACGTGGCTGTGTCATTGTGCAACCATTGTTACATCATTACACAACGTGGCTGTATCATTGTGCAACCATTGTTACATCATTACACAACGTGGCTGTGTCATTGTGCAACCATTGTTACATCATTACACAACGTGGCTGTGTCATTGTGCAACCATTGTTACATCATTACACAAAGTGGCTGTGTCATTGTGCAACCATTGTTACATCATTATACAATGTGGCTGTGTCATTGTGCAACCATTGTTACATCAGTACACAACGTGGCTGTGTCATTGTGCAACCATTGTTACATCCTTACACAACGTGGCTGTGTCATTGTGCAACCATTGTTACATCATTACACAATGTGGCTGTGTCATTGTGCAACAATTGTTACATCATTACACAAAGTGGCTGTATCATTGTGCAACCATTGTTACATCATTACACAACGTGGCTGTGTCATTGTGCAACCATTGTTACATCATTACACAATGTGGCTGTGTCATTGTGCAACCATTGTTACATCATTATACAATGTGGCTGTGTCATTGTGCAACCATTGTTACATCAGTACACAACGTGGCTGTGTCATTGTGCAACCATTGTTACATCCTTACACAATGTGGCAGTGTCATTGTGCAACCATTGTTACATCATTACACAACGTGGCTGTGTCATTGTGCAACCATTGTTACATCATTACACAAAGTGGCTGTGTCATTGTGCAACCATTGTTACATCATTATACAATGTGGCTGTGTCATTGTGCAACCATTGTTACATCATTACACAATGTGGCTGTGTCATTGTGCAACCATTGTTACATCATTATACAACGTGGCTCTGTCATTGTGCAACCATTGTTACATCATTATACAACGTGGCTGTGTCATTGTGCAACCATTGTTACATCATTACACAAAGTGGCTGTGTCATTGTGCAACCATTGTTACATCATTACACAACGTGGCTATGTCATTGTGCTACCATTGTTACATCATTACACAACGTGGCTGTGTCATTGTGCAACCATTGTTACATCATTATACAAAGTGGCTGTGTCATTGTGCAACCATTGTTACATCATTATACAACGTGACTGTGTCATTGTGCAACAATTGTTACATCATTACACAAAGTGGCTGTGTCATTGTGCAACCATTGTTACATCATTATACAACGTGGCTGTGTCATTGTGCAACCATTGTAACATCATTATACAACGTGGCTGTGTCATTGTGCAACCATTGTTACATCATTACACAACGTGGCTGTGTCATTGTGCAACCATTGTTACATCATTACACAACGTGGCTGTGTCATTGTGCAACCATTGTTACATCATTACACAACGTGGCTGTGTCATTGTGCAACCATTGTTACATCATTACACAAAGTGGCTGTGTCATTGTGCAACCATTGTTACATCATTATACAATGTGGCTGTGTCATTGTGCAACCATTGTTACATCAGTACACAACGTGGCTGTGTCATTGTGCAACCATTGTTACATCCTTACACAACGTGGCTGTGTCATTGTGCAACCCTTGTTACATCATTACACAACGTGGCTGTGTCATTGTGCAACCATTGTTACATCATTACACAAAGTGGCTGTGTCATTGTGCAACCATTGTTACATCATTATACAACGTGGCTGTGTCATTGTGCAACCATTGTTACATCATTACACAATGTGGCTGTGTCATTGTGCAACCATTGTTACATCAGTACACAACGTGGCTGTGTCATTGTGCGACCATTGTTACATCCTTACACAACGTGGCTGTGTCATTGTGCAACCATTGTTACATCATTACACAACGTGGCTGTGTCATTGTGCAACCATTGTTACATCATTACACAAAGTGGCTGTGTCATTGTGCAACCATTGTTACATCATTATACAACGTGGCTGTGTCATTGTGCAACCATTGTTACATCATTACACAATGTGGCTGTGTCATTGTGCAACCATTGTTACATCATTATACAACGTGGCTGTGTCATTGTGCAACCATTGTTACATCATTATACAACGTGGCTGTGTCATTGTGCAACCATTGTTTCATCAATAGACACAAAGTGGCTGTGTCATTGTGCAACCATTGTTACATCATTACACAACGTGGCTGTGTCATTGTGCTACCATTGTTACATCATTACACAAAGTGGCTGTGTCATTGTGCAACCATTGTTACATCATTACACAACGTGGCTGTGTCAATGTGCAACCATTGTTACATCATTACACAAGGTGGTTGTGTCATTGTGCAACCATTGTTACATCATTACACAAAGTGGCTGTGTCATTGTGCAACCATTGTTACATCATTACACAACGTGGCTGTGTCATTGTGTTGTGCAACCATTGTTACATCATTACATAAAGTGGCTTTGTCATTGTGCAACCATTGTTACATCATTATACAACGTGGCTGTGTCATTATGCAACCATTGTTACATCATTATAAAACGTGGCTGTGTCATTGTGTAACCATTGTTACATCATTATACAACGTGGCTGTGTCATTGTGCAACCATTGTTACATCATTATGCTACGTGGCTGTGTCATTGTGCAACCATTGTTACATCATTACACAAAGTGGCAGTGTCATTGTGCAACCATTGTTACATCATTATACAACGTGGCTTTGTCATTGTGCAACCATTGTTACATCATTACACAAAGTGGCTGTGTCATTGTGCAACCATTGTTACATCATTACACAAAGTGGCTGTGTCATTGTGCAACCATTGTTAAATCATTATACAACGTGGCTGTGTCATTGTGCAACCATTGTTACATCATTACACAACGTGGCTGTGTCATTGTGCAACCATTGTTACATCATTATACAACGTGGCTGTGTCATTGTGCAACCATTGTTACATCATTATACAACTTGGCTGTGTCATTGTGCAACCATTGTTACATCATTACACAAAGTGGCTGTGTCATTGTGCATCCATTGTTACATCATTACACAACGTGGCTGTGTCATTGTGCAACCATTGTTACATCATTACACAACGTGGCTGTGTCATTGTGCAACCATTGTTACATCATTACACAAAGTGGCTGTGCCATTGTGAAACCATTGTTACATCATTACACAAAGTGGCTGTGTCATTGTGCAACCATTGTTAAATCATTACACAACGTGGCTGTGTCATTGTGCAATCATTGTTACATCATTACACAAAGTGGCTGTGTCATTGTGCAACCATTGTTACATCATTATACCACGTGGCTGTGTCATTGTGCAACCATTGTTACATCATTACCCAACGTGGCTGTTTCATTGTGCAACCATTGTTACATCATTACACAAAGTGGCTGTGTCATTGTGCAACCATTGTTACATCATTACACAACGTGGCTGTGTCAATGTGCAACCATTGTTACATCATTACACAAGGTGGTTGTGTCATTGTGCAACCATTGTTACATCATTATACAACGTGGCTGTGTCATTGTGCAACCATTGTTACATCATTACACAAAGTGGTTGTGTCATTGTGCAACCATTGTTACATCATTACACAACGTGGCTGTGTCATTGTGCAACCATTGTTACATCATTACACAACGTGGCTGTGTCATTGTGCAACCATTGTTACATCATTACATAATGTGGCTGTGTCATTGTGCAACCATTGTTACATCATTATACAATGTGGCTGTGTCATTGTGCAACCATTGTTACATCAGTACACAACGTGGCTGTGTCATTGTGCGACCATTGTTACATCCTTACACAACGTGGCTGTGCCATTGTGCAACCATTGTTACATCATTACACAACGTGGCTGTGTCATTGTGCAACCATTGTTACATCATTACACAAAGTGGCTGTGTCATTGTGCAACCATTGTTACATCATTATACAACGTGGCTGTGTCATTGTGCAACCATTGTTACATCATTACACAATGTGGCTGTGTCATTGTGCAACCATTGTTACATCATTATACAACGTGGCTGTGTCATTGTGCAACCATTGTTACATCATTATACAACGTGGCTGTGTCATTGTGCAACCATTGTTACATCAATAGACACAAAGTGGCTGTGTCATTGTGCAACCATTGTTACATCATTACACAACGTGGCTGTGTCATTGTGCTACCATTGTTACATCATTACACAAAGTGGCTGTGTCATTGTGCAACCTTTGTTACATCATTACACAACGTGGCTGTGTCATTGTGCAACCATTGTTACATCATTATGCTACGTGGCTGTGTCATTGTGCAACCATTGTTACATCATTACACAAAGTGGCAGTGTCATTGTGCAACCATTGTTACATCATTATACAACGTGGCTTTGTCATTGTGCAACCATTGTTACATCATTACACAAAGTGGCTGTGTCATTGTGCAACCATTGTTACATCATTACACAAAGTGGCTGTGTCATTGTGCAACCATTGTTAAATCATTATACAACGTGGCTGTGTCATTGTGCAACCATTGTTACATCATTACACAACGTGGCTGTGTCATTGTGCAACCATTGTTACATCATTATACAACGTGGCTGTGTCATTGTGCAACCATTGTTACATCATTATACAACGTGGCTGTGTCATTGTGCAACCATTGTTACATCATTACACAAAGTGGCTGTGTCATTGTGCATCCATTGTTACATCATTACACAACGTGGCTGTGTCATTTTGCAACCATTGTTACATCATTACACAACGTGGCTGTGTCATTGTGCAACCATTGTTACATCATTACACAAAGTGGCTGTGTCATTGTGAAACCATTGTTACATCATTACACAAAGTGGCTGTGTCATTGTGCAACCATTGTTAAATCATTACACAACGTGGCTGTGTCATTGTGCAATCATTGTTACATCATTACACAAAGTGGCTGTGTCATTGTGCAACCATTGTTACATCATTATACCACGTGGCTGTGTCATTGTGCAACCATTGTTACATCATTACCCAACGTGGCTGTTTCATTGTGCAACCATTGTTACATCATTACACAAAGTGGCTGTGTCATTGTGCAACCATTGTTACATCATTACACAACGTGGCTGTGTCAATGTGCAACCATTGTTACATCATTACACAAGGTGGTTGTGTCATTGTGCAACCATTGTTACATCATTATACAACGTGGCTGTGTCATTGTGCAACCATTGTTACATCATTACACAAAGTGGTTGTGTCATTGTGCAACCATTGTTACATCATTACACAACGTGGCTGTGTCATTGTGCAACCATTGTTACATCATTACACAACGTGGCTGTGTCATTGTGCAACCATTGTTACATCATTACACAAAGTGGCTGTGTCATTGTGCAACCATTGTTACATCATTATACAACGTGGCTGTGTCATTGTGCAACCATTGTTACATCATTACACAAAGTGGCTGTGTCATTGTGCAACCATTGTTACATCCTTACACAAAGTGGCTGTGTCATTGTGCAACCAGTGTTAAATCATTATACAACGTGGCTGTGTCATTGTGCAACCATTGGTACATCAATACACAAAGTGGCTGTGTCATTGTGCAACCATTGTTACATCATTATACAACGTGGCTGTGTCATTGTGCAACCATTGTTACATCATTATACAACGTGGCTGTTTCATTGTGCAACCATTGTTACATCATTATACAATGTGGCTGTGTCATTGTGCAACCATTGTTACATCATTATACAACATGGCTGTGTCATTGTGCAACCATTGTTACATCATTATACAACGTGGCTGTGTCATTGTGCAACCATTGTTACATCATTATACAACGTGGCTGTGTCATTGTGCAACCATTGTTACATCAATAGACACAAAGTGGCTGTGTCATTGTGCAACCATTGTTACATCATTACACAACGTGGCTGTGTCATTGTGCTACCATTGTTACATCATTACACAAAGTGGCTGTGTCATTGTGCAACCATTGTTACATCATTACACAACGTGGCTGTGTCAATGTGCAACCATTGTTACATCATTACACAAGGTGGTTGTGTCATTGTGCAACCATTGTTACATCATTACACAAAGTGGCTGTGTCATTGTGCAACCATTGTTACATCATTACACAACATGGCTGTGTCATTGTGCAACCATTGTTACATCATTACAAAAAGTGGCTTTGTCATTGTGCAACCATTGTTACATCATTATACAACGTGGCTGTGTCATTATGCAACCATTGTTACATCATTATAAAACGTGGCTGTGTCATTGTGTAACCATTGTTACATCATTATACAACGTGGCTGTGTCATTGTGCAACCATTGTTACATCATTATGCTACGTGGCTGTGTCATTGTGCAACCATTGTTACATCATTACACAAAGTGGCAGTGTCATTGTGCAACCATTGTTACATCATTATACAACGTGGCTTTGTCATTGTGCAACCATTGTTACATCATTACACAAAGTGGCTGTGTCATTGTGCAACCATTGTTACATCATTACACAAAGTGGCTGTGTCATTGTGCAACCATTGTTAAATCATTATACAACGTGGCTGTGTCATTGTGCAACCATTGTTACATCATTACACAACGTGGCTGTGTCATTGTGCAACCATTGTTACATCATTATACAACGTGGCTGTGTCATTGTGCAACCATTGTTACATCATTATACAACGTGGCTGTGTCATTGTGCAACCATTGTTACATCATTACACAAAGTGGCTGTGTCATTGTGCATCCATTGTTACATCATTACACAACGTGGCTGTGTCATTGTGCAACCATTGTTACATCATTACACAACGTGGCTGTGTCATTGTGCAACCATTGTTACATCATTACACAAAGTGGCTGTGTCATTGTGAAACCATTGTTACATCATTACACAAAGTGGCTGTGTCATTGTGCAACCATTGTTAAATCATTACACAACGTGGCTGTGTCATTGTGCAATCATTGTTACATCATTACACAAAGTGGCTGTGTCATTGTGCAACCATTGTTACATCATTATACCACGTGGCTGTGTCATTGTGCAACCATTGTTACATCATTACCCAACGTGGCTGTTTCATTGTGCAACCATTGTTACATCATTACACAAAGTGGCTGTGTCATTGTGCAACCATTGTTACATCATTACACAACGTGGCTGTGTCAATGTGCAACCATTGTTACATCATTACACAAGGTGGTTGTGTCATTGTGCAACCATTGTTACATCATTATACAACGTGGCTGTGTCATTGTGCAACCATTGTTACATCATTACACAAAGTGGTTGTGTCATTGTGCAACCATTGTTACATCATTACACAACGTGGCTGTGTCATTGTGCAACCATTGTTACATCATTACACAACGTGGCTGTGTCATTGTGCAACCATTGTTACATCATTACACAAAGTGGCTGTGTCATTGTGCAACCATTGTTACATCATTATACAACGTGGCTGTGTCATTGTGCAACCATTGTTACATCATTACACAAAGTGGCTGTGTCATTGTGCAACCAGTGTTAAATCATTATACAACGTGGCTGTGTCATTGTGCAACCATTGGTACATCAATACACAAAGTGGCTGTGTCATTGTGCAACCATTGTTACATCATTATACAACGTGGCTGTGTCATTGTGCAACCATTGTTACATCATTATACAACGTGGCTGTTTCATTGTGCAACCATTGTTACATCATTATACAATGTGGCTGTGTCATTGTGCAACCATTGTTACATCATTATACAACATGGCTGTGTCATTGTGCAACCATTGTTAAATCATTACACAAAGTGGCTGTGTCATTGTGCATCCATTGTTACATCATTACACATCGTGGCTGTGTCATTGTGCAACCATTGTTACATCATTACACAACGTGGCTGTGTCATTGTGCAACCATTGTTACATCATTACACAAAGTGGCTGTGTCATTGTGTAACCATTGTTACATCATTATACAACGTGGCTGTGTCATTGTGCAACCATTGTTACATCATTACACAACGTGGCTGTGTCATTGTGCAACCATTGTTACATCATTATACAACGTGGCTGTGTCATTGTGCAACCATTGTTACATCATTATACAACGTGGCTGTGTCATTGTGCAACAATTGTTACATCATTACACAAAATGGCTGTGTCATTGTGCAACCATTGTTACATCATTATACAACGTGGCTGTGTCATTGTGCAACCATTGTAACATCATTACACAACGTGGCTGTGTCATTGTGCTACCATTGTTACATCATTACACAAAGTGGCTGTGTCATTGTGCAACCATTGTTACATCATTACACAACGTGGCTGTGTCAATGTGCAACCATTGTTACATCATTACACAACGTGGTTGTGTCATTGTGCAACCATTGTTACATCATTACACAAAGTGGCTGTGTCATTGTGCAACCATTGTTACATCATTACACCAAGTGGCTGTGTCATTGTGCAACCATTGTTACATCATTACACAACGTGGCTGTGTCATTGTGCTACCATTGTTACATCATTACACAAAGTGGCTGTGTCATTGTGCAACCATTGTTACATCATTACACAACGTGGCTGTGTCATTGTGCAACCATTGTTACATCATTACACAAAGTGGCTGTGTCATTGTGCAACCATTGTTACATCATTACACAATGTGGCTGTGTCATTGTGCAACCATTGTTACATCATTACACAACATGGCTGTGTCATTGGGCAACCATTGTTACATCATTAGACAACGTGGCTGTGTCATTGTGCAAACATTGTTACATCATTACACAAAGTGGCTGTGTCATTGTGCAACCATTGTTACATCATTATACATTGTGGCTGTGTCATTGTGCAACCATTGTTACATCATTACACAACGTGGCTGTGTCATTGTGCAACCATTGTTACATCATTACACAATGTGGCTGTGTCATTGTGCAACCATTGTTACATCATTACACAACGTGGCTGTGTCATTGTGCAACCATTGTTACATCATTACATAAAGTGGCTTTGTCATTGTGCAACCATTGTTACATCATTATACAACGTGGCTGTGTCATTGTGCAACCATTGTTACATCATTATAAAACGTGGCTGTGTCATTGTGTAACCATTGTTACATCATTATACAACGTGGCTGTGTCATTGTGCAACCATTGTTACATCATTATGCTACGTGGCTGTGTCATTGTGCAACCATTCTTACATCATTACACAAAGTGGCAGTGTCATTGTGCAACCATTGTTACATCATTATACAACGTGGCTTTGTCATTGTGCAACCATTGTTACATCATTACACAAAGTGGCTGTGTCATTGTGCAACCATTGTTACTTCATTACACAAAGTGGCTGTGTCATTGTGCAACCATTGTTAAATCATTATACAACGTGGCTGTGTCATTGTGCAACCATTGTTACATCATTACACAAGGTGGTTGTGTCATTGTGCAACCATTGTTACATCATTACACAACGTGGCTGTGTCATTGTGCAACCATTGTTACATCATTACACAACGTGGCTGTGTCATTGTGCAACCATTGTTACATCATTACATAAAGTGGCTTTGTCATTGTGCAACCATTGTTACATCATTATACAACGTGGCTGTGTCATTATGCAACCATTGTTACATCATTATAAAACGTGTCTGTGTCATTGTGTAACCATTGTTACATCATTATACAACGTGGCTGTGTCATTGTGCAACCATTGTTACATCATTATGCTACGTGGCTGTGTCATTGTGCAACCATTGTTACATCATTACACAAAGTGGCAGTGTCATTGTGCAACCATTGTTACATCATTATACAACGTGGCTTTGTCACTGTGCAACCATTGTTACATCATTACACAAAGTGGCTGTGTCATTGTGCAACCATTGTTACATCATTACACAAAGTGGCTGTGTCATTGTGCAACCATTGTTACATCATTACACAACGTGGCTGGGTCATTGTGCAACCATTGTTACATCATTATACAACGTGGCTGTGTCATTGTGCAACCATTGTTACATCATTATACAACGTGGCTGTGTCATTGTGCAACCATTGTTACATCATTACACAAAGTGGCTGTGTCATTGTGCATCCATTGTTACATCATTGCACAACGTGGCTGTGTCATTGTGCAACCATTGTTACATCATTACACAACGTGGCTGTGTCATTGTGCAACCATTGTTACATCATTACACAAAGTGGCTGTGTCATTGTGAAACCATTGTTACATCATTACACAAAGTGGCTGTGTCATTGTGCAACCATTGTTAAATCATTACACAACGTGGCTGTGTCATTGTGCAATCATTGTTACATCATTACACAAAGTGGCTGTGTCATTGTGCAACCATTGTTACATCATTATACCACGTGGCTGTGTCATTGTGCAACCATTGTTACATCATTACCCAATGTGGCTGTTTCATTGTGCAACCATTGTTACATCATTATACAACGTGGCTGTGTCATTGTGCAACCATTGTTACATCATTATACAACGTGGCTGTGTCATTGTGCAACCATTGTTAAATCATTACACAAAGTGGCTGTGTCATTGTGCATCCATTGTTACATCATTACACAACGTGGCTGTGTCATTGTGCAACCATTGTTACATCATTACACAACATGGCTGTGTCATTGTGCAACCATTGTTACATCATTACACAAAGTGGCTGTGTCATTGTGTAACCATTGTTACATCATTATACAACGTGGCTGTGTCATTGTGCAACCATTGTTACATCATTACACAGCGTGGCTGTGTCATCGTGCAACCATTGTTACATCATTATACAACGTGGCTGTGTCATTGTGCAACCATTGTTACATCATTACACAACGTGGCTCTGTCATTGTGCAACCATTGTTACATCATTACACAAAGTGGCTGTGTCATTGTGCAACCATTGTTACATAATTATACAACGTGGCTGTGTCATTGTGCAACCATTGTAACATCATTATACAACGTGGCTGTATCATTGTGCAACCATTGTTACATCATTACACAAAGTGGTTGTTTCATTGTGCAACCATTGTTACATCATTACACAACATGGCTGTGTCATTGTGCAACCATTGTTACATCATTACACAACGTGGCTGTGTCATTGTGCAACCATTGTTACATCATTACACAACGTTGCTGTGTCATTGTGCAACCATTGTTACATCAGTACACAAAGTGGTTGTGTCATTGTGCAACCATTGTTACATCATTACACAACGTGGCTGTGTCATTGTGCAACCATTGTTACATCATTACACAACGTGGCTGTGTCATTGTGCAACCATTGTTACATCATTACACAAAGTGGCTGTGTCATTGTGCAACCATTGTTACATCATTATACAACGTGGCTGTGTCATTGTGCAACCATTGTTACATCATTACACAAAGTGGCTGTGTCATTGTGTAACCATTGTTACATCATTATACAACGTGGCTGTGTCATTGTGCAACCATTGTTACATCATTACACAACGTGGCTGTGTCATTGTGCAACCATTGTTACATCATTATACAACGTGGCTGTGTCATTGTGCAACCATTGTTACATCATTATACAACGTGGCTGTGTCATTGTGCAACAATTGTTACATCATTACACAAAATGGCTGTGTCATTGTGCAACCATTGTTACATCATTATACAACGTGGCTGTGTCATTGTGCAACCATTGTAACATCATTACACAACGTGGCTGTGTCATTGTGCTACCATTGTTACATCATTACACAAAGTGGCTGTGTCATTGTGCAACCATTGTTACATCATTACACAACGTGGCTGTGTCAATGTGCAACCATTGTTACATCATTACACAACGTGGTTGTGTCATTGTGCAACCATTGTTACATCATTACACAAAGTGGCTGTGTCATTGTGCAACCATTGTTACATCATTACACAACGTGGCTGTGTCATTGTGCTACCATTGTTACATCATTACACAAAGTGGCTGTGTCATTGTGCAACCATTGTTACATCATTACACAACGTGGCTGTGTCATTGTGCAACCATTGTTACATCATTACACAAAGTGGCTGTGTCATTGTGCAACCATTGTTACATCATTACCCAATGTGGCTGTTTCATTGTGCAACCATTGTTACATCATTATACAACGTGGCTGTGTCATTGTGCAACCATTGTTACATCATTATACAACGTGGCTGTGTCATTGTGCAACCATTGTTAAATCATTACACAAAGTGGCTGTGTCATTGTGCATCCATTGTTACATCATTACACAACGTGGCTGTGTCATTGTGCAACCATTGTTACATCATTACACAACATGGCTGTGTCATTGTGCAACCATTGTTACATCATTACACAAAGTGGCTGTGTCATTGTGTAACCATTGTTACATCATTATACAACGTGGCTGTGTCATTGTGCAACCATTGTTACATCATTACACAGCGTGGCTGTGTCATCGTGCAACCATTGTTACATCATTATACAACGTGGCTGTGTCATTGTGCAACCATTGTTACATCATTACACAACGTGGCTCTGTCATTGTGCAACCATTGTTACATCATTACACAAAGTGGCTGTGTCATTGTGCAACCATTGTTACATAATTATACAACGTGGCTGTGTCATTGTGCAACCATTGTAACATCATTATACAACGTGGCTGTATCATTGTGCAACCATTGTTACATCATTACACAAAGTGGTTGTTTCATTGTGCAACCATTGTTACATCATTACACAACGTGGCTGTGTCATTGTGCAACCATTGTTACATCATTACACAACGTGGCTGTGTCATTGTGCAACCATTGTTACATCATTACATAAAGTGGCTTTGTCATTGTGCAACCATTGTTACATCATTATACAACGTGGCTGTGTCATTGTGCAACCATTGTTACATCATTATAAAACGTGGCTGTGTCATTGTGTAACCATTGTTACATCATTATACAACGTGGCTGTGTCATTGTGCAACCATTGTTACATCATTATGCTACGTGGCAGTGTCATTGTGCAACCATTGTTACATCATTATACAACGTGGCTTTGTCATTGTGCAACCATTGTTACATCATTACACAAAGTGGCTGTGTCATTGTGCAACCATTGTTACATCATTACACAAAGTGGCTGTGTCATTGTGCAACCATTGTTACATCATTACACAACGTGGCCGTGTCATTGTGCAACCATTGTTACATCATTATACAACGTGGCTGTGTCATTGTGCAACCATTGTTACATCATTATACAACGTGGCTGTGTCATTGTGCAACAATTGTTACATCATTACACAAAGTGGCTGTGTCATTGTGCAACCATTGTTACATCATTATACAACGTGGCTGTGTCATTGTGCAACCATTGTAACATCATTATACAACGTGGCTGTGTCATTGTGCAACCATTGTTACATCATTACACAACGTGGCTGTATCATTGTGCAACCATTGTTACATCATTACACAACGTGGCTGTGTCATTGTGCAACCATTGTTACATCATTACACAACGTGGCTGTGTCATTGTGCAACCATTGTTACATCATTACACAAAGTGGCTGTGTCATTGTGCAACCATTGTTACATCATTATACAATGTGGCTGTGTCATTGTGCAACCATTGTTACATCAGTACACAACGTGGCTGTGTCATTGTGCAACCATTGTTACATCCTTACACAACGTGGCTGTGTCATTGTGCAACCATTGTTACATCATTACACAATGTGGCTGTGTCATTGTGCAACAATTGTTACATCATTACACAAAGTGGCTGTATCATTGTGCAACCATTGTTACATCATTACACAACGTGGCTGTGTCATTGTGCAACCATTGTTACATCATTACACAATGTGGCTGTGTCATTGTGCAACCATTGTTACATCATTATACAATGTGGCTGTGTCATTGTGCAACCATTGTTACATCAGTACACAACGTGGCTGTGTCATTGTGCAACCATTGTTACATCCTTACACAATGTGGCAGTGTCATTGTGCAACCATTGTTACATCATTACACAACGTGGCTGTGTCATTGTGCAACCATTGCTACATCATTACACAAAGTGGCTGTGTCATTGTGCAACCATTGTTACATCATTATACAACGTGGCTGTGTCATTGTGCAACCATTGTTACATCATTACACAATGTGGCTGTGTCATTGTGCAACCATTGTTACATCATTATACAACGTGGCTGTGTCATTGTGCAACCATTGTTACATCATTATACAACGTGGCTGTGTCATTGTGCAACCATTGTTACATCATTACACAAAGTGGCTGTGTCATTGTGCAACCATTGTTACATCATTACACAACGTGGCTATGTCATTGTGCTACCATTGTTACATCATTACACAACGTGGCTGTGTCATTGTGCAACCATTGTTACATCATTATACAAAGTGGCTGTGTCATTGTGCAACCATTGTTACATCATTATACAACGTGACTGTGTCATTGTGCAACAATTGTTACATCATTACACAAAGTGGCTGTGTCATTGTGCAACCATTGTTACATCATTATACAACGTGGCTGTGTCATTGTGCAACCATTGTAACATCATTATACAACGTGGCTGTGTCATTGTGCAACCATTGTTACATCATTACACAACGTGGCTGTGTCATTGTGCAACCATTGTTACATCATTACACAACGTGGCTGTGTCATTGTGCAACCATTGTTACATCATTACACAACGTGGCTGTGTCATTGTGCAACCATTGTTACATCATTACACAAAGTGGCTGTGTCATTGTGCAACCATTGTTACATCATTATACAATGTGGCTGTGTCATTGTGCAACCATTGTTACATCAGTACACAACGTGGCTGTGTCATTGTGCAACCATTGTTACATCCTTACACAACGTGGCTGTGTCATTGTGCAACCCTTGTTACATCATTACACAACGTGGCTGTGTCATTGTGCAACCATTGTTACATCATTACACAAAGTGGCTGTGTCATTGTGCAACCATTGTTACATCATTATACAACGTGGCTGTGTCATTGTGCAACCATTGTTACATCATTACACAATGTGGCTGTGTCATTGTGCAACCATTGTTACATCATTATACAATGTGGCTGTGTCATTGTGCAACCATTGTTACATCAGTACACAACGTGGCTGTGTCATTGTGCGACCATTGTTACATCCTTACACAACGTGGCTGTGTCATTGTGCAACCATTGTTACATCATTACACAACGTGGCTGTGTCATTGTGCAACCATTGTTACATCATTACACAAAGTGGCTGTGTCATTGTGCAACCATTGTTACATCATTATACAACGTGGCTGTGTCATTGTGCAACCATTGTTACATCATTACACAATGTGGCTGTGTCATTGTGCAACCATTGTTACATCATTATACAACGTGGCTGTGTCATTGTGCAACCATTGTTACATCATTATACAACGTGGCTGTGTCATTGTGCAACCATTGTTTCATCAATAGACACAAAGTGGCTGTGTCATTGTGCAACCATTGTTACATCATTACACAACGTGGCTGTGTCATTGTGCTACCATTGTTACATCATTACACAAAGTGGCTGTGTCATTGTGCAACCATTGTTACATCATTACACAACGTGGCTGTGTCAATGTGCAACCATTGTTACATCATTACACAAGGTGGTTGTGTCATTGTGCAACCATTGTTACATCATTACACAAAGTGGCTGTGTCATTGTGCAACCATTGTTACATCATTACACAACGTGGCTGTGTCATTGTGTTGTGCAACCATTGTTACATCATTACATAAAGTGGCTTTGTCATTGTGCAACCATTGTTACATCATTATACAACGTGGCTGTGTCATTATGCAACCATTGTTACATCATTATAAAACGTGGCTGTGTCATTGTGTAACCATTGTTACATCATTATACAACGTGGCTGTGTCATTGTGCAACCATTGTTACATCATTATGCTACGTGGCTGTGTCATTGTGCAACCATTGTTACATCATTACACAAAGTGGCAGTGTCATTGTGCAACCATTGTTACATCATTATACAACGTGGCTTTGTCATTGTGCAACCATTGTTACATCATTACACAAAGTGGCTGTGTCATTGTGCAACCATTGTTACATCATTACACAAAGTGGCTGTGTCATTGTGCAACCATTGTTAAATCATTATACAACGTGGCTGTGTCATTGTGCAACCATTGTTACATCATTACACAACGTGGCTGTGTCATTGTGCAACCATTGTTACATCATTATACAACGTGGCTGTGTCATTGTGCAACCATTGTTACATCATTATACAACTTGGCTGTGTCATTGTGCAACCATTGTTACATCATTACACAAAGTGGCTGTGTCATTGTGCATCCATTGTTACATCATTACACAACGTGGCTGTGTCATTGTGCAACCATTGTTACATCATTACACAACGTGGCTGTGTCATTGTGCAACCATTGTTACATCATTACACAAAGTGGCTGTGCCATTGTGAAACCATTGTTACATCATTACACAAAGTGGCTGTGTCATTGTGCAACCATTGTTAAATCATTACACAACGTGGCTGTGTCATTGTGCAATCATTGTTACATCATTACACAAAGTGGCTGTGTCATTGTGCAACCATTGTTACATCATTATACCACGTGGCTGTGTCATTGTGCAACCATTGTTACATCATTACCCAACGTGGCTGTTTCATTGTGCAACCATTGTTACATCATTACACAAAGTGGCTGTGTCATTGTGCAACCATTGTTACATCATTACACAACGTGGCTGTGTCAATGTGCAACCATTGTTACATCATTACACAAGGTGGTTGTGTCATTGTGCAACCATTGTTACATCATTATACAACGTGGCTGTGTCATTGTGCAACCATTGTTACATCATTACACAAAGTGGTTGTGTCATTGTGCAACCATTGTTACATCATTACACAACGTGGCTGTGTCATTGTGCAACCATTGTTACATCATTACACAACGTGGCTGTGTCATTGTGCAACCATTGTTACATCATTACATAATGTGGCTGTGTCATTGTGCAACCATTGTTACATCATTATACAATGTGGCTGTGTCATTGTGCAACCATTGTTACATCAGTACACAACGTGGCTGTGTCATTGTGCGACCATTGTTACATCCTTACACAACGTGGCTGTGCCATTGTGCAACCATTGTTACATCATTACACAACGTGGCTGTGTCATTGTGCAACCATTGTTACATCATTACACAAAGTGGCTGTGTCATTGTGCAACCATTGTTACATCATTATACAACGTGGCTGTGTCATTGTGCAACCATTGTTACATCATTACACAATGTGGCTGTGTCATTGTGCAACCATTGTTACATCATTATACAACGTGGCTGTGTCATTGTGCAACCATTGTTACATCATTATACAACGTGGCTGTGTCATTGTGCAACCATTGTTACATCAATAGACACAAAGTGGCTGTGTCATTGTGCAACCATTGTTACATCATTACACAACGTGGCTGTGTCATTGTGCTACCATTGTTACATCATTACACAAAGTGGCTGTGTCATTGTGCAACCTTTGTTACATCATTACACAACGTGGCTGTGTCATTGTGCAACCATTGTTACATCATTATGCTACGTGGCTGTGTCATTGTGCAACCATTGTTACATCATTACACAAAGTGGCAGTGTCATTGTGCAACCATTGTTACATCATTATACAACGTGGCTTTGTCATTGTGCAACCATTGTTACATCATTACACAAAGTGGCTGTGTCATTGTGCAACCATTGTTACATCATTACACAAAGTGGCTGTGTCATTGTGCAACCATTGTTAAATCATTATACAACGTGGCTGTGTCATTGTGCAACCATTGTTACATCATTACACAACGTGGCTGTGTCATTGTGCAACCATTGTTACATCATTATACAACGTGGCTGTGTCATTGTGCAACCATTGTTACATCATTATACAACGTGGCTGTGTCATTGTGCAACCATTGTTACATCATTACACAAAGTGGCTGTGTCATTGTGCATCCATTGTTACATCATTACACAACGTGGCTGTGTCATTTTGCAACCATTGTTACATCATTACACAACGTGGCTGTGTCATTGTGCAACCATTGTTACATCATTACACAAAGTGGCTGTGTCATTGTGAAACCATTGTTACATCATTGCACAAAGTGGCTGTGTCATTGTGCAACCATTGTTAAATCATTACACAACGTGGCTGTGTCATTGTGCAATCATTGTTACATCATTACACAAAGTGGCTGTGTCATTGTGCAACCATTGTTACATAATTATACCACGTGGCTGTGTCATTGTGCAACCATTGTTACATCATTACCCAACGTGGCTGTTTCATTGTGCAACCATTGTTACATCATTACACAAAGTGGCTGTGTCATTGTGCAACCATTGTTACATCATTACACAACGTGGCTGTGTCAATGTGCAACCATTGTTACATCATTACACAAGGTGGTTGTGTCATTGTGCAACCATTGTTACATCATTATACAACGTGGCTGTGTCATTGTGCAACCATTGTTACATCATTACACAAAGTGGTTGTGTCATTGTGCAACCATTGTTACATCATTACACAACGTGGCTGTGTCATTGTGCAACCATTGTTACATCATTACACAACGTGGCTGTGTCATTGTGCAACCATTGTTACATCATTACACAAAGTGGCTGTGTCATTGTGCAACCATTGTTACATCATTATACAACGTGGCTGTGTCATTGTGCAACCATTGTTACATCATTACACAAAGTGGCTGTGTCATTGTGCAACCATTGTTACATCCTTACACAAAGTGGCTGTGTCATTGTGCAACCAGTGTTAAATCATTATACAACGTGGCTGTGTCATTGTGCAACCATTGGTACATCAATACACAAAGTGGCTGTGTCATTGTGCAACCATTGTTACATCATTATACAACGTGGCTGTGTCATTGTGCAACCATTGTTACATCATTATACAACGTGGCTGTTTCATTGTGCAACCATTGTTACATCATTATACAATGTGGCTGTGTCATTGTGCAACCATTGTTACATCATTATACAACATGGCTGTGTCATTGTGCAACCATTGTTACATCATTATACAACGTGGCTGTGTCATTGTGCAACCATTGTTACATCATTATACAACGTGGCTGTGTCATTGTGCAACCATTGTTACATCAATAGACACAAAGTGGCTGTGTCATTGTGCAACCATTGTTACATCATTACACAACGTGGCTGTGTCATTGTGCTACCATTGTTACATCATTACACAAAGTGGCTGTGTCATTGTGCAACCATTGTTACATCATTACACAACGTGGCTGTGTCAATGTGCAACCATTGTTACATCATTACACAAGGTGGTTGTGTCATTGTGCAACCATTGTTACATCATTACACAAAGTGGCTGTGTCATTGTGCAACCATTGTTACATCATTACACAACATGGCTGTGTCATTGTGCAACCATTGTTACATCATTACAAAAAGTGGCTTTGTCATTGTGCAACCATTGTTACATCATTATACAACGTGGCTGTGTCATTATGCAACCATTGTTACATCATTATAAAACGTGGCTGTGTCATTGTGTAACCATTGTTACATCATTATACAACGTGGCTGTGTCATTGTGCAACCATTGTTACATCATTATGCTACGTGGCTGTGTCATTGTGCAACCATTGTTACATCATTACACAAAGTGGCAGTGTCATTGTGCAACCATTGTTACATCATTATACAACGTGGCTTTGTCATTGTGCAACCATTGTTACATCATTACACAAAGTGGCTGTGTCATTGTGCAACCATTGTTACATCATTACACAAAGTGGCTGTGTCATTGTGCAACCATTGTTAAATCATTATACAACGTGGCTGTGTCATTGTGCAACCATTGTTACATCATTACACAACGTGGCTGTGTCATTGTGCAACCATTGTTACATCATTATACAACGTGGCTGTGTCATTGTGCAACCATTGTTACATCATTATACAACGTGGCTGTGTCATTGTGCAACCATTGTTACATCATTACACAAAGTGGCTGTGTCATTGTGCATCCATTGTTACATCATTACACAACGTGGCTGTGTCATTGTGCAACCATTGTTACATCATTACACAACGTGGCTGTGTCATTGTGCAACCATTGTTACATCATTACACAAAGTGGCTGTGTCATTGTGAAACCATTGTTACATCATTACACAAAGTGGCTGTGTCATTGTGCAACCATTGTTAAATCATTACACAACGTGGCTGTGTCATTGTGCAATCATTGTTACATCATTACACAAAGTGGCTGTGTCATTGTGCAACCATTGTTACATCATTATACCACGTGGCTGTGTCATTGTGCAACCATTGTTACATCATTACCCAACGTGGCTGTTTCATTGTGCAACCATTGTTACATCATTACACAAAGTGGCTGTGTCATTGTGCAACCATTGTTACATCATTACACAACGTGGCTGTGTCAATGTGCAACCATTGTTACATCATTACACAAGGTGGTTGTGTCATTGTGCAACCATTGTTACATCATTATACAACGTGGCTGTGTCATTGTGCAACCATTGTTACATCATTACACAAAGTGGTTGTGTCATTGTGCAACCATTGTTACATCATTACACAACGTGGCTGTGTCATTGTGCAACCATTGTTACATCATTACACAACGTGGCTGTGTCATTGTGCAACCATTGTTACATCATTACACAAAGTGGCTGTGTCATTGTGCAACCATTGTTACATCATTATACAACGTGGCTGTGTCATTGTGCAACCATTGTTACATCATTACACAAAGTGGCTGTGTCATTGTGCAACCAGTGTTAAATCATTATACAACGTGGCTGTGTCATTGTGCAACCATTGGTACATCAATACACAAAGTGGCTGTGTCATTGTGCAACCATTGTTACATCATTATACAACGTGGCTGTGTCATTGTGCAACCATTGTTACATCATTATACAACGTGGCTGTTTCATTGTGCAACCATTGTTACATCATTATACAATGTGGCTGTGTCATTGTGCAACCATTGTTACATCATTATACAACATGGCTGTGTCATTGTGCAACCATTGTTAAATCATTACACAAAGTGGCTGTGTCATTGTGCATCCATTGTTACATCATTACACATCGTGGCTGTGTCATTGTGCAACCATTGTTACATCATTACACAACGTGGCTGTGTCATTGTGCAACCATTGTTACATCATTACACAAAGTGGCTGTGTCATTGTGTAACCATTGTTACATCATTATACAACGTGGCTGTGTCATTGTGCAACCATTGTTACATCATTACACAACGTGGCTGTGTCATTGTGCAACCATTGTTACATCATTATACAACGTGGCTGTGTCATTGTGCAACCATTGTTACATCATTATACAACGTGGCTGTGTCATTGTGCAACAATTGTTACATCATTACACAAAATGGCTGTGTCATTGTGCAACCATTGTTACATCATTATACAACGTGGCTGTGTCATTGTGCAACCATTGTAACATCATTACACAACGTGGCTGTGTCATTGTGCTACCATTGTTACATCATTACACAAAGTGGCTGTGTCATTGTGCAACCATTGTTACATCATTACACAACGTGGCTGTGTCAATGTGCAACCATTGTTACATCATTACACAACGTGGTTGTGTCATTGTGCAACCATTGTTACATCATTACACAAAGTGGCTGTGTCATTGTGCAACCATTGTTACATCATTACACCAAGTGGCTGTGTCATTGTGCAACCATTGTTACATCATTACACAACGTGGCTGTGTCATTGTGCTACCATTGTTACATCATTACACAAAGTGGCTGTGTCATTGTGCAACCATTGTTACATCATTACACAACGTGGCTGTGTCATTGTGCAACCATTGTTACATCATTACACAAAGTGGCTGTGTCATTGTGCAACCATTGTTACATCATTACACAATGTGGCTGTGTCATTGTGCAACCATTGTTACATCATTACACAACATGGCTGTGTCATTGGGCAACCATTGTTACATCATTAGACAACGTGGCTGTGTCATTGTGCAAACATTGTTACATCATTACACAAAGTGGCTGTGTCATTGTGCAACCATTGTTACATCATTATACATTGTGGCTGTGTCATTGTGCAACCATTGTTACATCATTACACAACGTGGCTGTGTCATTGTGCAACCATTGTTACATCATTACACAATGTGGCTGTGTCATTGTGCAACCATTGTTACATCATTACACAACGTGGCTGTGTCATTGTGCAACCATTGTTACATCATTACATAAAGTGGCTTTGTCATTGTGCAACCATTGTTACATCATTATACAACGTGGCTGTGTCATTGTGCAACCATTGTTACATCATTATAAAACGTGGCTGTGTCATTGTGTAACCATTGTTACATCATTATACAACGTGGCTGTGTCATTGTGCAACCATTGTTACATCATTATGCTACGTGGCTGTGTCATTGTGCAACCATTCTTACATCATTACACAAAGTGGCAGTGTCATTGTGCAACCATTGTTACATCATTATACAACGTGGCTTTGTCATTGTGCAACCATTGTTACATCATTACACAAAGTGGCTGTGTCAGTGTGCAACCATTGTTACTTCATTACACAAAGTGGCTGTGTCATTGTGCAACCATTGTTAAATCATTATACAACGTGGCTGTGTCATTGTGCAACCATTGTTACATCATTACACAAGGTGGTTGTGTCATTGTGCAACCATTGTTACATCATTACACAACGTGGCTGTGTCATTGTGCAACCATTGTTACATCATTACACAACGTGGCTGTGTCATTGTGCAACCATTGTTACATCATTACATAAAGTGGCTTTGTCATTGTGCAACCATTGTTACATCATTATACAACGTGGCTGTGTCATTATGCAACCATTGTTACATCATTATAAAACGTGTCTGTGTCATTGTGTAACCATTGTTACATCATTATACAACGTGGCTGTGTCATTGTGCAACCATTGTTACATCATTATGCTACGTGGCTGTGTCATTGTGCAACCATTGTTACATCATTACACAAAGTGGCAGTGTCATTGTGCAACCATTGTTACATCATTATACAACGTGGCTTTGTCACTGTGCAACCATTGTTACATCATTACACAAAGTGGCTGTGTCATTGTGCAACCATTGTTACATCATTACACAAAGTGGCTGTGTCATTGTGCAACCATTGTTACATCATTACACAACGTGGCTGGGTCATTGTGCAACCATTGTTACATCATTATACAACGTGGCTGTGTCATTGTGCAACCATTGTTACATCATTATACAACGTGGCTGTGTCATTGTGCAACCATTGTTACATCATTACACAAAGTGGCTGTGTCATTGTGCATCCATTGTTACATCATTGCACAACGTGGCTGTGTCATTGTGCAACCATTGTTACATCATTACACAACGTGGCTGTGTCATTGTGCAACCATTGTTACATCATTACACAAAGTGGCTGTGTCATTGTGAAACCATTGTTACATCATTACACAAAGTGGCTGTGTCATTGTGCAACCATTGTTAAATCATTACACAACGTGGCTGTGTCATTGTGCAATCATTGTTACATCATTACACAAAGTGGCTGTGTCATTGTGCAACCATTGTTACATCATTATACCACGTGGCTGTGTCATTGTGCAACCATTGTTACATCATTACCCAATGTGGCTGTTTCATTGTGCAACCATTGTTACATCATTATACAACGTGGCTGTGTCATTGTGCAACCATTGTTACATCATTATACAACGTGGCTGTGTCATTGTGCAACCATTGTTAAATCATTACACAAAGTGGCTGTGTCATTGTGCATCCATTGTTACATCATTACACAACGTGGCTGTGTCATTGTGCAACCATTGTTACATCATTACACAACATGGCTGTGTCATTGTGCAACCATTGTTACATCATTACACAAAGTGGCTGTGTCATTGTGTAACCATTGTTACATCATTATACAACGTGGCTGTGTCATTGTGCAACCATTGTTACATCATTACACAGCGTGGCTGTGTCATCGTGCAACCATTGTTACATCATTATACAACGTGGCTGTGTCATTGTGCAACCATTGTTACATCATTACACAACGTGGCTCTGTCATTGTGCAACCATTGTTACATCATTACACAAAGTGGCTGTGTCATTGTGCAACCATTGTTACATAATTATACAACGTGGCTGTGTCATTGTGCAACCATTGTAACATCATTATACAACGTGGCTGTATCATTGTGCAACCATTGTTACATCATTACACAAAGTGGTTGTTTCATTGTGCAACCATTGTTACATCATTACACAACATGGCTGTGTCATTGTGCAACCATTGTTACATCATTACACAACGTGGCTGTGTCATTGTGCAACCATTGTTACATCATTACACAACGTTGCTGTGTCATTGTGCAACCATTGTTACATCAGTACACAAAGTGGTTGTGTCATTGTGCAACCATTGTTACATCATTACACAACGTGGCTGTGTCATTGTGCAACCATTGTTACATCATTACACAACGTGGCTGTGTCATTGTGCAACCATTGTTACATCATTACACAAAGTGGCTGTGTCATTGTGCAACCATTGTTACATCATTATACAACGTGGCTGTGTCATTGTGCAACCATTGTTACATCATTACACAAAGTGGCTGTGTCATTGTGTAACCATTGTTACATCATTATACAACGTGGCTGTGTCATTGTGCAACCATTGTTACATCATTACACAACGTGGCTGTGTCATTGTGCAACCATTGTTACATCATTATACAACGTGGCTGTGTCATTGTGCAACCATTGTTACATCATTATACAACGTGGCTGTGTCATTGTGCAACAATTGTTACATCATTACACAAAATGGCTGTGTCATTGTGCAACCATTGTTACATCATTATACAACGTGGCTGTGTCATTGTGCAACCATTGTAACATCATTACACAACGTGGCTGTGTCATTGTGCTACCATTGTTACATCATTACACAAAGTGGCTGTGTCATTGTGCAACCATTGTTACATCATTACACAACGTGGCTGTGTCAATGTGCAACCATTGTTACATCATTACACAACGTGGTTGTGTCATTGTGCAACCATTGTTACATCATTACACAAAGTGGCTGTGTCATTGTGCAACCATTGTTACATCATTACACAACGTGGCTGTGTCATTGTGCTACCATTGTTACATCATTACACAAAGTGGCTGTGTCATTGTGCAACCATTGTTACATCATTACACAACGTGGCTGTGTCATTGTGCAACCATTGTTACATCATTACACAAAGTGGCTGTGTCATTGTGCAACCATTGTTACATCATTACCCAATGTGGCTGTTTCATTGTGCAACCATTGTTACATCATTATACAACGTGGCTGTGTCATTGTGCAACCATTGTTACATCATTATACAACGTGGCTGTGTCATTGTGCAACCATTGTTAAATCATTACACAAAGTGGCTGTGTCATTGTGCATCCATTGTTACATCATTACACAACGTGGCTGTGTCATTGTGCAACCATTGTTACATCATTACACAACATGGCTGTGTCATTGTGCAACCATTGTTACATCATTACACAAAGTGGCTGTGTCATTGTGTAACCATTGTTACATCATTATACAACGTGGCTGTGTCATTGTGCAACCATTGTTACATCATTACACAGCGTGGCTGTGTCATCGTGCAACCATTGTTACATCATTATACAACGTGGCTGTGTCATTGTGCAACCATTGTTACATCATTACACAACGTGGCTCTGTCATTGTGCAACCATTGTTACATCATTACACAAAGTGGCTGTGTCATTGTGCAACCATTGTTACATAATTATACAACGTGGCTGTGTCATTGTGCAACCATTGTAACATCATTATACAACGTGGCTGTATCATTGTGCAACCATTGTTACATCATTACACAAAGTGGTTGTTTCATTGTGCAACCATTGTTACATCATTACACAACGTGGCTGTGTCATTGTGCAACCATTGTTACATCATTACACAACGTGGCTGTGTCATTGTGCAACCATTGTTACATCATTACACAACGTTGCTGTGTCATTGTGCAACCATTGTTACATCAGTACACAAAGTGGTTGTGTCATTGTGCAACCATTGTTACATCATTACACAACGTGGCTGTGTCATTGTGCAACCATTGTTACATCATTACACAACGTGGCTGTGTCATTGTGCAACCATTGTTACATCATTACACAAAGTGGCTGTGTCATTGTGCAACCATTGTTACATCATTATACAACGTGGCTGTGTCATTGTGCAACCATTGTTACATCATTACACAAAGTGGCTGTGTCATTGTGTAACCATTGTTACATCATTATACAACGTGGCTGTGTCATTGTGCAACCATTGTTACATCATTACACAACGTGGCTGTGTCATTGTGCAACCATTGTTACATCATTATACAACGTGGCTGTGTCATTGTGCAACCATTGTTACATCATTATACAACGTGGCTGTGTCATTGTGCAACAATTGTTACATCATTACATAAAATGGCTGTGTCATTGTGCAACCATTGTTACATCATTATACAACGTGGCTGTGTCATTGTGCAACCATTGTAACATCATTACACAACGTGGCTGTGTCATTGTGCTACCATTGTTACATCATTACACAAAGTGGCTGTGTCATTGTGCAACCATTGTTACATCATTACACAACGTGGCTGTGTCAATGTGCAACCATTGTTACATCATTACACAACGTGGTTGTGTCATTGTGCAACCATTGTTACATCATTACACAAAGTGGCTGTGTCATTGTGCAACCATTGTTACATCATTACACAACGTGGCTGTGTCATTGTGCTACCATTGTTACATCATTACACAAAGTGGCTGTGTCATTGTGCAACCATTGTTACATCATTACACAACGTGGCTGTGTCATTGTGCAACCATTGTTACATCATTACACAAAGTGGCTGTGTCATTGTGCAACCATTGTTACATCATTACACAATGTGGCTGTGTCATTGTGCAACCATTGTTACATCATTACACAACATGGCTGTGTCATTGGGCAACCATTGTTACATCATTACACAACGTGGCTGTGTCATTGTGCAAACATTGTTACATCATTACACAAAGTGGCTGTGTCATTGTGCAACCATTGTTACATCATTATACATTGTGGCTGTGTCATTGTGCAACCATTGTTACATCATTACACAACGTGGCTGTGTCATTGTGCAACCATTGTTACATCATTACACAATGTGGCTGTGTCATTGTGCAACCATTGTTACATCATTACACAACGTGGCTGTGTCATTGTGCAACCATTGTTACATCATTACATAAAGTGGCTTTGTCATTGTGCAACCATTGTTACATCATTATACAACGTGGCTTTGTCATTGTGCAACCATTGTTACATCATTACACAAAGTGGCTGTGTCATTGTGCAACCATTGTTACATCATTACACAAAGTGGCTGTGTCATTGTGCAACCATTGTTAAATCATTATACAACGTGGCTGTGTCATTGTGCAACCATTGTTACATCATTACACAAGGTGGTTGTGTCATTGTGCAACCATTGTTACATCATTACACAACGTGGCTGTGTCATTGTGCAACCATTGTTACATCATTACACAACGTGGCTGTGTCATTGTGCAGCCATTGTTACATCATTACATAAAGTGGCTTTGTCATTGTGCAACCATTGTTACATCATTATACAACGTGGCTGTGTCATTATGCAACCATTGTTACATCATTATAAAACGTGTCTGTGTCATTGTGTAACCATTGTTACATCATTATACAACGTGGCTGTGTCATTGTGCAACCATTGTTACATCATTATGCTACGTGGCTGTGTCATTGTGCAACCATTGTTACATCATTACACAAAGTGGCAGTGTCATTGTGCAACCATTGTTACATCATTATACAACGTGGCTTTGTCACTGTGCAACCATTGTTACATCATTACACAAAGTGGCTGTGTCATTGTGCAACCATTGTTACATCATTACACAAAGTGGCTGTGTCATTGTGCAACCATTGTTAAATCATTATACAACGTGGCTGTGTCATTGTGCAACCATTGTTACATCATTACACAACGTGGCTGGGTCATTGTGCAACCATTGTTACATCATTATACAACGTGGCTGTGTCATTGTGCAACCATTGTTACATCATTATACAACGTGGCTGTGTCATTGTGCAACCATTGTTACATCATTACACAAAGTGGCTGTGTCATTGTGCATCCATTGTTACATCATTGCACAACGTGGCTGTGTCATTGTGCAACCATTGTTACATCATTACACAACGTGGCTGTGTCATTGTGCAACCATTGTTACATCATTACACAAAGTGGCTGTGTCATTGTGAAACCATTGTTACATCATTACACAAAGTGGCTGTGTCATTGTGCAACCATTGTTAAATCATTACACAACGTGGCTGTGTCATTGTGCAATCATTGTTACATCATTACACAAAGTGGCTGTGTCATTGTGCAACCATTGTTACATCATTATACCACGTGGCTGTGTCATTGTGCAACCATTGTTACATCATTACCCAATGTGGCTGTTTCATTGTGCAACCATTGTTACATCATTATACAACGTGGCTGTGTCATTGTGCAACCATTGTTACATCATTATACAACGTGGCTGTGTCATTGTGCAACCATTGTTAAATCATTACACAAAGTGGCTGTGTCATTGTGCATCCATTGTTACATCATTACACAACGTGGCTGTGTCATTGTGCAACCATTGTTACATCATTACACAACATGGCTGTGTCATTGTGCAACCATTGTTACATCATTACACAAAGTGGCTGTGTCATTGTGTAACCATTGTTACATCATTATACAACGTGGCTGTGTCATTGTGCAACCATTGTTACATCATTACACAGCGTGGCTGTGTCATCGTGCAACCATTGTTACATCATTATACAACGTGGCTGTGTCATTGTGCAACCATTGTTACATCATTACACAAAGTGGCTGTGTCATTGTGCAACCATTGTTACATAATTATACAACGTGGCTGTGTCATTGTGCAACCATTGTAACATCATTATACAACGTGGCTGTATCATTGTGCAACCATTGTTACATCATTACACAAAGTGGTTGTTTCATTGTGCAACCATTGTTACATCATTACACAACGTGGCTGTGTCATTGTGCAACCATTGTTACATCATTACACAACGTGGCTGTGTCATTGTGCAACCATTGTTACATCATTACACAACGTTGCTGTGTCATTGTGCAACCATTGTTACATCAGTACACAAAGTGGTTGTGTCATTGTGCAACCATTGTTACATCATTACACAACGTGGCTGTGTCATTGTGCAACCATTGTTACATCATTACACAACGTGGCTGTGTCATTGTGCAACCATTGTTACATCATTACACAAAGTGGCTGTGTCATTGTGCAACCATTGTTACATCATTATACAACGTGGCTGTGTCATTGTGCAACCATTGTTACATCATTACACAAAGTGGCTGTGTCATTGTGTAACCATTGTTACATCATTATACAACGTGGCTGTGTCATTGTGCAACCATTGTTACATCATTACACAACGTGGCTGTGTCATTGTGCAACCATTGTTACATCATTATACAACGTGGCTGTGTCATTGTGCAACCATTGTTACATCATTATACAACGTGGCTGTGTCATTGTGCAACAATTGTTACATCATTACACAAAATGGCTGTGTCATTGTGCAACCATTGTTACATCATTATACAACGTGGCTGTGTCATTGTGCAACCATTGTAACATCATTACACAACGTGGCTGTGTCATTGTGCTACCATTGTTACATCATTACACAAAGTGGCTGTGTCATTGTGCAACCATTGTTACATCATTACACAACGTGGCTGTGTCAATGTGCAACCATTGTTACATCATTACACAACGTGGTTGTGTCATTGTGCAACCATTGTTACATCATTACACAAAGTGGCTGTGTCATTGTGCAACCATTGTTACATCATTACACAACGTGGCTGTGTCATTGTGCTACCATTGTTACATCATTACACAAAGTGGCTGTGTCATTGTGCAACCATTGTTACATCATTACACAACGTGGCTGTGTCATTGTGCAACCATTGTTACATCATTACACAAAGTGGCTGTGTCATTGTGCAACCATTGTTACATCATTACCCAATGTGGCTGTTTCATTGTGCAACCATTGTTACATCATTATACAACGTGGCTGTGTCATTGTGCAACCATTGTTACATCATTATACAACGTGGCTGTGTCATTGTGCAACCATTGTTAAATCATTACACAAAGTGGCTGTGTCATTGTGCATCCATTGTTACATCATTACACAACGTGGCTGTGTCATTGTGCAACCATTGTTACATCATTACACAACATGGCTGTGTCATTGTGCAACCATTGTTACATCATTACACAAAGTGGCTGTGTCATTGTGTAACCATTGTTACATCATTATACAACGTGGCTGTGTCATTGTGCAACCATTGTTACATCATTACACAGCGTGGCTGTGTCATCGTGCAACCATTGTTACATCATTATACAACGTGGCTGTGTCATTGTGCAACCATTGTTACATCATTACACAACGTGGCTCTGTCATTGTGCAACCATTGTTACATCATTACACAAAGTGGCTGTGTCATTGTGCAACCATTGTTACATAATTATACAACGTGGCTGTGTCATTGTGCAACCATTGTAACATCATTATACAACGTGGCTGTATCATTGTGCAACCATTGTTACATCATTACACAAAGTGGTTGTTTCATTGTGCAACCATTGTTACATCATTACACAACGTGGCTGTGTCATTGTGCAACCATTGTTACATCATTACACAACGTGGCTGTGTCATTGTGCAACCATTGTTACATCATTACACAACGTTGCTGTGTCATTGTGCAACCATTGTTACATCAGTACACAAAGTGGTTCTGTCATTGTGCAACCATTGTTACATCATTACACAACGTGGCTGTGTCATTGTGCAACCATTGTTACATCATTACACAACGTGGCTGTGTCATTGTGCAACCATTGTTACATCATTACACAAAGTGGCTGTGTCATTGTGCAACCATTGTTACATCATTATACAACGTGGCTGTGTCATTGTGCAACCATTGTTACATCATTACACAAAGTGGCTGTGTCATTGTGTAACCATTGTTACATCATTATACAACGTGGCTGTGTCATTGTGCAACCATTGTTACATCATTACACAACGTGGCTGTGTCATTGTGCAACCATTGTTACATCATTATACAACGTGGCTGTGTCATTGTGCAACCATTGTTACATCATTATACAACGTGGCTGTGTCATTGTGCAACAATTGTTACATCATTACACAAAATGGCTGTGTCATTGTGCAACCATTGTTACATCATTATACAACGTGGCTGTGTCATTGTGCAACCATTGTAACATCATTACACAACGTGGCTGTGTCATTGTGCTACCATTGTTACATCATTACACAAAGTGGCTGTGTCATTGTGCAACCATTGTTACATCATTACACAACGTGGCTGTGTCAATGTGCAACCATTGTTACATCATTACACAACGTGGTTGTGTCATTGTGCAACCATTGTAACATCATTACACAACGTGGCTGTGTCATTGTGCAACCATTGTTACATCATTACACAACGTGGCTGTGTCATTGTGCAACCATTGTTACATCATTACACAAAGTGGCTGTGTCATTGTGCAACCATTGTTACATCATTATACAACGTGGCTGTGTCATTGTGCAACCATTGTTACATCATTACACAAAGTGGCTGTGTCATTGTGTAACCATTGTTACATCATTATACAACGTGGCTGTGTCATTGTGCAACCATTGTTACATCATTACACAATGTGGCTGTGTCATTGTGCAACCATTGTTACATCATTACACAACATGGCTGTGTCATTGGGCAACCATTGTTACATCATTACACAACGTGGCTGTGTCATTGTGCAAACATTGTTACATCATTACACAAAGTGGCTGTGTCATTGTGCAACCATTGTTACATCATTATACATTGTGGCTGTGTCATTGTGCAACCATTGTTACATCATTACACAACGTGGCTGTGTCATTGTGCAACCATTGTTACATCATTACACAATGTGGCTGTGTCATTGTGCAACCATTGTTACATCATTACACAACGTGGCTGTGTCATTGTGCAACCATTGTTACATCATTACATAAAGTGGCTTTGTCATTGTGCAACCATTGTTACATCATTATACAACGTGGCTGTGTCATTGTGCAACCATTGTTACATCATTATAAAACGTGGCTGTGTCATTGTGTAACCATTGTTACATCATTATACAACGTGGCTGTGTCATTGTGCAACCATTGTTACATCATTATGCTACGTGGCTGTGTCATTGTGCAACCATTCTTACATCATTACACAAAGTGGCAGTGTCATTGTGCAACCATTGTTACATCATTATACAACGTGGCTTTGTCATTGTGCAACCATTGTTACATCATTACACAAAGTGGCTGTGTCATTGTGCAACCATTGTTACATCATTACACAAAGTGGCTGTGTCATTGTGCAACCATTGTTAAATCATTATACAACGTGGCTGTGTCATTGTGCAACCATTGTTACATCATTACACAAGGTGGTTGTGTCATTGTGCAACCATTGTTACATCATTACACAACGTGGCTGTGTCATTGTGCAACCATTGTTACATCATTACACAACGTGGCTGTGTCATTGTGCAACCATTGTTACATCATTACATAAAGTGGCTTTGTCATTGTGCAACCATTGTTACATCATTATACAACGTGGCTGTGTCATTATGCAACCATTGTTACATCATTATAAAACGTGTCTGTGTCATTGTGTAACCATTGTTACATCATTATACAATGTGGCTGTGTCATTGTGCAACCATTGTTACATCATTATGCTACGTGGCTGTGTCATTGTGCAACCATTGTTACATCATTACACAAAGTGGCAGTGTCATTGTGCAACCATTGTTACATCATTATACAACGTGGCTTTGTCACTGTGCAACCATTGTTACATCATTACACAAAGTGGCTGTGTCATTGTGCAACCATTGTTACATCATTACACAAAGTGGCTGTGTCATTGTGCAACCATTGTTAAATCATTATACAACGTGGCTGTGTCATTGTGCAACCATTGTTACATCATTACACAACGTGGCTGGGTCATTGTGCAACCATTGTTACATCATTATACAACGTGGCTGTGTCATTGTGCAACCATTGTTACATCATTATACAACGTGGCTGTGTCATTGTGCAACCATTGTTACATCATTACACAAAGTGGCTGTGTCATTGTGCATCCATTGTTACATCATTACACAACGTGGCTGTGTCATTGTGCAACCATTGTTACATCATTACACAACATGGCTGTGTCATTGTGCAACCATTGTTACATCATTACACAAAGTGGCTGTGTCATTGTGAAACCATTGTTACATCATTACACAAAGTGGCAGTGTCATTGTGCAACCATTGTTAAATCATTACACAACGTGGCTGTGTCATTGTGCAATCATTGTTACATCATTACACAAAGTGGCTGTGTCATTGTGCAACCATTGTTACATCATTATACCACGTGGCTGTGTCATTGTGCAACCATTGTTACATCATTACCCAATGTGGCTGTTTCATTGTGCAACCATTGTTACATCATTATACAACGTGGCTGTGTCATTGTGCAACCATTGTTACATCATTATACAACGTGGCTGTGTCATTGTGCAACCATTGTTAAATCATTACACAAAGTGGCTGTGTCATTGTGCATCCATTGTTACATCATTACACAACGTGGCTGTGTCATTGTTCAACCATTGTTACATCATTACACAACATGGCTGTGTCATTGTGCAACCATTGTTACATCATTACACAAAGTGGCTGTGTCATTGTGTAACCATTGTTACATCATTATACAACGTGGCTGTGTCATTGTGCAACCATTGTTACATCATTACACAGCGTGGCTGTGTCATCGTGCAACCATTGTTACATCATTATACAACGTGGCTGTGTCATTGTGCAACCATTGTTACATCATTACACAAAGTGGCTGTGTCATTGTGCAACCAGTGTTAAATCATTATACAACGTGGCTGTGTCATTGTGCAACCATTGGTACATCAATACACAAAGTGGCTGTGTCATTGTGCAACCATTGTTACATCATTATACAACGTGGCTGTGTCATTGTGCAACCATTGTTACATCATTATACAACGTGGCTGTTTCATTGTGCAACCATTGTTACATCATTATACAATGTGGCTGTGTCATTGTGCAACCATTGTTACATCATTATACAACATGGCTGTGTCATTGTGCAACCATTGTTACATCATTATACAACGTGGCTGTGTCATTGTGCAACCATTGTTACATCATTATACAACGTGGCTGTGTCATTGTGCAACCATTGTTACATCAATAGACACAAAGTGGCTGTGTCATTGTGCAACCATTGTTACATCATTACACAACGTGGCTGTGTCATTGTGCTACCATTGTTACATCATTACACAAAGTGGCTGTGTCATTGTGCAACCATTGTTACATCATTACACAACGTGGCTGTGTCAATGTGCAACCATTGTTACATCATTACACAAGGTGGTTGTGTCATTGTGCAACCATTGTTACATCATTACACAAAGTGGCTGTGTCATTGTGCAACCATTGTTACATCATTACACAACATGGCTGTGTCATTGTGCAACCATTGTTACATCATTACAAAAAGTGGCTTTGTCATTGTGCAACCATTGTTACATCATTATACAACGTGGCTGTGTCATTATGCAACCATTGTTACATCATTATAAAACGTGGCTGTGTCATTGTGTAACCATTGTTACATCATTATACAACGTGGCTGTGTCATTGTGCAACCATTGTTACATCATTATGCTACGTGGCTGTGTCATTGTGCAACCATTGTTACATCATTACACAAAGTGGCAGTGTCATTGTGCAACCATTGTTACATCATTATACAACGTGGCTTTGTCATTGTGCAACCATTGTTACATCATTACACAAAGTGGCTGTGTCATTGTGCAACCATTGTTACATCATTACACAAAGTGGCTGTGTCATTGTGCAACCATTGTTAAATCATTATACAACGTGGCTGTGTCATTGTGCAACCATTGTTACATCATTACACAACGTGGCTGTGTCATTGTGCAACCATTGTTACATCATTATACAACGTGGCTGTGTCATTGTGCAACCATTGTTACATCATTATACAACGTGGCTGTGTCATTGTGCAACCATTGTTACATCATTACACAAAGTGGCTGTGTCATTGTGCATCCATTGTTACATCATTACACAACGTGGCTGTGTCATTGTGCAACCATTGTTACATCATTACACAACGTGGCTGTGTCATTGTGCAACCATTGTTACATCATTACACAAAGTGGCTGTGTCATTGTGAAACCATTGTTACATCATTACACAAAGTGGCTGTGTCATTGTGCAACCATTGTTAAATCATTACACAACGTGGCTGTGTCATTGTGCAATCATTGTTACATCATTACACAAAGTGGCTGTGTCATTGTGCAACCATTGTTACATCATTATACCACGTGGCTGTGTCATTGTGCAACCATTGTTACATCATTACCCAACGTGGCTGTTTCATTGTGCAACCATTGTTACATCATTACACAAAGTGGCTGTGTCATTGTGCAACCATTGTTACATCATTACACAACGTGGCTGTGTCAATGTGCAACCATTGTTACATCATTACACAAGGTGGTTGTGTCATTGTGCAACCATTGTTACATCATTATACAACGTGGCTGTGTCATTGTGCAACCATTGTTACATCATTACACAAAGTGGTTGTGTCATTGTGCAACCATTGTTACATCATTACACAACGTGGCTGTGTCATTGTGCAACCATTGTTACATCATTACACAACGTGGCTGTGTCATTGTGCAACCATTGTTACATCATTACACAAAGTGGCTGTGTCATTGTGCAACCATTGTTACATCATTATACAACGTGGCTGTGTCATTGTGCAACCATTGTTACATCATTACACAAAGTGGCTGTGTCATTGTGCAACCAGTGTTAAATCATTATACAACGTGGCTGTGTCATTGTGCAACCATTGGTACATCAATACACAAAGTGGCTGTGTCATTGTGCAACCATTGTTACATCATTATACAACGTGGCTGTGTCATTGTGCAACCATTGTTACATCATTATACAACGTGGCTGTTTCATTGTGCAACCATTGTTACATCATTATACAATGTGGCTGTGTCATTGTGCAACCATTGTTACATCATTATACAACATGGCTGTGTCATTGTGCAACCATTGTTAAATCATTACACAAAGTGGCTGTGTCATTGTGCATCCATTGTTACATCATTACACATCGTGGCTGTGTCATTGTGCAACCATTGTTACATCATTACACAACGTGGCTGTGTCATTGTGCAACCATTGTTACATCATTACACAAAGTGGCTGTGTCATTGTGTAACCATTGTTACATCATTATACAACGTGGCTGTGTCATTGTGCAACCATTGTTACATCATTACACAACGTGGCTGTGTCATTGTGCAACCATTGTTACATCATTATACAACGTGGCTGTGTCATTGTGCAACCATTGTTACATCATTATACAACGTGGCTGTGTCATTGTGCAACAATTGTTACATCATTACACAAAATGGCTGTGTCATTGTGCAACCATTGTTACATCATTATACAACGTGGCTGTGTCATTGTGCAACCATTGTAACATCATTACACAACGTGGCTGTGTCATTGTGCTACCATTGTTACATCATTACACAAAGTGGCTGTGTCATTGTGCAACCATTGTTACATCATTACACAACGTGGCTGTGTCAATGTGCAACCATTGTTACATCATTACACAACGTGGTTGTGTCATTGTGCAACCATTGTTACATCATTACACAAAGTGGCTGTGTCATTGTGCAACCATTGTTACATCATTACACCAAGTGGCTGTGTCATTGTGCAACCATTGTTACATCATTACACAACGTGGCTGTGTCATTGTGCTACCATTGTTACATCATTACACAAAGTGGCTGTGTCATTGTGCAACCATTGTTACATCATTACACAACGTGGCTGTGTCATTGTGCAACCATTGTTACATCATTACACAAAGTGGCTGTGTCATTGTGCAACCATTGTTACATCATTACACAATGTGGCTGTGTCATTGTGCAACCATTGTTACATCATTACACAACATGGCTGTGTCATTGGGCAACCATTGTTACATCATTAGACAACGTGGCTGTGTCATTGTGCAAACATTGTTACATCATTACACAAAGTGGCTGTGTCATTGTGCAACCATTGTTACATCATTATACATTGTGGCTGTGTCATTGTGCAACCATTGTTACATCATTACACAACGTGGCTGTGTCATTGTGCAACCATTGTTACATCATTACACAATGTGGCTGTGTCATTGTGCAACCATTGTTACATCATTACACAACGTGGCTGTGTCATTGTGCAACCATTGTTACATCATTACAGAAAGTGGCTTTGTCATTGTGCAACCATTGTTACATCATTATACAACGTGGCTGTGTCATTGTGCAACCATTGTTACATCATTATAAAACGTGGCTGTGTCATTGTGTAACCATTGTTACATCATTATACAACGTGGCTGTGTCATTGTGCAACCATTGTTACATCATTATGCTACGTGGCTGTGTCATTGTGCAACCATTCTTACATCATTACACAAAGTGGCAGTGTCATTGTGCAACCATTGTTACATCATTATACAACGTGGCTTTGTCATTGTGCAACCATTGTTACATCATTACACAAAGTGGCTGTGTCATTGTGCAACCATTGTTACATCATTACACAAAGTGGCTGTGTCATTGTGCAACCATTGTTAAATCATTATACAACGTGGCTGTGTCATTGTGCAACCATTGTTACATCATTACACAAGGTGGTTGTGTCATTGTGCAACCATTGTTACATCATTACACAACGTGGCTGTGTCATTGTGCAACCATTGTTACATCATTACACAACGTGGCTGTGTCATTGTGCAACCATTGTTACATCATTACATAAAGTGGCTTTGTCATTGTGCAACCATTGTTACATCATTATACAACGTGGCTGTGTCATTATGCAACCATTGTTACATCATTATAAAACGTGTCTGTGTCATTGTGTAACCATTGTTACATCATTATACAACGTGGCTGTGTCATTGTGCAACCATTGTTACATCATTATGCTACGTGGCTGTGTCATTGTGCAACCATTGTTACATCATTACACAAAGTGGCAGTGTCATTGTGCAACCATTGTTACATCATTATACAACGTGGCTTTGTCACTGTGCAACCATTGTTACATCATTACACAAAATGGCTGTGTCATTGTGCAACCATTGTTACATCATTACACAAAGTGGCTGTGTCATTGTGCAACCATTGTTAAATCATTATACAACGTGGCTGTGTCATTGTGCAACCATTGTTACATCATTACACAACGTGGCTGGGTCATTGTGCAACCATTGTTACATCATTATACAACGTGGCTGTGTCATTGTGCAACCATTGTTACATCATTATACAACGTGGCTGTGTCATTGTGCAACCATTGTTACATCATTACACAAAGTGGCTGTGTCATTGTGCATCCATTGTTACATCATTACACAACGTGGCTGTGTCATTGTGCAACCATTGTTACATCATTACACAACGTGGCTGTGTCATTGTGCAACCATTGTTACATCATTACACAAAGTGGCTGTGTCATTGTGAAACCATTGTTACATCATTACACAAAGTGGCTGTGTCATTGTGCAACCATTGTTAAATCATTACACAACGTGGCTGTGTCATTGTGCAATCATTGTTACATCATTACACAAAGTGGCTGTGTCATTGTGCAACCATTGTTACATCATTATACCACGTGGCTGTGTCATTGTGCAACCATTGTTACATCATTACCCAATGTGGCTGTTTCATTGTGCAACCATTGTTACATCATTATACAACGTGGCTGTGTCATTGTGCAACCATTGTTACATCATTATACAACGTGGCTGTGTCATTGTGCAACCATTGTTAAATCATTACACAAAGTGGCTGTGTCATTGTGCATCCATTGTTACATCATTACACAACGTGGCTGTGTCATTGTGCAACCATTGTTACATCATTACACAACATGGCTGTGTCATTGTGCAACCATTGTTACATCATTACACAAAGTGGCTGTGTCATTGTGTAACCATTGTTACATCATTATACAACGTGGCTGTGTCATTGTGCAACCATTGTTACATCATTACACAGCGTGGCTGTGTCATCGTGCAACCATTGTTACATCATTATACAACGTGGCTGTGTCATTGTGCAACCATTGTTACATCATTACACAACGTGGCTCTGTCATTGTGCAACCATTGTTACATCATTACACAAAGTGGCTGTGTCATTGTGCAACCATTGTTACATAATTATACAACGTGGCTGTGTCATTGTGCAACCATTGTAACATCATTATACAACGTGGCTGTATCATTGTGCAACCATTGTTACATCATTACACAAAGTGGTTGTTTCATTGTGCAACCATTGTTACATCATTACACAACGTGGCTGTGTCATTGTGCAACCATTGTTACATCATTACACAACGTGGCTGTGTCATTGTGCAACCATTGTTACATCATTACACAACGTTGCTGTGTCATTGTGCAACCATTGTTACATCAGTACACAAAGTGGTTGTGTCATTGTGCAACCATTGTTACATCATTACACAACGTGGCTGTGTCATTGTGCAACCATTGTTACATCATTACACAACGTGGCTGTGTCATTGTGCAACCATTGTTACATCATTACACAAAGTGGCTGTGTCATTGTGCAACCATTGTTACATCATTATACAACGTGGCTGTGTCATTGTGCAACCATTGTTACATCATTACACAAAGTGGCTGTGTCATTGTGTAACCATTGTTACATCATTATACAACGTGGCTGTGTCATTGTGCAACCATTGTTACATCATTACACAACGTGGCTGTGTCATTGTGCAACCATTGTTACATCATTATACAACGTGGCTGTGTCATTGTGCAACCATTGTTACATCATTATACAACGTGGCTGTGTCATTGTGCAACAATTGTTACATCATTACACAAAATGGCTGTGTCATTGTGCAACCATTGTTACATCATTATACAACGTGGCTGTGTCATTGTGCAACCATTGTAACATCATTACACAACGTGGCTGTGTCATTGTGCTACCATTGTTACATCATTACACAAAGTGGCTGTGTCATTGTGCAACCATTGTTACATCATTACACAACGTGGCTGTGTCAATGTGCAACCATTGTTACATCATTACACAACGTGGTTGTGTCATTGTGCAACCATTGTTACATCATTACACAAAGTGGCTGTGTCATTGTGCAACCATTGTTACATCATTACACCAAGTGGCTGTGTCATTGTGCAACCATTGTTACATCATTACACAACGTGGCTGTGTCATTGTGCTACCATTGTTACATCATTACACAAAGTGGCTGTGTCATTGTGCAACCATTGTTACATCATTACACAACGTGGCTGTGTCATTGTGCAACCATTGTTACATCATTACACAAAGTGGCTGTGTCATTATGCAACCATTGTTACATCATTACACAATGTGGCTGTGTCATTGTGCAACCATTGTTACATCATTACACAACATGGCTGTGTCATTGGGCAACCATTGTTACATCATTACACAACGTGGCTGTGTCATTGTGCAAACATTGTTACATCATTACACAAAGTGGCTGTGTCATTGTGCAACCATTGTTACATCATTATACATTGTGGCTGTGTCATTGTGCAACCATTGTTACATCATTACACAACGTGGCTGTGTCATTGTGCAACCATTGTTACATCATTACACAATGTGGCTGTGTCATTGTGCAACCATTGTTACATCATTACACAACGTGGCTGTGTCATTGTGCAACCATTGTTACATCATTACATAAAGTGGCTTTGTCATTGTGCAACCATTGTTACATCATTATACAACGTGGCTGTGTCATTGTGCAACCATTGTTACATCATTATAAAACGTGGCTGTGTCATTGTGTAACCATTGTTACATCATTATACAACGTGGCTGTGTCATTGTGCAACCATTGTTACATCATTATGCTACGTGGCTGTGTCATTGTGCAACCATTCTTACATCATTACACAAAGTGGCAGTGTCATTGTGCAACCATTGTTACATCATTATACAACGTGGCTTTGTCATTGTGCAACCATTGTTACATCATTACACAAAGTGGCTGTGTCATTGTGCAACCATTGTTACATCATTACACAAAGTGGCTGTGTCATTGTGCAACCATTGTTAAATCATTATACAACGTGGCTGTGTCATTGTGCAACCATTGTTACATCATTACACAAGGTGGTTGTGTCATTGTGCAACCATTGTTACATCATTACACAACGTGGCTGTGTCATTGTGCAACCATTGTTACATCATTACACAACGTGGCTGTGTCATTGTGCAACCATTGTTACATCATTACATAAAGTGGCTTTGTCATTGTGCAACCATTGTTACATCATTATACAACGTGGCTGTGTCATTATGCAACCATTGTTACATCATTATAAAACGTGTCTGTGTCATTGTGTAACCATTGTTACATCATTATACAATGTGGCTGTGTCATTGTGCAACCATTGTTACATCATTATGCTACGTGGCTGTGTCATTGTGCAACCATTGTTACATCATTACACAAAGTGGCAGTGTCATTGTGCAACCATTGTTACATCATTATACAACGTGGCTTTGTCACTGTGCAACCATTGTTACATCATTACACAAAGTGGCTGTGTCATTGTGCAACCATTGTTACATCATTACACAAAGTGGCTGTGTCATTGTGCAACCATTGTTAAATCATTATACAACGTGGCTGTGTCATTGTGCAACCATTGTTACATCATTACACAACGTGGCTGGGTCATTGTGCAACCATTGTTACATCATTATACAACGTGGCTGTGTCATTGTGCAACCATTGTTACATCATTATACAACGTGGCTGTGTCATTGTGCAACCATTGTTACATCATTACACAAAGTGGCTGTGTCATTGTGCATCCATTGTTACATCATTACACAACGTGGCTGTGTCATTGTGCAACCATTGTTACATCATTACACAACATGGCTGTGTCATTGTGCAACCATTGTTACATCATTACACAAAGTGGCTGTGTCATTGTGAAACCATTGTTACATCATTACACAAAGTGGCTGTGTCATTGTGCAACCATTGTTAAATCATTACACAACGTGGCTGTGTCATTGTGCAATCATTGTTACATCATTACACAAAGTGGCTGTGTCATTGTGCAACCATTGTTACATCATTATACCACGTGGCTGTGTCATTGTGCAACCATTGTTACATCATTACCCAATGTGGCTGTTTCATTGTGCAACCATTGTTACATCATTATACAACGTGGCTGTGTCATTGTGCAACCATTGTTACATCATTATACAACGTGGCTGTGTCATTGTGCAACCATTGTTAAATCATTACACAAAGTGGCTGTGTCATTGTGCATCCATTGTTACATCATTACACAACGTGGCTGTGTCATTGTTCAACCATTGTTACATCATTACACAAAGTGGCTGTGTCATTGTGTAACCATTGTTACATCATTATACAACGTGGCTGTGTCATTGTGCAACCATTGTTACATCATTACACAGCGTGGCTGTGTCATCGTGCAACCATTGTTACATCATTATACAACGTGGCTGTGTCATTGTGCAACCATTGTTACATCATTACACAACGTGGCTCTGTCATTGTGCAACCATTGTTACATCATTACACAAAGTGGCTGTGTCATTGTGCAACCATTGTTACATAATTATACAACGTGGCTGTGTCATTGTGCAACCATTGTAACATCATTATACAACGTGGCTGTATCATTGTGCAACCATTGTTACATCATTACACAAAGTGGTTGTTTCATTGTGCAACCATTGTTACATCATTACACAACGTGGCTGTGTCATTGTGCAACCATTGTTACATCATTACACAACGTTGCTGTGTCATTGTGCAACCATTGTTACATCAGTACACAAAGTGGTTGTGTCATTGTGCAACCATTGTTACATCATTACACAACGTGGCTGTGTCATTGTGCAACCATTGTTACATCATTACACAACGTGGCTGTGTCATTGTGCAACCATTGTTACATCATTACACAAAGTGGCTGTGTCATTGTGCAACCATTGTTACATCATTATACAACGTGGCTGTGTCATTGTGCAACCATTGTTACATCATTACACAAAGTGGCTGTGTCATTGTGCAACCATTGTTACATCATTACACAAAGTGGCTGTGTCATTGTGCAACCAGTGTTAAATCATTATACAACGTGGCTGTGTCATTGTGCAACCATTGGTACATCAATACACAAAGTGGCTGTGTCATTGTGCAACCATTGTTACATCATTATACAACGTGGCTGTGTCATTGTGCAACCATTGTTACATCATTATACAACGTGGCTGTGTCATTGTGCAACCATTGTTACATCAATAGACACAAAGTGGCTGTGTCATTGTGCAACCATTGTTACATCATTACACAACGTGGCTGTGTCATTGTGCTACCATTGTTACATCATTACACAAAGTGGCTGTGTCATTGTGCAACCATTGTTACATCATTACACAACGTGGCTGTGTCAATGTGCAACCATTGTTACATCATTACACAAGGTGGTTGTGTCATTGTGCAACCATTGTTACATCATTACACAAAGTGGCTGTGTCATTGTGCAACCATTGTTACATCATTACACAACGTGGCTGTGTCAATGTGCAACCATTGTTACATCATTACACAAGGTGGTTGTGTCATTGTGCAACCATTGTTACATCATTACACAAAGTGGCTTTGTCATTGTGCAACCATTGTTACATCATTATACAACGTGGCTGTGTCATTATGCAACCATTGTTACATCATTATAAAACGTGGCTGTGTCATTGTGTAACCATTGTTACATCATTATACAACATGGCTGTGTCATTGTGCAACCATTGTTACATCATTATGCTACGTGGCTGTGTCATTGTGCAACCATTGTTACATCATTACACAAAGTGGCAGTGTCATTGTGCAACCATTGTTACATCATTATACAACGTGGCTTTGTCATTGTGCAACCATTGTTACATCATTACACAAAGTGGCTGTGTCATTGTGCAACCATTGTTACATCATTACACAAAGTGGCTGTGTCATTGTGCAACCATTGTTAAATCATTATACAACGTGGCTGTGTCATTGTGCAACCATTGTTACATCATTACACAACGTGGCTGTGTCATTGTGCAACCATTGTTACATCATTATACAACGTGGCTGTGTCATTGTGCAACCATTGTTACATCATTATACAACGTGGCTGTGTCATTGTGCAACCATTGTTACATCATTACACAAAGTGGCTGTGTCATTGTGCATCCATTGTTACATCATTACACAACGTGGCTGTGTCATTGTGCAACCATTGTTACATCATTACACAACGTGGCTGTGTCATTGTGCAACCATTGTTACATCATTACACAAAGTGGCTGTGTCATTGTGAAACCATTGTTACATCATTACACAAAGTGGCTGTGTCATTGTGCAACCATTGTTAAATCATTACACAACGTGGCTGTGTCATTGTGCAATCATTGTTACATCATTACACAAAGTGGCTGTGTCATTGTGCAACCATTGTTACATCATTATACCACGTGGCTGTGTCATTGTGCAACCATTGTTACATCATTACCCAACGTGGCTGTTTCATTGTGCAACCATTGTTACATCATTACACAAAGTGGCTGTGTCATTGTGCAACCATTGTTACATCATTACACAACGTGGCTGTGTCAATGTGCAACCATTGTTACATCATTACACAAGGTGGTTGTGTCATTGTACAACCATTGTTACATCATTATACAACGTGGCTGTGTCATTGTGCAACCATTGTTACATCATTACACAAAGTGGTTGTGTCATTGTGCAACCATTGTTACATCATTACACAACGTGGCTGTGTCATTGTGCAACCATTGTTACATCATTACACAACGTGGCTGTGTCATTGTGCAACCATTGTTACATCATTACACAAAGTGGCTGTGTCATTGTGCAACCATTGTTACATCATTATACAACGTGGCTGTGTCATTGTGCAACCATTGTTACATCATTACACAAAGTGGCTGTGTCATTGTGCAACCATTGTTACATCCTTACACAAAGTGGCTGTGTCATTGTGCAACCAGTGTTAAATCATTATACAACGTGGCTGTGTCATTGTGCAACCATTGGTACATCAATACACAAAGTGGCTGTGTCATTATGCAACCATTGTTACATCATTATACAACGTGGCTGTGTCATTGTGCAACCATTGTTACATCATTATACAACGTGGCTGTTTCATTGTGCAACCATTGTTACATCATTATACAATGTGGCTGTGTCATTGTGCAACCATTGTTACATCATTATACAACATGGCTGTGTCATTGTGCAACCATTGTTACATCATTATACAACGTGGCTGTGTCATTGTGCAACCATTGTTACATCATTATACAACGTGGCTGTGTCATTGTGCAACCATTGTTACATCAATAGACACAAAGTGGCTGTGTCATTGTGCAACCATTGTTACATCATTACACAACGTGGCTGTGTCATTGTGCTACCATTGTTACATCATTACACAAAGTGGCTGTGTCATTGTGCAACCATTGTTACATCATTACACAACGTGGCTGTGTCAATGTGCAACCATTGTTACATCATTACACAAGGTGGTTGTGTCATTGTGCAACCATTGTTACATCATTACACAAAGTGGCTGTGTCATTGTGCAACCATTGTTACATCATTACACAACGTGGCTGTGTCATTGTGCAACCATTGTTACATCATTACAAAAAGTGGCTTTGTCATTGTGCAACCATTGTTACATCATTATACAACGTGGCTGTGTCATTATGCAACCATTGTTACATCATTATAAAACGTGGCTGTGTCATTGTGTAACCATTGTTACATCATTATACAACGTGGCTGTGTCATTGTGCAACCATTGTTACATCATTATGCTACGTGGCTGTGTCATTGTGCAACCATTGTTACATCATTACACAAAGTGGCAGTGTCATTGTGCAACCATTGTTACATCATTATACAACGTGGCTTTGTCATTGTGCAACCATTGTTACATCATTACACAAAGTGGCTGTGTCATTGTGCAACCATTGTTACATCATTACACAAAGTGGCTGTGTCATTGTGCAACCATTGTTAAATCATTATACAACGTGGCTGTGTCATTGTGCAACCATTGTTACATCATTACACAACGTGGCTGTGTCATTGTGCAACCATTGTTACATCATTATACAACGTGGCTGTGTCATTGTGCAACCATTGTTACATCATTATACAACGTGGCTGTGTCATTGTGCAACCATTGTTACATCATTACACAAAGTGGCTGTGTCATTGTGCATCCATTGTTACATCATTACACAACGTGGCTGTGTCATTGTGCAACCATTGTTACATCATTACACAACGTGGCTGTGTCATTGTGCAACCATTGTTACATCATTACACAAAGTGGCTGTGTCATTGTGAAACCATTGTTACATCATTACACAAAGTGGCTGTGTCATTGTGCAACCATTGTTAAATCATTACACAACGTGGCTGTGTCATTGTGCAATCATTGTTACATCATTACACAAAGTGGCTGTGTCATTGTGCAACCATTGTTACATCATTATACCACGTGGCTGTGTCATTGTGCAACCATTGTTACATCATTACCCAACGTGGCTGTTTCATTGTGCAACCATTGTTACATCATTACACAAAGTGGCTGTGTCATTGTGCAACCATTGTTACATCATTACACAACGTGGCTGTGTCAATGTGCAACCATTGTTACATCATTACACAAGGTGGTTGTGTCATTGTGCAACCATTGTTACATCATTATACAACGTGGCTGTGTCATTGTGCAACCATTGTTACATCATTAAACAAAGTGGTTGTGTCATTGTGCAACCATTGTTACATCATTACACAACGTGGCTGTGTCATTGTGCAACCATTGTTACATCATTACACAACGTGGCTGTGTCATTGTGCAACCATTGTTACATCATTACACAAAGTGGCTGTGTCATTGTGCAACCATTGTTACATCATTATACAACGTGGCTGTGTCATTGTGCAACCATTGTTACATCATTACACAAAGTGGCTGTGTCATTGTGCAACCATTGTTACATCCTTACACAAAGTGGGTGTGTCATTGTGCAACCAGTGTTAAATCATTATACAACGTGGCTGTGTCATTGTGCAACCATTGGTACATCAATACACAAAGTGGCTGTGTCATTGTGCAACCATTGTTACATCATTATACAACGTGGCTGTGTCATTGTGCAACCATTGTTACATCATTATACAACGTGGCTGTTTCATTGTGCAACCATTGTTACATCATTATACAATGTGCCTGTGTCATTGTGCAACCATTGTTACATCATTATACAACATGGCTGTGTCATTGTGCAACCATTGTTAAATCATTACACAAAGTGGCTGTGTCATTGTGCATCTATTGTTACATCATTACACAACGTGGCTGTGTCATTGTGCAACCATTGTTACATCATTACACAACGTGGCTGTGTCATTGTGCAACCATTGTTACATCATTACACAAAGTGGCTGTGTCATTGTGTAACTATTGTTACATCATTATACAACGTGGCTGTGTCATTGTGCAACCATTGTTACATCATTAAACAACGTGGCTGTGTCATTGTGCAACCATTGTTACATCATTATACAACGTGGCTGTGTCATTGTGCAACCATTGTTACATCATTATACAACGTGGCTGTGTCATTGTGCAACAATTGTTACATCATTACACAAAGTGGCTGTGTCATTGTGCAACCATTGTTACATCATTATACAACGTGGCTGTGTCATTGTGCAACCATTGTAACATCATTACACAACGTGGCTGTGTCATTGTGCTACCATTGTTACATCATTACACAAAGTGGCTGTGTCATTGTGCAACCATTGTTACATCATTACACAACGTGGCTGTGTCAATGTGCAACCATTGTTACATCATTACACAACGTGGTTGTGTCATTGTGCAACCATTGTTACATCATTACACAAAGTGGCTGTGTCATTGTGCAACCATTGTTACATCATTACACCAAGTGGCTGTGTCATTGTGCAACCATTGTTACATCATTACACAACGTGGCTGTGTCATTGTGCTACCATTGTTACATCATTACACAAAGTGGCTGTGTCACTGTGCAACCATTGTTACATCATTACACAACGTGGCTGTGTCATTGTGCAACCATTGTTACATCATTACACAAAGTGGGTGTGTCATTGTGCAACCATTGTTACATCATTACACAATGTGGCTGTGTCATTGTGCAACCATTGTTACATCATTACACAACATGGCTGTGTCATTGGGCAACCATTGTTACATCATTACACAACGTGGCTGTGTCATTGTGCAAACATTGTTACATCATTACACAAAGTGGCTGTGTCATTGTGCAACCATTGTTACATCATTATACATTGTGGCTGTGTCATTGTGCAACCATTGTTACATCATTACACAACGTGGCTGTGTCATTGTGCAACCATTGTTACATCATTACACAATGTGGCTGTGTCATTGTGCAACCATTGTTACATCATTACACAACGTGGCTGTGTCATTGTGCAACCATTGTTACATCATTACATAAAGTGGCTTTGTCATTGTGCAACCATTGTTACATCATTATACAACGTGGCTGTGTCATTGTGCAACCATTGTTACATCATTATAAAACGTGGCTGTGTCATTGTGTAACCATTGTTACATCATTATACAACGTGGCTGTGTCATTGTGCAACCATTGTTACATCATTATACAACGTGGCTGTGTCATTGTGCAACCATTGTTACATCATTACACAACATGGCTGTGTCATTGTGCAACCATTGTTACATCATTACACAAAGTGGCTGTGTCATTGTGTAACCATTGTTACATCATTATACAACGTGGCTGTGTCATTGTGCAACCATTGTTACATCATTACACAGCGTGGCTGTGTCATCGTGCAACCATTGTTACATCATTATACAACGTGGCTGTGTCATTGTGCAACCATTGTTACATCATTACACAACGTGGCTGTGTCATTGTGCAACCATTGTTACATCATTACATAAAGTGGCTTTGTCATTGTGCAACCATTGTTAAATCATTACACAAAGTGGCTGTGTCATTGTGCATCCATTGTTACATCATTACACAACGTGGCTGTGTCATTGTGCAACCATTGTTACATCATTACACAACATGGCTGTGTCATTGTGCAACCATTGTTACATCATTACACAAAGTGGCTGTGTCATTGTGTAACCATTGTTACATCATTATACAACGTGGCTGTGTCATTGTGCAACCATTGTTACATCATTACACAGCGTGGCTGTGTCATCGTGCAACCATTGTTACATCATTATACAACGTGGCTGTGTCATTGTGCAACCATTGTTACATCATTACACAACGTGGCTCTGTCATTGTGCAACCATTGTTACATCATTACACAAAGTGGCTGCGTCATTGTGCAACCATTGTTACATAATTATACAACGTGGCTGTCTCATTGTGCAACCATTGTAACATCATTATACAACGTGGCTGTATCATTGTGCAACCATTGTTACATCATTACACAAAGTGGTTGTTTCATTGTGCAACCATTGTTACATCATTACACAACGTGGCTGTGTCATTGTGCAACCATTGTTACATCATTACACAACGTGGCTGTGTCATTGTGCAACCATTGTTACATCATTACACAACGTTGCTGTGTCATTGTGCAACCATTGTTACATCAGTACACAAAGTGGTTGTGTCATTGTGCAACCATTGTTACATCATTACACAACGTGGCTGTGTCATTGTGCAACCATTGTTACATCATTACACAACGTGGCTGTGTCATTGTGCAACCATTGTTACATCATTACACAAAGTGGCTGTGTCATTGTGCAACCATTGTTACATCATTATACAACGTGGCTGTGTCATTGCGCAACCATTGTTACATCATTACACAAAGTGGCTGTGTCATTGTGCAACCATTGTTACATCATTACACAAAGTGGCTGTGTCATTGTGCAACCAGTGTTAAATCATTATACAACGTGGCTGTGTCATTGTGCAACCATTGGTACATCAATACACAAAGTGGCTGTGTCATTGTGCAACCATTGTTACATCATTATACAACGTGGATGTGTCATTGTGCAACCATTGTTACATCATTATACAATGTGGCTGTTTCATTGTGCAACCATTGTTACATCATTACACAACGTGGCTGTGTCATTGTGCAACCATTGTTACATCATTATACAACATGGCTGTGTCATTGTGCAACCATTGTTAAATCATTACACAAAGTGGCTGTGTCATTGTGCATCCATTGTTACATCATTACACAACGTGGCTGTGTCATTGTGCAACCATTGTTACATCATTACACAACGTGGCTGTGTCATTGTGCAACCATTGTTACATCATTACACAAAGTGGCTGTGTCATTGTGTAACCATTGTTACATCATTATACAACTTGGCTGTGTCATTGTGCAACCATTGTTACATCATTACACAACGTGGCTGTGTCATTGTGCAACCATTGTTACATCATTATACAACGTGGCTGTGTCATTGTGCAACCATTGTTACATCATTATACAACGTGGCTGTGTCATTGTGCAACAATTGTTACATCATTACACAAAGTGGCTGTGTCATTGTGCAACCATTGTTACATCATTATACAACGTGGCTGTGTCATTGTGCAACCATTGTAACATCATTACACAACGTGGCTGTGTCATTGTGCTACCATTGTTACATCATTACACAAAGTGGCTGTGTCATTGTGCAACCATTGTTACATCATTACACAACGAGGCTGTGTCATTGTGCTACCATTGTTACATCATTACACAAAGTGGCTGTGTCATTGTGCAACCATTGTTACATCATTACACAACGTGGCTGTGTCATTGTGCAACCATTGTTACATCATTACACAAAGTGGGTGTGTCATTGTGCAACCATTGTTACATCATTACACAATGTGGCTGTGTCATTGTGCAACCATTGTTACATCATTACACAACATGGCTGTGTCATTGGGCAACCATTGTTACATCATTACACAACGTGGCTGTGTCATTGTGCAAACATTGTTACATCATTACACAAAGTGGCTGTGTCATTGTGCAACCATTGTTACATCATTATACATTGTGGCTGTGTCATTGTGCAACCATTGTTACATCATTACACAACGTGGCTGTGTCATTGTGCAACCATTGTTACATCATTACACAATGTGGCTGTGTCATTGTGCAACCATTGTTACATCATTACACAACGTGGCTGTGTCATTATGCAACCATTGTTACATCATTACATAAAGTGGCTTTGTCATTGTGCAACCATTGTTACATCATTATACAACGTGGCTGTGTCATTGTGCAACCATTGTTACATCATTATAAAACGTGGCTGTGTCATTGTGTAACCATTGTTACATCATTATACAACGTGGCTGTGTCATTGTGCAACCATTGTTACATCATTATGCTACGTGGCTGTGTCATTGTGCAACCATTCTTACATCATTACACAAAGTGGCAGTGTCATTGTGCAACCATTGTTACATCATTATACAACGTGGCTTTGTCATTGTGCAACCATTGTTACATCATTACACAAAGTGGCTGTGTCATTGTGCAACCATTGTTACATCATTACACAAAGTGGCTGTGTCATTGTGCAACCATTGTTAAATCATTATACAACGTGGCTGTGTCATTGTGCAACCATTGTTACATCATTACACAAGGTGGTTGTGTCATTGTGCAACCATTGTTACATCATTACACAACGTGGCTGTGTCATTGTGCAACCATTGTTACATCATTACACAACGTGGCTGTGTCATTGTGCAACCATTGTTATATCATTACATAAAGTGGCTTTGTCATTGTGCAACCATTGTTACATCATTATACAACGTGGCTGTGTCATTATGCAACCATTGTTACATCATTATAAAACGTGTCTGTGTCATTGTGTAACCATTGTTACATCATTATACAACGTGGCTGTGTCATTGTGCAACCATTGTTACATCATTATGCTACGTGGCTGTGTCATTGTGCAACCATTGTTACATCATTACACAAAGTGGCAGTGTCATTGTGCAACCATTGTTACATCATTATACAACGTGGCTTTGTCACTGTGCAACCATTGTTACATCATTACACAAAGTGGCTGTGTCATTGTGCAACCATTGTTACATCATTACACAAAGTGGCTGTGTCATTGTGCAACCATTGTTAAATCATTATACAACGTGGCTGTGTCATTGTGCAACCATTGTTACATCATTACACAACGTGGCTGTGTCATTGTGCAACCATTGTTACATCATTATACAACGTGGCTGTGTCATTGTGCAACCATTGTTACATCATTATACAACGTGGCTGTGTCATTGTGCAACCATTGTTACATCATTACACAATGTGGCTGTGTCATTGTGCAACCATTGTTACATCATTACACAACGTGGCTGTGTCATTGTGCAACCATTGTTACATCATTACATAAAGTGGCTTTGTCATTGTGCAACCATTGTTACATCATTATACAACGTGGCTGTGTCATTATGCAACCATTGTTACATCATTATAAAACGTGTCTGTGTCATTGTGTAACCATTGTTACATCATTATACAACGTGGCTGTGTCATTGTGCAACCATTGTTACATCATTATGCTACGTGGCTGTGTCATTGTGCAACCATTGTTACATCATTACACAAAGTGGCAGTGTCATTGTGCAACCATTGTTTCATCATTATACAACGTGGCTTTGTCACTGTGCAACCATTGTTACATCATTACACAAAGTGGCTGTGTCATTGTGCAACCATTGTTACATCATTACACAAAGTGGCTGTGTCATTGTGCAACCATTGTTAAATCATTATACAACGTGGCTGTGTCATTGTGCAACCATTGTTACATCATTACACAACGTGGCTGTGTCATTGTGCAACCATTGTTACATCATTATACAACGTGGCTGTGTCATTGTGCAACCATTGTTACATCATTATACAACGTGGCTGTGTCATTGTGCAACCATTGTTACATCATTACACAAAGTGGCTGTGTCATTGTGCATCCATTGTTACATCATTACACAACGTGGCTGTGTCATTGTGCAACCATTGATACATCATTACACAACGTGGCTGTGTCATTGTGCAACCATTGTTACATCATTACACAAAGTGGCTGTGTCATTGTGAAACCATTGTTACATCATTACACAAAGTGGCTGTGTCATTGTGCAACCATTGTTAAATCATTACACAACGTGGCTGTGTCATTGTGCAATCATTGTTACATCATTACACAAAGTGGCTGTGTCATTGTGCAACCATTGTTACATCATTATACCACGTGGCTGTGTCATTGTGCAACCATTGTTACATCATTACCCAATGTGGCTGTTTCATTGTGCAACCATTGTTACATCATTATACAACGTGGCTGTGTCATTGTGCAACCATTGTTACATCATTATACAACGTGGCTGTGTCATTGTGCAACCATTGTTAAATCATTACACAAAGTGGCTGTGTCATTGTGCATCCATTGTTACATCATTACACAACGTGGCTGTGTCATTGTGCAACCATTGTTACATCATTACACAACATGGCTGTGTCATTGTGCAACCATTGTTACATCATTACACAAAGTGGCTGTGTCATTGTGTAACCATTGTTACATCATTATACAACGTGGCTGTGTGATTGTGCAACCATTGTTACATCATTACACAGCGTGGCTGTGTCATCGTGCAACCATTGTTACATCATTATACAACGTGGCTGTGTCATTGTGCAACCATTGTTACATCATTACACAACGTGGCTCTGTCATTGTGCAACCATTGTTACATCATTACACAAAGTGGCTGTGTCATTGTGCAACCATTGTTACATAATTATACAACGTGGCTGTGTCATTGTGCAACCATTGTAACATCATTATACAACGTGGCTGTATCATTGTGCAACCATTGTTACATCATTACACAAAGTGGTTGTTTCATTGTGCAACCATTGTTACATCATTACACAACGTGGCTGTGTCATTGTGCAACCATTGTTACATCATTACACAACGTGGCTGTGTCATTGTGCAACCATTGTTACATCATTACACAACGTTGCTGTGTCATTGTGCAACCATTGTTACATCAGTACACAAAGTGGTTGTGTCATTGTGCAACCATTGTTACATCATTACACAACGTGGCTGTGTCATTGTGCAACCATTGTTACATCATTACACAACGTGGCTGTGTCATTGTGCAACCATTGTTACATCATTACACAAAGTGGCTGTGTCATTGTGCAACCATTGTTACATCATTATACAACGTGGCTGTGTCATTGTGCAACCATTGTTACATCATTACACAAAGTGGCTGTGTCATTGTGCAACCATTGTTACATCATTACACAAAGTGGCTGTGTCATTGTGCAACCAGTGTTAAATCATTATACAACGTGGCTGTGTCATTGTGCAACCATTGGTACATCAATACACAAAGTGGCTGTGTCATTGTGCAACCATTGTTACATCATTATACAACGTGGCTGTGTCATTGTGCAACCATTGTTACATCATTATACAATGTGTCTGTTTCATTGTGCAACCATTGTTACATCATTACACAACGTGGCTGTGTCATTGTGCAACCATTGTTACATCATTATACAACATGGCTGTGTCATTGTGCAACCATTGTTAAATCATTACACAAAGTGGCTGTGTCATTGTGCATCCATTGTTACATCATTACACAACGTGGCTGTGTCATTGTGCAACCATTGTTACATCATTACACAACGTGGCTGTGTCATTGTGCAACCATTGTTACATCATTACACAAAGTGGCTGTGTCATTGTGTAACCATTGTTACATCATTATACAACTTGGCTGTGTCATTGTGCAACCATTGTTACATCATTACACAACGTGGCTGTGTCATTGTGCAACCATTGTTACATCATTATACAACGTGGCTGTGTCATTGTGCAACCATTGTTACATCATTATACAACGTGGCTGTGTCATTGTGCAACAATTGTTACATCATTACACAAAGTGGCTGTGTCATTGTGCAACCATTGTTACATCATTATACAACGTGGCTGTGTCATTGTGCAACCATTGTAACATCATTACACAACGTGGCTGTGTCATTGTGCTACCATTGTTACATCATTACACAAAGTGGCTGTGTCATTGTGCAACCATTGTTACATCATTACACAACGAGGCTGTGTCAATGTGCAACCATTGTTACATCATTTCACAACGTGGTTGTGTCATTGTGCAACCATTGTTACATCATTACACAAAGTGGCTGTGCCATTGTGCAACCATTGTTACATCATTACACCAAGTGGCTGTGTCATTGTGCAACCATTGTTACATCATTACACAAAGTGGCTGTGCCATTGTGCAACCATTGTTACATCATTACACCAAGTGGCTGTGTCATTGTGCAACCATTGTTACATCATTACACAACGTGGCTGTGTCATTGTGCAACCATTGTTACATCATTACACAAAGTTGCTGTGTCATTGTGCAACCATTGTTACATCATTACACAATGTGGCTGTGTCATTGTGCAACCATTGTTACATCATTACACAACATGGCTGTGTCATTGGGCAACCATTGTTACATCATTACACAACGTGGCTGTGTCATTGTGCAAACATTGTTACATCATTACACAAAGTGGCTGTGTCATTGTGCAACCATTGTTACATCATTATACATTGTGGCTGTGTCATTGTGCAACCATTGTTACATCATTACACAACGTGGCTGTGTCATTGTGCAACCATTGTTACATCATTACACAATGTGGCTGTGTCATTGTGCAACCATTGTTACATCATTACACAACGTGGCTGTGTCATTGTGCAACCATTGTTACATCATTACATAAAGTGGCTTTGTCATTGTGCAACCATTGTTACATCATTATACAACGTGGCTGTGTCATTGTGCAACCATTGTTACATCATTATAAAACGTGGCTGTGTCATTGTGTAACCATTGTTACATCATTATACAACGTGGCTGTGTCATTGTGCAACCATTGTTACATCATTATGCTACGTGGCTGTGTCATTGTGCAACCATTGTTACATCATTACACAAAGTGGCAGTGTCATTGTGCAACCATTGTTACATCATTATACAACGTGGCTTTGTCATTGTGCAACCATTGTTACATCATTACACAAAGTGGCTGTGTCATTGTGCAACCATTGTTACATCATTACACAAAGTGGCTGTGTCATAGTGCAACCATTGTTAAATCATTATACAACGTGGCTGTGTCATTGTGCAACCATTGTTACATCATTACACAAGGTGGTTGTGTCATTGTGCAACCATTGTTACATCATTACACAACGTGGCTGTGTCATTGTGCAACCATTGTTACATCATTACACAACGTGGCTGTGTCATTGTGCAACCATTGTTACATCATTACATAAAGTGGCTTTGTCATTGTGCAACCATTGTTACATCATTATACAACGTGGCTGTGTCATTATGCAACCATTGTTACATCATTATAAAACGTGGCTGTGTCATTGTGTAACCATTGTTACATCATTATACAACGTGGCTGTGTCATTGTGCAACCATTGTTACATCATTATGCTACGTGGCTGTGTCATTGTGCAACCATTGTTACATCATTACACAAAGTGGCAGTATCATTGTGCAACCATTGTTACATCATTATACAACGTGGCTTTGTCATTGTGCAACCATTGTTACATCATTACACAAAGTGGCTGTGTCATGTGCAACCATTGTTACATCATTACACAAAGTGGCTGTGTCATTGTGCAACCATTGTTAAATCATTATACAACGTGGCTGAGTCATTGTGCAACCATTGTTACATCATTACACAACGTGGCTGTGTCATTGTGCAACCAATGTTACATCATTACACAACGTGGCTGTGTCATTGTGCAACCATTGTTACATCATTATACAACGTGGCTGTGTCATTGTGCAACCATTGTTACATCATTACACAAAGTGGCTGTGTCATTGTGCATCCATTGTTACATCATTACACAACGTGGCTGTGTCATTGTGCAACCATTGTTACATCATTACACAACGTGGCTGTGTCATTGTGCAACCATTGTTACATCATTACACAAAGTGGCTGTGTCATTGTGAAACCATTGTTACATCATTACACAAAGTGGCTGTGTCATTGTGCAACCATTGTTAAATCATTACACAACGTGGCTGTGTCATTGTGCAATCATTGTTACATCATTACACAAAGTGGCTGTGTCATTGTGCAACCATTGTTACATCATTATACCACGTGGCTGTGTCATTGTGCAACCATTGTTACATCATTACCCAACGTGGCTGTTTCATTGTGCAACCATTGTTACATCATTATACAACGTGGCTGTGTCATTGTGCAACCATTGTTACATCATTATACAACGTGGCTGTGTCATTGTGCAACCATTGTTAAATCATTACACAAAGTGGCTGTGTCATTGTGCATCCATTGTTACATCATTACACAATGTGGCTGTGTCATTGTGCAACCATTGTTACATCATTACACAACATGGCTGTGTCATTGTGCAACCATTGTTACATCATTACACAAAGTGGCTGTGTCATTGTGTAACCATTGTTACATCATTATACAACGTGGCTGTGTCATTGTGCAACCATTGTTACATCATTACACAGCGTGGCTGTGTCATCATGCAACCATTGTTACATCATTATACAACGTGGCTGTGTCATTGTGCAACCATTGTTACATCATTACACAACGTGGCTCTGTCATTGTGCAACCATTGTTACATCATTACACAAAGTGGCTGTGTCATTGTGCAACCATTGTTACATAATTATACAACGTGGCTGTGTCATTGTGCAACCATTGTAACATCATTATACAACGTGGCTGTATCATTGTGCAACCAATGTTACATCATTACACAGCGTGGCTGTGTCATCATGCAACCATTGTTACATCATTATACAACGTGGCTGTGTCATTGTGCAACCATTGTTACATCATTACACAACGTGGCTCTGTCATTGTGCAACCATTGTTACATCATTACACAACGTGGCTCTGTCATTGTGCAACCATTGTTACATCATTACACAAAGTGGCTGTGTCATTGTGCAACCATTGTTACATAATTATACAACGTGGCTGTGTCATTGTGCAACCATTGTAACATCATTACACAACGTGGCTGTGTCATTGTGCTACCATTGTTACATCATTACACAAAGTGGCTGTGTCATTGTGCAACCATTGTTACATCATTACACAACGAGGCTGTGTCATTGTGCTACCATTGTTACATCATTACACAAAGTGGCTGTGTCATTGTGCAACCATTGTTACATCATTACACAACGTGGCTGTGTCATTGTGCAACCATTGTTACATCATTACACAAAGTGGGTGTGTCATTGTGCAACCATTGTTACATCATTACACAATGTGGCTGTGTCATTGTGCAACCATTGTTACATCATTACACAACATGGCTGTGTCATTGGGCAACCATTGTTACATCATTACACAACGTGGCTGTGTCATTGTGCAAACATTGTTACATCATTACACAAAGTGGCTGTGTCATTGTGCAACCATTGTTACATCATTATACATTGTGGCTGTGTCATTGTGCAACCATTGTTACATCATTACACAACGTGGCTGTGTCATTGTGCAACCATTGTTACATCATTACACAATGTGGCTGTGTCATTGTGCAACCATTGTTACATCATTACACAACGTGGCTGTGTCATTGTGCAACCATTGTTACATCATTACATAAAGTGGCTTTGTCATTGTGCAACCATTGTTACATCATTATACAACGTGGCTGTGTCATTGTGCAACCATTGTTACATCATTATAAAACGTGGCTGTGTCATTGTGTAACCATTGTTACATCATTATACAACGTGGCTGTGTCATTGTGCAACCATTGTTACATCATTATGCTACGTGGCTGTGTCATTGTGCAACCATTCTTACATCATTACACAAAGTGGCAGTGTCATTGTGCAACCATTGTTACATCATTATACAACGTGGCTTTGTCATTGTGCAACCATTGTTACATCATTACACAAAGTGGCTGTGTCATTGTGCAACCATTGTTACATCATTACACAAAGTGGCTGTGTCATTGTGCAACCATTGTTAAATCATTATACAACGTGGCTGTGTCATTGTGCAACCATTGTTACATCATTACACAAGGTGGTTGTGTCATTGTGCAACCATTGTTACATCATTACACAACGTGGCTGTGTCATTGTGCAACCATTGTTACATCATTACACAACGTGGCTGTGTCATTGTGCAACCATTGTTATATCATTACATAAAGTGGCTTTGTCATTGTGCAACCATTGTTACATCATTATACAACGTGGCTGTGTCATTATGCAACCATTGTTACATCATTATAAAACGTGTCTGTGTCATTGTGTAACCATTGTTACATCATTATACAACGTGGCTGTGTCATTGTGCAACCATTGTTACATCATTATGCTACGTGGCTGTGTCATTGTGCAACCATTGTTACATCATTACACAAAGTGGCAGTGTCATTGTGCAACCATTGTTACATCATTATACAACGTGGCTTTGTCACTGTGCAACCATTGTTACATCATTACACAAAGTGGCTGTGTCATTGTGCAACCATTGTTACATCATTACACAAAGTGGCTGTGTCATTGTGCAACCATTGTTAAATCATTATACAACGTGGCTGTGTCATTGTGCAACCATTGTTACATCATTACACAACGTGGCTGTGTCATTGTGCAACCATTGTTACATCATTATACAACGTGGCTGTGTCATTGTGCAACCATTGTTACATCATTATACAACGTGGCTGTGTCATTGTGCAACCATTGTTACATCATTACACAATGTGGCTGTGTCATTGTGCAACCATTGTTACATCATTACACAACGTGGCTGTGTCATTGTGCAACCATTGTTACATCATTACATAAAGTGGCTTTGTCATTGTGCAACCATTGTTACATCATTATACAACATGGCTGTGTCATTGTGCAACCATTGTTACATCATTATAAAACGTGGCTGTGTCATTGTGTAACCATTGTTACATCATTATACAACGTGGCTGTGTCATTGTGCAACCATTGTTACATCATTATGCTACGTGGCTGTGTCATTGTGCAACCATTCTTACATCATTACACAAAGTGGCAGTGTCATTGTGCAACCATTGTTACATCATTATACAACGTGGCTTTGTCATTGTGCAACCATTGTTACATCATTACACAAAGTGGCTGTGTCATTGTGCAACCATTGTTACATCATTACACAAAGTGGCTGTGTCATTGTGCAACCATTGTTAAATCATTATACAACGTGGCTGTGTCATTGTGCAACCATTGTTACATCATTACACAAGGTGGTTGTGTCATTGTGCAACCATTGTTACATCATTACACAACGTGGCTGTGTCATTGTGCAACCATTGTTACATCATTACACAACGTGGCTGTGTCATTGTGCAACCATTGTTATATCATTACATAAAGTGGCTTTGTCATTGTGCAACCATTGTTACATCATTATACAACGTGGCTGTGTCATTATGCAACCATTGTTACATCATTATAAAACGTGTCTGTGTCATTGTGTAACCATTGTTACATCATTATACAACGTGGCTGTGTCATTGTGCAACCATTGTTACATCATTATGCTACGTGGCTGTGTCATTGTGCAACCATTGTTACATCATTACACAAAGTGGCAGTGTCATTGTGCAACCATTGTTACATCATTATACAACGTGGCTTTGTCACTGTGCAACCATTGTTACATCATTACACAAAGTGGCTGTGTCATTGTGCAACCATTGTTACATCATTACACAAAGTGGCTGTGTCATTGTGCAACCATTGTTAAATCATTATACAACGTGGCTGTGTCATTGTGCAACCATTGTTACATCATTACACAACGTGGCTGTGTCATTGTGCAACCATTGTTACATCATTATACAACGTGGCTGTGTCATTGTGCAACCATTGTTACATCATTATACAACGTGGCTGTGTCATTGTGCAACCATTGTTACATCATTACACAAAGTGGCTGTGTCATTGTGCATCAATTGTTACATCATTACACAACGTGGCTGTGTCATTGTGCAACCATTGTTACATCATTACACAACGTGGCTGTGTCATTGTGCAACCATTGTTACATCATTACACAAAGTGGCTGTGTCATTGTGAAACCATTGTTACATCATTACACAAAGTGGCTGTGTCATTGTGCAACCATTGTTAAATCATTACACAACGTGGCTGTGTCATTGTGCAACCATTGTTACATCATTATACCACGTGGCTGTGTCATTGTGCAACCATTGTTACATCATTACCCAATGTGGCTGTTTCATTGTGCAACCATTGTTACATCATTATACAACGTGGCTGTGTCATTGTGCAACCATTGTTACATCATTATACAACGTGGCTGTGTCATTGTGCAACCATTGTTAAATCATTACACAAAGTGGCTGTGTCATTGTGCATCCATTGTTACATCATTACACAACGTGGCTGTGTCATTGTGCAACCATTGTTACATCATTACACAACATGGCTGTGTCATTGTGCAACCATTGTTACATCATTACACAAAGTGGCTGTGTCATTGTGTAACCATTGTTACATCATTATACAACGTGGCTGTGTCATTGTGCAACCATTGTTACATCATTACACAGCGTGGCTGTGTCATCGTGCAACCATTGTTACATCATTATACAACGTGGCTGTGTCATTGTGCAACCATTGTTACATCATTACACAACGTGGCTCTGTCATTGTGCATCCATTGTTACATCATTACACAAAGTGGCTGTGTCATTGTGCAACCATTGTTACATAATTATACAACGTGGCTGTGTCATTGTGCAACCATTGTAACATCATTATACAACGTGGCTGTATCATTGTGCAACCATTGTTACATCATTACACAAAGTGGTTGTTTCATTGTGCAACCATTGTTACATCATTACACAACGTGGCTGTGTCATTGTGCAACCATTGTTACATCATTACACAACGTGGCTGTGTCATTGTGCAACCATTGTTACATCATTACCCAACGTTGCTGTTTCATTGTGCAACCATTGTTACATCAGTACACAAAGTGGTTGTGTCATTGTGCAACCATTGTTACATCATTACACAACGTGGCTGTGTCATTGTGCAACCATTGTTACATCATTACACAACGTGGCTGTGTCATTGTGCAACCATTGTTACATCATTACACAAAGTGGCTGTGTCATTGTGCAACCATTGTTACATCATTATACAACGTGGCTGTGTCATTGTGCAACCATTGTTACATCATTACACAAAGTGGCTGTGTCATTGTGCAACCATTGTTACATCATTACACAAAGTGGCTGTGTCATTGTGCAACCAGTGTTAAATCATTATACAACGTGGCTGTGTCATTGTGCAACCATTGGTACATCAATACACAAAGTGGCTGTGTCATTGTGCAACCATTGTTACATCATTATACAACGTGGCTGTGTCATTGTGCAACCATTGTTACATCATTATACAATGTGTCTGTTTCATTGTGCAACCATTGTTACGTCATTACACAACGTGGCTGTGTCATTGTGCAACCATTGTTACATCATTATACAACATGGCTGTGTCATTGTGCAACCATTGTTAAATCATTACACAAAGTGGCTGTGTCATTGTGCATCCATTGTTACATCATTACACAACGTGGCTGTGTCATTGTGCAACCATTGTTACATCATTACACAACGTGGCTGTGTCATTGTGCAACCATTGTTACATCATTACACAAAGTGGCTGTGTTATTGTGTAACCATTGTTACATCATTATACAACTTGGCTGTGTCATTGTGCAACCATTGTTACATCATTACACAACGTGGCTGTGTCATTGTGCAACCATTGTTACATCATTATACAACGTGGCTGTGTCATTGTGCAACCATTGTTACATCATTATACAACGTGGCTGTGTCATTGTGCAACAATTGTTACATCATTACACAAAGTGGCTGTGTCATTGTGCAACCATTGTTACATCATTATACAACGTGGCTGTGTCATTGTGCAACCATTGTAACATCATTACACAACGTGGCTGTGTCATTGTGCTACCATTGTTACATCATTACACAAAGTGGCTGTGTCATTGTGCAACCATTGTTACATCATTACACAACGAGGCTGTGTCAATGTGCAACCATTGTTACATCATTACACAACGTGGTTGTGTCATTGTGCAACCATTGTTACATCATTACACAAAGTGGCTGTGTCATTGTGCAACCATTGTTACATCATTACACCAAGTGGCTGTGTCATTGTGCAACCATTGTTACATCATTACACAACGTGGCTGTGTCATTGTGCTACCATTGTTACATCATTACACAAAGTGGCTGTGTCATTGTGCAACCATTGTTACATCATTACACAACGTGGCTGTGTCATTGTGCAACCATTGTTACATCATTACACAAAGTTGCTGTGTCATTGTGCAACCATTGTTACATCATTACACAATGTGGCTGTGTCATTGTGCAACCATTGTTACATCATTACACAACATGGCTGTGTCATTGGGCAACCATTGTTACATCATTACACAACGTGGCTGTGTCATTGTGCAAACATTGTTACATCATTACACAAAGTGGCTGTGTCATTGTGCAACCATTGTTACATCATTATACATTGTGGCTGTGTCATTGTGCAACCATTGTTACATCATTACACAACGTGGCTGTGTCATTGTGCAACCATTGTTACATCATTACACAATGTGGCTGTGTCATTGTGCAACCATTGTTACATCATTACACAACGTGGCTGTGTCATTGTGCAACCATTGTTACATCATTACATAAAGTGGCTTTGTCATTGTGCAACCATTGTTACATCATTATACAACGTGGCTGTGTCATTGTGCAACCATTGTTACATCATTATAAAACGTGGCTGTGTCATTGTGTAACCATTGTTACATCATTATACAACGTGGCTGTGTCATTGTGCAACCATTGTTACATCATTATGCTACGTGGCTGTGTCATTGTGCAACCATTGTTACATCATTACACAAAGTGGCAGTGTCATTGTGCAACCATTGTTACATCATTATACAACGTGGCTTTGTCATTGTGCAACCATTGTTACATCATTACACAAAGTGGCTGTGTCATTGTGCAACTATTGTTACATCATTACACAAAGTGGCTGTGTCATTGTGCAACCATTGTTAAATCATTATACAACATGGCTGTGTCATTGTGCAACCATTGTTACATCATTACACAAGGTGGTTGTGTCATTGTGCAACCATTGTTACATCATTACACAACGTGGCTGTGTCATTGTGCAACCATTGTTACATCATTACACAACGTGGCTGTGTCATTATGCAACCATTGTTACATCATTACATAAAGTGGCTTTGTCATTGTGCAACCATTGTTACATCATTATACAACGTGGCTGTGTCATTATGCAACCATTGTTACATCATTATAAAACGTGGCTGTGTCATTGTGTAACCATTGTTACATCATTATACAACGTGGCTGTGTCATTGTGCAACCATTGTTACATCATTATGCTACGTGGCTGTGTCATTGTGCAACCATTGTTACATCATTACACAAAGTGGCAGTATCATTGTGCAACCATTGTTACATCATTATACAACGTGGCTTTGTCATTGTGCAACCATTGTTACATCATTACACAAAGTGGCTGTGTCATTGTGCAACCATTGTTACATCATTACACAAAGTGGCTGTGTCATTGTGCAACCATTGTTAAATCATTATACAACGTGGCTGAGTCATTGTGCAACCATTGTTACATCATTACACAACGTGGCTGTGTCATTGTGCAACCAATGTTACATCATTATACAACGTGGCTGTGTCATTGTGCAACCATTGTTACATCATTATACAACGTGGCTGTGTCATTGTGCAACCATTGTTACATCATTACACAAAGTGGCTGTGTCATTGTGCATCCATTGTTACATCATTACACAACGTGGCTGTGTCATTGTGCAACCATTGTTACATCATTACACAACGTGGCTGTGTCATTGTGCAACCATTGTTACATCATTACACAAAGTGGCTGTGTCATTGTGAAACCATTGTTACATCATTACACAAAGTGGCTGTGTCATTGTGCAACCATTGTTAAATCATTACACAACGTGGCTGTGTCATTGTGCAATCATTGTTACATCATTACACAAAGTGGCTGTGTCATTGTGCAACCATTGTTACATCATTATACCACGTGGCTGTGTCATTGTGCAACCATTGTTACATCATTACCCAACGTGGCTGTTTCATTGTGCAACCATTGTTACATCATTATACAACATGGCTGTGTCATTGTGCAACCATTGTTACATCATTATACAACGTGGCTGTGTCATTGTGCAACCATTGTTAAATCATTACACAAAGTGGCTGTGTCATTGTGCATCCATTGTTACATCATTACACAATGTGGCTGTGTCATTGTGCAACCATTGTTACATCATTACACAACATGGCTGTGTCATTGTGCAACCATTGTTACATCATTACACAAAGTGGCTGTGTCATTGTGTAACCATTGTTACATCATTATACAACGTGGCTGTGTCATTGTGCAACCATTGTTACATCATTACACAGCGTGGCTGTGTCATCATGCAACCATTGTTACATCATTATACAACGTGGCTGTGTCATTGTGCAACCATTGTTACATCATTACACAACGTGGCTCTGTCATTGTGCAACCATTGTTACATCATTACACAAAGTGGCTGTGTCATTGTGCAACCATTGTTACATAATTATACAACGTGGCTGTGTCATTGTGCAACCATTGTAACATCATTATACAACGTGGCTGTATCATTGTGCAACCATTGTTACATCATTACACAAAGTGGTTGTTTCATTGTGCAACCATTGTTACATCATTACACAACATGGCTGTGTCATTGTGCAACCATTGTTACATCATTACACAACGTGGCTGTGTCATTGTGCAACCATTGTTACATCATTACACAACAAGGCTGTGTCATTGTGCAACCATTGTTACATCAGTACACAAAGTGGTTGTGTCATTGTGCAACCATTGTTACATCATTACACAACGTGGCTGTGTCATTGTGCAACCATTGTTACATCATTACACAAAGTGGCTGTGTCATTGTGCATCCATTGTTACATCATTACACAACGTGGCTGTGTCATTGTGCAACCATTGTTACATCATTACACAACGTGGCTGTGTCATTGTGCAACCATTGTTACATCATTACACAAAGTGGCTGTGTCATTGTGAAACCATTGTTACATCATTACACAAAGTGGCTGTGTCATTGTGCAACCATTGTTAAATCATTACACAACGTGGCTGTGTCATTGTGCAATCATTGTTACATCATTACACAAAGTGGCTGTGTCATTGTGCAACCATTGTTACATCATTATACCACGTGGCTGTGTCATTGTGCAACCATTGTTACATCATTACCCAACGTGGCTGTTTCATTGTGCAACCATTGTTACATCATTATACAACGTGGCTGTGTCATTGTGCAACCATTGTTACATCATTATACAACGTGGCTGTGTCATTGTGCAACCATTGTTAAATCATTACACAAAGTGGCTGTGTCATTGTGCATCCATTGTTACATCATTACACAACGTGGCTGTGTCATTGTGCAACCATTGTTACATCATTACACAACATGGCTGTGTCATTGTGCAACCATTGTTACATCATTACACAAAGTGGCTGTGTCATTGTGTAACCATTGTTACATCATTATACAACGTGGCTGTGTCATTGTGCAACCATTGTTACATCATTACACAGCGTGGCTGTGTCATCATGCAACCATTGTTACATCATTATACAACGTGGCTGTGTCATTGTGCAACCATTGTTACATCATTACACAACGTGGCTCTGTCATTGTGCAACCATTGTTACATCATTACACAAAGTGGCTGTGTCATTGTGCAACCATTGTTACATAATTATACAACGTGGCTGTGTCATTGTGCAACCATTGTAACATCATTATACAACGTGGCTGTATCATTGTGCAACCATTGTTACATCATTACACAAAGTGGTTGTTTCATTGTGCAACCATTGTTACATCATTACACAACATGGCTGTGTCATTGTGCAACCATTGTTACATCATTACACAACGTGGCTGTGTCATTGTGCAACCATTGTTACATCATTACACAACGTGGCTGTGTCATTGTGCAACCATTGTTACATCAGTACACAAAGTGGTTGTGTCATTGTGCAACCATTGTTTCATCATTACACAACGTGGCTGTGTCATTGTGCAACCATTGTTACATCATTACACAACGTGGCTGTGTCATTGTGCAACCATTGTTACATCATTACACAAAGTGGCTGTGTCATTGTGCAACCATTGTTACATCATTATACAACGTGGATGTGTCATTGTGCAACCATTGTTACATCATTACACAAAGTGGCTGTGTCATTGTGCAACCATTGTTACATCATTACACAAAGTGGCTGTGTCATTGTGCAACCAGTGTTAAATCATTATACAACGTGGCTGTGTCATTGTGCAACCATTGGTACATCAATACACAAAGTGGCTGTGTCATTGTGCAACCATTGTTACATCATTATACAACGTGGCTGTGTCATTGTGCAACCATTGTTACATCATTATACAACGTGGCTGTTTCATTGTGCAACCATTGTTACATCATTATACAACGTGGCTGTGTCATTGTGCAACCATTGTTACATCATTATACAACATGGCTGTGTCATTGTGCAACCATTGTTAAATCATTACACAAAGTGGCTGTGTCATTGTGCATCCATTGTTACATCATTACACAACGTGGCTGTGTCATTGTGCAACCATTGTTACATCATTACACAACGTGGCTGTGTCATTGTGCAACCATTGTTACATCATTACACAAAGTGGCTGTGTCATTGTGTAACCATTGTTACATCATTATACAACGTGGCTGTGTCATTGTGCAACCATTGTTACATCATTACACAACGTGGCTGTGTCATTCTGCAACCATTGTTACATCATTATACAACGTGGCTGTGTCATTGTGCAACCATTGTTACATCATTATACAACGTGGCTGTGTCATTGTGCAACAATTGTTACATCATTACACAAAGTGGCTGTGTCATTGTGCAACCATTGTTACATCATTATACAACGTGGCTGTGTCATTGTGCAACCATTGTAACATCATTACACAACGTGGCTGTGTCATTGTGCTACCATTGTTACATCATTACACAAAGTGGCTGTGTCATTGTGCAACCATTGTTACATCATTACACAACGTGGCTGTGTCAATGTGCAACCATTGTTACATCATTACACAACGTGATTGTGTCATTGTGCAACCATTGTTACATCATTACACAAAGTGGCTGTGTCATTGTGCAACCATTCTTACATCATTACACCAAGTGGCTGTGTCATTGTGCAACCATTGTTACATCATTACACAACGTGGCTGTGTCATTGTGCTACCATTGTTACATCATTACACAAAGTGGCTGTGTCATTGTGCAACCATTGTTACATCATTACACAACGTGGCTGTGTCATTGTGCAACCATTGTTACATCATTACACAAAGTGGCTGTGTCATTGTGCAACCATTGTTACATCATTACACAATGTGGCTGTGTCATTGTGCAACCATTGTTACATCATTACACAACATGGCTGTGTCATTGGGCAACCATTGTTACATCATTACACAACGTGGCTGTGTCATTGTGCAAACATTGTTACATCATTACACAAAGTGGCTGTGTCATTGTGCAACCATTGTTACATCATTATACATTGTGGCTGTGTCATTGTGCAACCATTGTTACATCATTACACAACGTGGCTGTGTCATTGTGCAACCATTGTTACATCATTACACAATGTGGCTGTGTCATTGTGCAACCATTGTTACATCATTACACAACGTGGCTGTGTCATTGTGCAACCATTGTTACATCATTACATAAAGTGGCGTTGTCATTGTGCAACCATTGTTACATCATTATACAACGTGGCTGTGTCATTGTGCAACCATTGTTACATCATTATAAAACGTGGCTGTGTCATTGTGTAACCATTGTTACATCATTATACAACGTGGCTGTGTCATTGTGCAACCATTGTTACATCATTATGCTACGTGGCTGTGTCATTGTGCAACCATTGTTACATCATTACACAAAGTGGCAGTGTCATTGTGCAACCATTGTTACATCATTATACAACGTGGCTTTGTCATTGTGCAACCATTGTTACATCATTACACAAAGTGGCTGTGTCATTGTGCAACCATTGTTACATCATTACACAAAGTGGCTGTGTCATTGTGCAACCATTGTTAAATCATTATACAACGTGGCTGTGTCATTGTGCAACCATTGTTACATCATTACACAAGGTGGTTGTGTCATTGTGCAACCATTGTTACATCATTACACAACGTGGCTGTGTCATTGTGCAACCATTGTTACATCATTACACAACGTGGCTGTGTCATTGTGCAACCATTGTTACATCATTACATAAAGTGGCTTTGTCATTGTGCAACCATTGTTACATCATTATACAACGTGGCTGTGTCATTATGCAACCATTGTTACATCATTATAAAACGTGGCTGTGTCATTGTGTAACCATTGTTACATCATTATACAACGTGGCTGTGTCATTGTGCAACCATTGTTACATCATTATGCTACGTGGCTGTGTCATTGTGCAACCATTGTTACATCATTACACAAAGTGGCAGTGTCATTGTGCAACCATTGTTACATCATTATACAACGTGGCTTTGTCATTGTGCAACCATTGTTACATCATTACACAAAGTGGCTGTGTCATTGTGCAACCATTGTTACATCATTACACAAAGTGGCTGTGTCATTGTGCAACCATTGTTAAATCATTATACAACGTGGCCGTGTCATTGTGCAACCATTGTTACATCATTACACAACGTGGCTGTGTCATTGTGCAACCATTGTTACATCAATATACAACGTGGCTGTGTCATTGTGCAACCATTGTTACATCATTATACAACGTGGCTGTGTCATTGTGCAACCATTGTTACATCATTACACAAAGTGGCTGTGTCATTGTGCATCCATTGTTACATCATTACACAACGTGGCTGTGTCATTGTGCAACCATTGTTACATCATTACACAACGTGGCTGTGTCATTGTGCAACCATTGTTACATCATTACACAAAGTGGCTGTGTCATTGTGAAACCATTGTTACATCATTACACAAAGTGGCTGTGTCATTGTGCAACCATTGTTAAATCATTACACAACGTGGCTGTGTCATTGTGCAATCATTGTTACATCATTATACAAAGTGGCTGTGTCATTGTGCAACCATTGTTACATCATTATACCACGTGGCTGTGTCATTGTGCAACCATTGTTACATCATTACCCAACGTGGCTGTTTCATTGTGCAACCATTGTTACATCATTACACAAAGTGGCTGTGTCATTGTGCAACCATTGTTACATCATTATACAACGTGGCTGTGTCATTGTGCAACCATTGTTACATCATTACACAACGTGGCTGTGTCATTGTGCAACCATTGTTACATCATTACATAAAGTGGCTTTGTCATTGTGCAACCATTGTTACATCATTATACAACGTGGCTGTGTCATTATGCAACCATTGTTACATCATTATAAAACGTGGCTGTGTCATTGTGTAACCATTGTTACATCATTATACAACGTGGCTGTGTCATTGTGCAACCATTGTTACATCATTATGCTACGTGGCTGTGTCATTGTGCAACCATTGTTACATCATTACACAAAGTGGCAGTGTCATTGTGCAACCATTGTTACATCATTATACAACGTGGCTTTGTCATTGTGCAACCATTGTTACATCATTACACAAAGTGGCTGTGTCATTGTGCAACCATTGTTACATCATTACACAAAGTGGCTGTGTCATTGTGCAACCATTGTTAAATCATTATACAACGTGGCTGTGTCATTGTGCAACCATTATTACATCATTACACAACGTGGCTGTGTCATTGTGCAACCATTGTTACATCATTATACAACGTGGCTGTGTCATTGTGCAACCATTGTTACATCATTATACAACGTGTCTGTGTCATTGTGCAACCATTGTTACATCATTACACAAAGTGGCTGTGTCATTGTGAAACCATTGTTACATCATTACACAAAGTGGCTGTGTCATTGTGCAACCATTGTTAAATCATTACACAACGTGGCTGTGTCATTGTGCAATCATTGTTACATCATTACACAACGTGGCTGTGTCATTGTGCAACCATTGTTACATCATTACACAAAGTGGCTGTGTCATTGTGCAACCATTGTTACATCATTACACAATGTGGCTGTGCCATTGTGCAACCATTGTTACATCATTACACAACATGGCTGTGTCATTGGGCAACCATTGTTACATCATTACACAACGTGGCTGTGTCATTGTGCAAACATTGTTACATCATTACACAAAGTGGCTGTGTCATTGTGCAACCATTGTTACATCATTATACATTGTGGCTGTGTCATTGTGCAACCATTGTTACATCATTACACAACGTGGCTGTGTCATTGTGCAACCATTGTTACATCATTACACAATGTGGCTGTGTCATTGTGCAACCATTGTTACATCATTACACAACGTGGCTGTGTCATTGTGCAACCATTGTTACATCATTACATAAAGTGGCTTTGTCATTGTGCAACCATTGTTACATCATTATACAACGTGGCTGTGTCATTGTGCAACCATTAATACATCATTATAAAACGTGGCTGTGTCATTGTGTAACCATTGTTACATCATTATACAACGTGGCTGTGTCATTGTGCAACCATTGTTACATCATTATGCTACGTGGCTGTGTCATTGTGCAACCATTGTTACATCATTACACAAAGTGGCAGTGTCATTGTGCAACCATTGTTACATCATTATACAACGTGGCTTTGTCATTGTGCAACCATTGTTACATCATTACACAAAGTGGCTGTGTCATTGTGCAACCATTGTTACATCATTACACAAAGTGGCTGTGTCATTGTGCAACCATTGTTAAATCATTATACATTGTGGCTGTGTCATTGTGCAACCATTGTTACATCATTACACAAGGTGGTTGTGTCATTGTGCAACCATTGTTACATCATTACACAACGTGGCTGTGTCATTGTGCAACCATTGTTACATCATTACACAACGTGGCTGTGTCATTGTGCAACCATTGTTACATCATTACATAAAGTGGCTTTGTCATTGTGCAACCATTGTTACATCATTATAAAACGTGGCTGTGTCATTATGCAACCATTGTTACATCATTATAAAACGTGGCTGTGTCATTGTGTAACCATTGTTACATCATTATACAACGTGGCTGTGTCATTGTGCAACCATTGTTACATCATTATGCTACGTGGCTGTGTCATTGTGCAACCATTGTTACATCATTACACAAAGTGGCAGTGTCATTGTGCAACCATTGTTACATCATTATACAACGTGGCTTTGTCATTGTGCAACCATTGTTACATCATTACACAAAGTGGCTGTGTCATTGTGCAACCATTGTTACATCATTACACAAAGTGGCTGTGTCATTGTGCAACCATTGTTAAATCATTATACAACGTGGCTGTGTCATTGTGCAACCATTGTTACATCATTACACAACGTGGCTGTGTCATTGTGCAACCATTGTTACATCATTATACAACGTGGCTGTGTCATTGTGCAACCATTGTTACATCATTATACAACGTGTCTGTGTCATTGTGCAACAATTGTTACATCATTACACAAAGTGGCTGTGTCATTGTGCATCCATTGTTACATCATTACACAAAGTGGCTGTGTCATTGTGCAACCATTGTTACATCATTACACAACGTGGCTGTGTCATTGTGCAACAATTGTTACATCATTACACAAAGTGGCTGTGTCATTGTGAAACCATTGTTACATCATTACACAAAGTGGCTGTGTCATTGTGCAACCATTGTTAAATCATTACACAACGTGGCTGTGTCATTGTGCAATCATTGTTACATCATTACACAAAGTGGCTGTGTCATTGTGCAACCATTGTTACATCATTATACCACGTGGCTGTGTCATTGTGCAACCATTGTTACATCATTACCCAACGTGGCTGTTTCATTGTGCAACCATTGTTACATCATTATACAACGTGGCTGTGTCATTGTGCAACCATTGTTACATCATTATACAACGTGGCTGTGTCATTGTGCAACCATTGTTAAATCATTACACAAAGTGGCTGTGTCATTGTGCATCCATTGTTACATCATTACACAACGTGGCTGTGTCATTGTGCAACCATTGTTACATCATTACACAACATGGCTGTGTCATTGTGCAACCATTGTTACATCATTACACAAAGTGGCTGTGTCATTGTGTAACCATTGTTACATCATTATACAACGTGGCTGTGTCATTGTGCAACCATTGTTACATCATTACACAGCGTGGCTGTGTCATCGTGCAACCATTGTTACATCATTATACAACGTGGCTCTGTCATTGTGCAACCATTGTTACATCATTACACAAAGTGGCTGTGTCATTGTGCAACCATTGTTACATAATTATACAACGTGGCTGTGTCATTGTGCAACCATTGTAACATCATTATACAACGTGGCTGTATCATTGTGCAACCATTGTTACATCATTACACAAAGTGGTTGTTTCATTGTGCAACCATTGTTACATCATTACACAACGTGGCTGTGTCATTGTGCAACCATTGTTACATCATTACACAACGTGGCTGTGTCATTGTGCAACCATTGTTACATCATTACACAACGTGGCTGTGTCATTGTGCAACCATTGTTACATCAGTACACAAAGTGGTTGTGTCATTGTGCAACCATTGTTACATCATTACACAACGTGGCTGTGTCATTGTGCAACCATTGTTACATCATTACACAACGTGGCTGTGTCATTGTGCAACCATTGTTACATCATTACACAAAGTGGCTGTGTCATTGTGCAACCATTGTTACATCATTATACAACGTGGCTGTGTCATTGTGCAACCATTGTTACATCATTACACAAAGTGGCTGTGTCTTTGTGCAACCATTGTTACATCATTACACAAAGTGGCTGTGTCATTGTGCAACCAGTGTTAAATCATTATACAACGTGGCTGTGTCATTGTGCAACCATTGGTACATCAATACACAAAGTGGCTGTGTCATTGTGCAACCATTGTTACATCATTATACAACGTGGCTGTGTCATTGTGCAACCATTGTTACATCATTATACAACGTGGCTGTTTCATTGTGCAACCATTGTTACATCATTATACAACGTGGCTGTGTCATTGTGCAACCATTGTTACATCATTATACAACATGGCTGTGTCATTGTGCAACCATTGTTAAATCATTACACAAAGTGGCTGTGTCATTGTGTAACCATTGTTACATCATTATACAACGTGGCTGTGTCATTGTGCAACCATTGTTACATCATTACACAATGTGGCTGTGTCATTGTGCAACCATTGTTACATCATTATACAACGTGGCTGTGTCATTGTGCAACCATTGTTACATCATTATACAACGTGGCTGTGTCATTGTGCAACAATTGTTACATCATTACACAAAGTGGCTGTGTCATTGTGCAACCATTGTTACATCATTATACAACGTGGCTGTGTCATTGTGCAACCATTGTAACATCATTACACAACGTGGCTGTGTCATTGTGCTACCATTGTTACATCATTACACAAAGTGGCTGTGTCATTGTGCAACCATTGTTACATCATTACACAACGTGGCTGTGTCAATGTGCAACCATTGTTACATAATTACACAACGTGGTTGTGTCATTGTGCAACCATTGTTACATCATTACACAAAGTGGCTGTGTCATTGTGCAACCATTGTTACATCATTACACCAAGTGGCTGTGTCATTGTGCAACCATTGTTACATCATTACACAACGTGGCTGTGAAATTGTGCAACCATTGTTACATCATTACACAAAGTAGCTGTGTCATTGTGCAACCATTGTTACATCATTACACAATGTGGCTGTGTCATTGTGCAACCATTGTTACATCATTACACAACATGGCTGTGTCATTGGGCAACCATTGTTACATCATTACACAACGTGGCTGTGTCATTGTGCAAACATTGTTACATCATTACACAAAGTGGCTGTGTCATTGTGCAACCATTGTTACATCATTATACATTGTGGCTGTGTCATTGTGCAACCATTGTTACATCATTACACAACGTGGCTGTGTCATTGTGCAACCATTGTTACATCATTACACAATGTGGCTGTGTCATTGTGCAACCATTGTTACATCATTACACAACGTGGCTGTGTCATTGTGCAACCATTGTTACATCATTACATAAAGTGGCGTTGTCATTGTGCAACCATTGTTACATCATTATACAACGTGGCTGTGTCATTGTGCAACCATTGTTACATCATTATAAAACGTGGCTGTGTCATTGTGTAACCATTGTTACATCATTATACAACGTGGCTGTGTCATTGTGCAACCATTGTTACATCATTATGCTACGTGGCTGTGTCATTGTGCAACCATTGTTACATCATTACACAAAGTGGCAGTGTCATTGTGCAACCATTGTTACATCATTATACAACGTGGCTTTGTCATTGTGCAACCATTGTTACATCATTACACAAAGTGGCTGTGTCATTGTGCAACCATTGTTACATCATTACACAAAGTGGCTGTGTCATTGTGCAACCATTGTTAAATCATTATACAACGTGGCTGTGTCATTGTGCAACCATTGTTACACCATTACACAAGGTGGTTGTGTCATTGTGCAACCATTGTTACATCATTACACAACGTGGCTGTGTCATTGTGCAACCATTGTTACATCATTACACAACGTGGCTGTGTCATTGTGCAACCATTGTTACATCATTACATAAAGTGGCTTTGTCATTGTGCAACCATTGTTACATCATTATACAACGTGGCTGTGTCATTATGCAACCATTGTTACATCATTATAAAACGTGGCTGTGTCATTGTGTAACCATTGTTACATCATTATACAACGTGGCTGTGTCATTGTGCAACCATTGTTACATCATTATGCTACGTGGCTGTGTCATTGTGCAACCATTGTTACATCATTACACAACGTGGCTGTTTCATTGTGCAACCATTGTTACATCATTATACAACGTGGCTGTGTCATTGTGCAACCATTGTTACATCATTATACAACATGGCTGTGTCATTGTGCAACCATTGTTAAATCATTACACAAAGTGGCTGTGTCATTGTGTAACCATTGTTACATCATTATACAACGTGGCTGTGTCATTGTGCAACCATTGTTACATCATTACACAATGTGGCTGTGTCATTGTGCAACCATTGTTACATCATTATACAACGTGGCTGTGTCATTGTGCAACCATTGTTACATCATTATACAACGTGGCTGTGTCATTGTGCAACAATTGTTACATCATTACACAAAGTGGCTGTGTCATTGTGCAACCATTGTTACATCATTATACAACGTGGCTGTGTCATTGTGCAACCATTGTAACATCATTACACAACGTGGCTGTGTCATTGTGCTACCATTGTTACATCATTACACAACGTGGCTGTGTCATTGTGCAACCATTGTTACATCATTATACAACGTGGCTGTGTCATTGTGCAACAATTGTTACATCATTACACAAAGTGGCTGTGTCATTGTGCAACCATTGTTACATCATTATACAACGTGGCTGTGTCATTGTGCAACCATTGTAACATCATTACACAACGTGGCTGTGTCATTGTGCTACCATTGTTACATCATTACACAAAGTGGCTGTGTCATTGTGCAACCATTGTTACATCATTACACAACGTGGCTGTGTCAATGTGCAACCATTGTTACATAATTACACAACGTGGTTGTGTCATTGTGCAACCATTGTTACATCATTACACAAAGTGGCTGTGTCATTGTGCAACCATTGTTACATCATTACACCAAGTGGCTGTGTCATTGTGCAACCATTGTTACATCATTACACAACGTGGCTGTGTCATTGTGCTACCATTGTTACATCATTACACAAAGTGGCTGTGTCATTGTGCAACCATTGTTACATCATTACACAACGTGGCTGTGAAATTGTGCAACCATTGTTACATCATTACACAAAGTAGCTGTGTCATTGTGCAACCATTGTTACATCATTACACAATGTGGCTGTGTCATTGTGCAACCATTGTTACATCATTACACAACATGGCTGTGTCATTGGGCAACCATTGTTACATCATTACACAACGTGGCTGTGTCATTGTGCAAACATTGTTACATCATTACACAAAGTGGCTGTGTCATTGTGCAACCATTGTTACATCATTATACATTGTGGCTGTGTCATTGTGCAACCATTGTTACATCATTACACAACGTGGCTGTGTCATTGTGCAACCATTGTTACATCATTACACAATGTGGCTGTGTCATTGTGCAACCATTGTTACATCATTACACAACGTGGCTGTGTCATTGTGCAACCATTGTTACATCATTACATAAAGTGGCGTTGTCATTGTGCAACCATTGTTACATCATTATACAACGTGGCTGTGTCATTGTGCAACCATTGTTACATCATTATAAAACGTGGCTGTGTCATTGTGTAACCATTGTTACATCATTATACAACGTGGCTGTGTCATTGTGCAACCATTGTTACATCATTATGCTACGTGGCTGTGTCATTGTGCAACCATTGTTACATCATTACACAAAGTGGCAGTGTCATTGTGCAACCATTGTTACATCATTATACAACGTGGCTTTGTCATTGTGCAACCATTGTTACATCATTACACAAAGTGGCTGTGTCATTGTGCAACCATTGTTACATCATTACACAAAGTGGCTGTGTCATTGTGCAACCATTGTTAAATCATTATACAACGTGGCTGTGTCATTGTGCAACCATTGTTACATCATTACACAAGGTGGTTGTGTCATTGTGCAACCATTGTTACATCATTACACAACGTGGCTGTGTCATTGTGCAACCATTGTTACATCATTACACAACGTGGCTGTGTCATTGTGCAACCATTGTTACATCATTACATAAAGTGGCTTTGTCATTGTGCAACCATTGTTACATCATTATACAACGTGGCTGTGTCATTATGCAACCATTGTTACATCATTATAAAACGTGGCTGTGTCATTGTGTAACCATTGTTACATCATTATACAACGTGGCTGTGTCATTGTGCAACCATTGTTACATCATTATGCTACGTGGCTGTGTCATTGTGCAACCATTGTTACATCATTACACAAAGTGGCAGTGTCATTGTGCAACCATTGTTACATCATTATACAACGTGGCTTTGTCATTGTGCAACCATTGTTACATCATTACACAAAGTGGCTGTGTCATTGTGCAACCATTGTTACATCATTACACAAAGTGGCTGTGTCATTGTGCAACCATTGTTAAATCATTATACAACGTGGCCGTGTCATTGTGCAACCATTGTTACATCATTACACAACGTGGCTGTGTCATTGTGCAACCATTGTTACATCATTATACAACGTGGCTGTGTCATTGTGCAACCATTGTTACATCATTATACAACGTGGCTGTGTCATTGTGCAACCATTGTTACATCATTACACAAAGTGGCTGTGTCATTGTGCATCCATTGTTACATCATTACACAACGTGGCTGTGTCATTGTGCAACCATTGTTACATCATTACACAACGTGGCTGTGTCATTGTGCAACCATTGTTACATCATTACACAAAGTGGCTGTGTCATTGTGAAACCATTGTTACATCATTACACAAAGTGGCTGTGTCATTGTGCAACCATTGTTAAATCATTACACAACGTGGCTGTGTCATTGTGCAATCATTGTTACATCATTACACAAAGTGGCTGTGTCATTGTGCAACCATTGTTACATCATTATACCACGTGGCTGTGTCATTGTGCAACCATTGTTACATCATTACCCAACGTGGCTGTTTCATTGTGCAACCATTGTTACATCATTACACAAAGTGGCTGTGTCATTGTGCAACCATTGTTACATCATTATACAACGTGGCTGTGTCATTGTGCAACCATTGTTACATCATTACACAACGTGGCTGTGTCATTGTGCAACCATTGTTACATCATTACATAAAGTGGCTTTGTCATTGTGCAACCATTGTTACATCATTATACAACGTGGCTGTGTCATTATGCAACCATTGTTACATCATTATAAAACGTGGCTGTGTCATTGTGTAACCATTGTTACATCATTATACAACGTGGCTGTGTCATTGTGCAACCATTGTTACATCATTATGCTACGTGGCTGTGTCATTGTGCAACCATTGTTACATCATTACACAAAGTGGCAGTGTCATTGTGCAACCATTGTTACATCATTATACAACGTGGCTTTGTCATTGTGCAACCATTGTTACATCATTACACAAAGTGGCTGTGTCATTGTGCAACCATTGTTACATCATTACACAAAGTGGCTGTGTCATTGTGCAACCATTGTTAAATCATTATACAACGTGGCTGTGTCATTGTGCAACCATTATTACATCATTACACAACGTGGCTGTGTCATTGTGCAACCATTGTTACATCATTATACAACGTGGCTGTGTCATTGTGCAACCATTGTTACATCATTATACAACGTGTCTGTGTCATTGTGCAACCATTGTTACATCATTACACAAAGTGGCTGTGTCATTGTGAAACCATTGTTACATCATTACACAAAGTGGCTGTGTCATTGTGCAACCATTGTTAAATCATTACACAACGTGGCTGTGTCATTGTGCAATCATTGTTACATCATTACACAACGTGGCTGTGTCATTGTGCAACCATTGTTACATCATTACACAAAGTGGCTGTGTCATTGTGCAACCATTGTTACATCATTACACAATGTGGCTGTGCCATTGTGCAACCATTGTTACATCATTACACAACATGGCTGTGTCATTGGGCAACCATTGTTACATCATTACACAACGTGGCTGTGTCATTGTGCAAACATTGTTACATCATTACACAAAGTGGCTGTGTCATTGTGCAACCATTGTTACATCATTATACATTGTGGCTGTGTCATTGTGCAACCATTGTTACATCATTACACAACGTGGCTGTGTCATTGTGCAACCATTGTTACATCATTACACAATGTGGCTGTGTCATTGTGCAACCATTGTTACATCATTACACAACGTGGCTGTGTCATTGTGCAACCATTGTTACATCATTACATAAAGTGGCTTTGTCATTGTGCAACCATTGTTACATCATTATACAACGTGGCTGTGTCATTGTGCAACCATTAATACATCATTATAAAACGTGGCTGTGTCATTGTGTAACCATTGTTACATCATTATACAACGTGGCTGTGTCATTGTGCAACCATTGTTACATCATTATGCTTCGTGGCTGTGTCATTGTGCAACCATTGTTACATCATTACACAAAGTGGCAGTGTCATTGTGCAACCATTGTTACATCATTATACAACGTGGCTTTGTCATTGTGCAACCATTGTTACATCATTACACAAAGTGGCTGTGTCATTGTGCAACCATTGTTACATCATTACACAAAGTGGCTGTGTCATTGTGCAACCATTGTTAAATCATTATACATTGTGGCTGTGTCATTGTGCAACCATTGTTACATCATTACACAAGGTGGTTGTGTCATTGTGCAACCATTGTTACATCATTACACAACGTGGCTGTGTCATTGTGCAACCATTGTTACATCATTACACAACGTGGCTGTGTCATTGTGCAACCATTGTTACATCATTACATAAAGTGGCTTTGTCATTGTGCAACCATTGTTACATCATTATAAAACGTGGCTGTGTCATTATGCAACCATTGTTACATCATTATAAAACGTGGCTGTGTCATTGTGTAACCATTGTTACATCATTATACAACGTGGCTGTGTCATTGTGCAACCATTGTTACATCATTATGCTACGTGGCTGTGTCATTGTGCAACCATTGTTACATCATTACACAAAGTGGCAGTGTCATTGTGCAACCATTGTTACATCATTATACAACGTGGCTTTGTCATTGTGCAACCATTGTTACATCATTACACAAAGTGGCTGTGTCATTGTGCAACCATTGTTACATCATTACACAAAGTGGCTGTGTCATTGTGCAACCATTGTTAAATCATTATACAACGTGGCTGTGTCATTGTGCAACCATTGTTACATCATTACACAACGTGGCTGTGTCATTGTGCAACCATTGTTACATCATTATACAACGTGGCTGTGTCATTGTGCAACCATTGTTACATCATTATACAACGTGTCTGTGTCATTGTGCAACAATTGTTACATCATTACACAAAGTGGCTGTGTCATTGTGCATCCATTGTTACATCATTACACAAAGTGGCTGTGTCATTGTGCAACCATTGTTACATCATTACACAACGTGGCTGTGTCATTGTGCAACAATTGTTACATCATTACACAAAGTGGCTGTGTCATTGTGAAACCATTGTTACATCATTACACAAAGTGGCTGTGTCATTGTGCAACCATTGTTAAATCATTACACAACGTGGCTGTGTCATTGTGCAATCATTGTTACATCATTACACAAAGTGGCTGTGTCATTGTGCAACCATTGTTACATCATTATACCACGTGGCTGTGTCATTGTGCAACCATTGTTACATCATTACCCAACGTGGCTGTTTCATTGTGCAACCATTGTTACATCATTATACAACGTGGCTGTGTCATTGTGCAACCATTGTTACATCATTATACAACGTGGCTGTGTCATTGTGCAACCATTGTTAAATCATTACACAAAGTGGCTGTGTCATTGTGCATCCATTGTTACATCATTACACAACGTGGCTGTGTCATTGTGCAACCATTGTTACATCATTACACAACATGGCTGTGTCATTGTGCAACCATTGTTACATCATTACACAAAGTGGCTGTGTCATTGTGTAACCATTGTTACATCATTATACAACGTGGCTGTGTCATTGTGCAACCATTGTTACATCATTACACAAAGTGGCTGTGTCATTGTGCAACCATTGTTACATAATTATACAACGTGGCTGTGTCATTGTGCAACCATTGTAACATCATTATACAACGTGGCTGTATCATTGTGAAACCATTGTTACATCATTACACAAAGTGGTTGTTTCATTGTGCAACCATTGTTACATCATTACACAACGTGGCTGTGTCATTGTGCAACCATTGTTACATCATTACACAACGTGGCTGTGTCATTGTGCAACCATTGTTACATCATTACACAACGTGGCTGTGTCATTGTGCAACCATTGTTACATCAGTACACAAAGTGGTTGTGTCATTGTGCAACCATTGTTACATCATTACACAACGTGGCTGTGTCATTGTGCAACCATTGTTACATCATTACACAACGTGGCTGTGTCATTGTGCAACCATTGTTACATCATTACACAAAGTGGCTGTGTCATTGTGCAACCATTGTTACATCATTATACAACGTGGCTGTGTCATTGTGCAACCATTGTTACATCATTACACAAAGTGGCTGTGTCTTTGTGCAACCATTGTTACATCATTACACAAAGTGGCTGTGTCATTGTGCAACCAGTGTTAAATCATTATACAACGTGGCTGTGTCATTGTGCAACCATTGGTACATCAATACACAAAGTGGCTGTGTCATTGTGCAACCATTGTTACATCATTATACAACGTGGCTGTGTCATTGTGCAACCATTGTTACATCATTATACAACGTGGCTGTTTCATTGTGCAACCATTGTTACATCATTATACAACGTGGCTGTGTCATTGTGCAACCATTGTTACATCATTATACAACATGGCTGTGTCATTGTGCAACCATTGTTAAATCATTACACAAAGTGGCTGTGTCATTGTGTAACCATTGTTACATCATTATACAACGTGGCTGTGTCATTGTGCAACCATTGTTACATCATTACACAATGTGGCTGTGTCATTGTGCAACCATTGTTACATCATTATACAACGTGGCTGTGTCATTGTGCAACCATTGTTACATCATTATACAACGTGGCTGTGTCATTGTGCAACAATTGTTACATCATTACACAAAGTGGCTGTGTCATTGTGCAACCATTGTTACATCATTATACAACGTGGCTGTGTCATTGTGCAACCATTGTAACATCATTACACAACGTGGCTGTGTCATTGTGCTACCATTGTTACATCATTACACAAAGTGGCTGTGTCATTGTGCAACCATTGTTACATCATTACACAACGTGGCTGTGTCAATGTGCAACCATTGTTACATAATTACACAACGTGGTTGTGTCATTGTGCAACCATTGTTACATCATTACACAAAGTGGCTGTGTCATTGTGCAACCATTGTTACATCATTACACCAAGTGGCTGTGTCATTGTGCAACCATTGTTACATCATTACACAACGTGGCTGTGTCATTGTGCTACCATTGTTACATCATTACACAAAGTGGCTGTGTCATTGTGCAACCATTGTTACATCATTACACAACGTGGCTGTGTCATTGTGCAACCATTGTTACATCATTACACAAAGTAGCTGTGTCATTGTGCAACCATTGTTACATCATTACACAATGTGGCTGTGTCATTGTGCAACCATTGTTACATCATTACACAACATGGCTGTGTCATTGGGCAACCATTGTTACATCATTACACAACGTGGCTGTGTCATTGTGCAAACATTGTTACATCATTACACAAAGTGGCTGTGTCATTGTGCAACCATTGTTACATCATTATACATTGTGGCTGTGTCATTGTGCAACCATTGTTACATCATTACACAACGTGGCTGTGTCATTGTGCAACCATTGTTACATCATTACACAATGTGGCTGTGTCATTGTGCAACCATTGTTACATCATTACACAACGTGGCTGTGTCATTGTGCAACCATTGTTACATCATTATATAAAGTGGCTTTGTCATTGTGCAACCATTGTTACATCATTATACAACGTGGCTGTGTCATTGTGCAACCATTGTTACATCATTATAAAACGTGGCTGCGTCATTGTGTAACCATTGTTACATCATTATACAACGTGGCTGTGTCATTGTGCAACCATTGTTACATCATTATGCTACGTGGCTGTGTCATTGTGCAACCATTGTTACATCATTACACAAAGTGGCAGTGTCATTGTGCAACCATTGTTACATCATTATACAACGTGGCTTTGTCATTGTGCAACCATTGTTACATCATTACACAAAGTGGCTGTGTCATTGTGCAACCATTGTTACATCATTACACAAAGTGGCTGTGTCATTGTGCAACCATTGTTAAATCATTATACAACGTGGCTGTATCATTGTGCAACCATTGTTACATCATTACACAACGTGGCTGTGTCATTGTGCAACCATTGTTACATCATTATACAACGTGGCTGTGTCATTGTGCAACCATTGTTACATCATTATACAACGTGGCTGTGTCATTGTGCAACCATTGTTACATCATTACACAAAGTGGCTGTGTCATTGTGCATCCATTGTTACATCATTACACAACGTGGCTGTGTCATTGTGCAACCATTGTTACATCATTACACAACGTGGCTGTGTCATTGTGCAACCATTGTTACATCATTACACAAAGTGGCTGTGTCATTGTGAAACCATTGTTACATCATTACACAAAGTGGCTGTGTCATTGTGCAACCATTGTTAAATCATTACACAACGTGGCTGTGTCATTGTGCAATCATTGTTACATCATTACACAAAGTGGCTGTGTCATTGTGCAACCATTGTTACATCATTATACAACGTGGCTGTGTCATTGTGCAACCATTGTTACATCATTACCCAACGTGGCTGTTTCATTGTGCAACCATTGTTACATCATTATACAACGTGGCTGTGTCATTGTGCAACCATTGTTACATCATTATACAACGTGGCTGTGTCATTGTGCAACCATTGTTAAATCATTACACAAAGTGGCTGTGTCATTGTGCATCCATTGTTACATCATTACACAACGTGGCTGTGTCATTGTGCAACCATTGTTACATCATTACACAACATGGCTGTGTCATTGTGCAACCATTGTTACATCATTACACAAAGTGGCTGTGTCATTGTGTAACCATTGTTACATCATTATACAACGTGGCTGTGTCATTGTGCAACCATTGTTACATCATTAGACAGCGTGGCTGTGCCATCGTGCAACCATTGTTACATCATTATACAACGTGGCTGTGTCATTGTGCAACCATTGTTACATCATTACACAACGTGGCTCTGTCATTGTGCAACCATTGTTACATCATTACACAAAGTGGCTGTGTCATTGTGCAACCATTGTTACATAATTATACAACGTGGCTGTGTCATTGTGCAACCATTGTAACATCATTATACAACGTGGCTGTATCATTGTGCAACCATTGTTACATCATTACACAAAGTGGTTGTTTCATTGTGCAACCAATGTTACATCATTACACAACGTGGCTGTGTCATTGTGCAACCATTGTTACATCATTACACAACGTGGCTGTGTCATTGTGCAACCATTGTTACATCATTACACAACGTGACTGTGTCATTGTGCAACCATTGTTACATCATTACACAAAGTGGCTGTGTCATTGTGCATCCATTGTTACATCATTATACAACGTGGCTGTGTCATTGTGCAACCATTGTTACATCAGTACAATAAAGTGGTTGTGTCATTGTGCAACCATTGTTACATCATTACAAAACGTGGCTGTGTCATTGTGAAACCATTGTTACATCATTACACAAAGTGTCTGTGTCATTGTGCAACCATTGTTACATCATTACACAACGTGGCTGTGTCATTGTGCAACCATTGTTACATCATTACACAAAGTGGCTGTGTCATTGTGTAACCATTGTTACATCATTATACAATGTGGCTGTGTCATTGTGCAACCATTGTTACATCATTACACAACGTGGCTGTGTCATTGTGCAACCATTGTTACATCATTACACAACGTGGCTGTGTCATTGTGCAACCATTGTTACATCATTACACAAAGTGGCTGTGTCATTGTGCAACCATTGTTACATCATTATACAATGTGGCTGTGTCATTGTGCAACCATTGTAACATCATTATACAACGTGGCTGTATCATTGTGCAACCATTGTTACATCATTACACAAAGTGGCTGTTTCATTGTGCAACCATTGTTACATCATTACACAACGTGGCTGTGTCATTGTGCAACCATTGTTACATCATTACACAACATGGCTGTGTCATTGTGCAATCATTGTTACATCATTACACAACGTGGCTGTGTCATTGTGCAACCATTGTTACATCATTACACAAAGTGGCTGTGTCATTGTGCATCCATTGTTACATCATTATACAACGTGGCTGTGTCACTGTGCAACCATTGTTACATCAGTACACAAAGTGGTTGTGTCATTGTGCAACCATTGTTACATCATTACACAACGTGGCTGTGTCATTGTGCAACCATTGTTACATCATTACACAATGTGGCTGTGTCATTGTGCAACCATTGTTACATCATTACACAAAGTGGCTGTGTCATTGTGCAACCATTGTTACATCATTATACAACGTGGCTGTGTCATTGTGCAACCATTGTTACATCATTACACAAAGTGGCTGTGTCATTGTGCAACCATTGTTACATCATTACACAAAGTGGCTGTGTCATTGTGCAACCATTGTTAAATCATTATACAACGTGGCTGTGTCATTGTGCAACCATTGTTACATCATTACACAAAGTGGCTGTGTCATTGTGCAACCATTGTTACATCATTATACAACGTGGCTGTGTCATTGTGCAACCATTGTTACATCATTATACAACGTGGCTGTTTCATTGTGCAACCATTGTTACATCATTATACAACGTGGCTGTGTCATTGTGCAACCATTGTTACATCATTATACAACATGGCTGTGTCATTGTGCAACCATTGTTAAATCATTACACAAAGTGGCTGAGTCATTGTGCATCCATTGTTACATCATTACACAACGTGGCTGTGTCATTGTGCAACCATTGTTACATCATTACACAACGTGGCTGTGTCATTGTGCAACTATTGTTACATCATTACACAAAGTGGCTGTGTCATTGTGTAACCATTGTTACATCATTATACAACGTGGCTGTGTCATTGTGCAACCATTGTTACATCATTACACAACGTGGCCGTGTCATTGTGCAACCATTGTTACATCATTATACAACGTGGCTGTGTCATTGTGCAACCATTGTTACATCATTATACAACGTGGCTGTGTCATTGTGCAACAATTGTTACATCATTACACAAAGTGGCTGTGTCATTGTGCAACCATTGTTACATCATTATACAACGTGGCTGTGTCATTGTGCAACCATTGTAACATCATTATACAACGTGGCTGTGTCATTGTGCAACCATTGTTACATCATTACACAACGTGGCTGTGTCATTGTGCAACCATTGTTACATCATTACACAACGTGGCTGTGTCATTGTGCAACCATTGTTACATCATTACACAACGTGGCTGTGTCTTTGTGCAACCATTGTTACATCATTACACAAAGTGGCTGTGTCATTGTGCAACCATTGTTACATCATTATACAATGTGGCTGTGTCATTGTGCAACCATTGTTACATCAGTACACAAAGTGGCTGTGTCATTGTGCAACCATTGTTACATCCTTACACAACGTGGCTGTGTCATTGTGCAACCATTGTTACATCATTACACAACGTGGCTGTGTCATTGTGCAACCATTGTTACATCATTACACAAAGTGGCTGTGTCATTGTGCAACCATTGTTACATCATTACACAACGTGGCTGTGTCATTGTGCAACCATTGTTACATCATTACACAATGTGGCTGTGTCATTGTGCAACCATTGTTACATCATTATACAATGTGGCTGTGTCATTGTGCATCCATTGTTACATCAGTACACAACGTGGCTGTGTCATTGTGCAACCATTGTTACATCCTTACACAACGTGGCAGTGTCATTGTGCAACCATTGTTACATCATTACACAACGTGGCTGTGTCATTGTGCAACCATTGTTACATCATTACACAAAGTGGCTGTGTCATTGTGCAACCATTGTTACATCATTATACAACGTGGCTGTGTCATTGTGCAACCATTGTTACATCATTACACAATGTGGCTGTGTCATTGTGCAACCATTGTTACATCATTATACAACGTGGCTGTGTCATTGTGCAACCATTGTTACATCATTATACAACGTGGCTGTGTCATTGTGCAACCATTGTTACATCATTACACAAAGTGGCTGTGTCATTGTGCAACCATTGTTACATCATTATACAACGTGGCTGTGTCATTGTGCTACCATTGTTACATCATTACACAACGTGGCTGTGTCATTGTGCAACCATTGTTACATCATTATACAAAGTGGCTGTGTCATTGTGCAACCATTGTTACATCATTATACAACGTGGCTGTGTCATTGTGCAACAATTGTTACATCATTACACAAAGTGGCTGTGTCATTGTGCAACCATTGTTACATCATTATACAACGTGGCTGTGTCATTGTGCAACCATTGTAACATCATTATACAACGTGGCTGTGTCATTGTGCATCCATTGTTACACCATTACACAACGTGGCTGTGTCATTGTGCAACCATTGTTACATCATTACACAACGTGGCTGTGTCATTGTGCAACCATTGTTACATCATTACACAACGTGGCTGTGTCATTGTGCAACCATTGTTACATCATTACACAAAGTGGCTGTGTCATTGTGCAACCATTGTTACATCATTATACAATGTGGCTGTGTCATTGTGCAACCATTGTTACATCAGTACACAACGTGGCTGTGTCATTGTGCAACCATTGTTACATCCTTACACAACGTGGCTGTGTCATTGTGCAACCCTTGTTACATCAGTACACAACGTGGCTGTGTCATTGTGCAACCATTGTTACACCATTACACAAAGTGGCTGTGCCATTGTGCAACCATTGTTACATCATTATACAACGTGGCTGTGTCATTGTGCAACCATTGTTACATCATTACACAATGTGGCTGTGTCATTGTGCAACCATTGTTACATCATTATACAATGTGGCTGTGTCATTGTGCAACCATTGTTACATCAGTACACAACGTGGCTGTGTCATTGTGCGACCATTGTTACATCCTTACACAACGTGGCTGTGTCATTGTGCAACCATTGTTACATCATTACACAACGTGGCTGTGTCATTGTGCAACCATTGTTACATCATTACACAAAGTGGCTGTGTCATTGTGCAACCATTGTTACATCATTATACAACGTGGCTGTGTCATTGTGCAACCATTGTTACATCATTACACAATGTGGCTGTGTCATTGTGCAACCATTGTTACATCATTATACAACGTGGCTGTGTCATTGTGCAACCATTGTTATATCATTATACAACGTGGCTGTGTCATTGTGCAACCATTGTTACATCAATAGACACAAAGTGGCTGTGTCATTGTGCAACCATTGTTACATCATTACACAACGTGGCTGTGTCATTGTGCTACCATTGTTACATCATTACACAAAGTGGCTGTGTCATTGTGCAACCATTGTTACATCATTACACAACGTGGCTGTGTCAATGTGCAACCATTGTTACATCATTACACAAGGTGGTTGTGTCATTGTGCAACCATTGTAATATCATTATACAATGTGGCTGTGTCATTGTGCAACCATTGTTACATCATTACACAACGTGGCTGTGTCATTGTGCAACCATTGTTACATCATTACAGAACGTGGCTGTGTCATTGTGCAACCATTGTTACATCATTACACAACGTGGCTGTGTCATTGTGCAACCATTGTTACATCATTACACAAAGTGGCTGTGTCATTGTGCAACCATTGTTACATCATTATACAATGTGGCTGTGTCATTTTGCAACCATTGTTACATCAGTACACAACGTGGCTGTGTCATTGTGCAACCATTGTTACATTCTTGCACAACGTGGCTGTGTCATTGTGCAACCCTTGTTACATCATTACACAACGTGGCTGTGTCATTGTGCAACCATTGTTACATCATTACACAAAGTGGCTGTGCCATTGTGCAACCATTGTTACATCATTATACAACGTGGCTGTGTCATTGTGCAACCATTGTTACATCATTACACAATGTGGCTGTGTCATTGTGCAACCATTGTTACATCATTATAGAATGTGGCTGTGTCATTGTGCAACCATTGTTACATCAGTACACAACGTGGCTGTGTCATTGTGCGATCATTGTTACATCCTTACACAACGTGGCTGTGTCATTGTGCAACCATTGTTACATCATTACACAACGTGGCTGTGTCATTGTGCAACCATTGTTACATCATTACACAAAGTGGCTGTGTCATTGTGCAACCATTGTTACATCATTATACAACGTGGCTGTGTCATTGTGCAACCATTGTTACATCATTACACAATGTGGCTGTGTCATTGTGCAACCATTGTTACATCATTATACAACGTGGCTGTGTCATTGTGCAACCATTGTTACATCATTATACAACGTGGCTGTGTCATTGTGCAACCATTGTTACATCAATAGACACAAAGTGGCTGTGTCATTGTGCAACCATTGTTACATCATTACACAACGTGGCTGTGTCATTGTGCTACCATTGTTACATCATTACACAAAGTGGCTGTGTCATTGTGCAACCATTGTTACATCATTACACAACGTGGCTGTGTCAATGTGCAACCATTGTTACATCATTACACAAGGTGGTTGTGTCATTGTGCAACCATTGTTACATCATTACACAAAGTGGCTGTGTCATTGTGCAACCATTGTTACATCATTATACAACGTGGCTGTGTCATTGTGCAACCATTGTTACATCATTACACAAAGTGGCTGTGTCATTGTGCAACCATTGTTACATCATTACACAACATGGCTGTGTCATTGTGCAACCATTGTTACATCATTACACAACGTGGCTGTGTCATTGTGCAACCATTGTTACATCATTACACAACGTGGCTCTGTCATTGTGCAACCATTGTTACATCATTACACAAAGTGGCTGTGTCATTGTGCAACCATTGTTACATAATTATACAACGTGGCTGTGTCATTGTGCAACCATTGTAACATCATTATACAACGTGGCTGTATCATTGTGCAACCATTGTTACATCATTACACAAAGTGGTTGTTTCATTGTGCAACCAATGTTACATCATTACACAACGTGGCTGTGTCATTGTGCAACCATTGTTACATCATTACACAACGTGGCTGTGTCATTGTGCAACCATTGTTACATCATTACACAACGTGACTGTGTCATTGTGCAACCATTGTTACATCATTACACAAAGTGGCTGTGTCATTGTGCATCCATTGTTACATCATTATACAACGTGGCTGTGTCATTGTGCAACCATTGTTACATCAGTACACAAAGTGGTTGTGTCATTGTGCAACCATTGTTACATCATTACAAAACGTGGCTGTGTCATTGTGAAACCATTGTTACATCATTACACAAAGTGTCTGTGTCATTGTGCAACCATTGTTACATCATTACACAACGTGGCTGTGTCATTGTGCAACCATTGTTACATCATTACACAAAGTGGCTGTGTCATTGTGCAACCATTGTTACATCATTACACAACGTGGCTGTGTCATTGTGCAACCATTGTTACATCATTACACAACGTGGCTCTGTCATTGTGCAACCATTGTTACATCATTACACAAAGTGGCTGTGTCATTGTGCAACCATTGTTACATAATTATACAACGTGGCTGTGTCATTGTGCAACCATTGTAACATCATTATACAACGTGGCTGTATCATTGTGCAACCATTGTTACATCATTACACAAAGTGGTTGTTTCATTGTGCAACCAATGTTACATCATTACACAACGTGGCTGTGTCATTGTGCAACCATTGTTACATCATTACACAACGTGGCTGTGTCATTGTGCAACCATTGTTACATCATTACACAACGTGACTGTGTGATTGTGCAACCATTGTTACATCATTAAACAAAGTGGCTGTGTCATTGTGCATCCATTGTTACATCATTATACAACGTGGCTGTGTCATTGTGCAACCATTGTTACATCAGTACACAAAGTGGTTGTGTCATTGTGCAACCATTGTTACATCATTACAAAACGTGGCTGTGCCATTCTGAAACCATTGTTACATCATTACACAAAGTGTCTGTGTCATTGTGCAACCATTGTTACATCATTACACAACGTGGCTGTGTCATTGTGCAACCATTGTTACATCATTACACAAAGTGGCTGTGTCATTGTGTAACCATTGTTACATCATTATACAATGTGGCTGTGTCATTGTGCAACCATTGTTACACCATTACACAACGTGGCTGTGTCATTGTGCAACCATTGTTACATCATTACACAACGTGGCTGTGTCATTGTGCAACCATTGTTACATCATTACACAAAGTGGCTGTGTCATTGTGCAACCATTGTTACATCATTATACAATGTGGCTGTGTCATTGTGCAACCATTGTAACATCATTATACAACGTGGCTGTATCATTGTGCAACCATTGTTACATCATTACACAAAGTGGCTGTTTCATTGTGCAACCATTGTTACATCATTACATAACGTGGCTGTGTCATTGTGCAACCATTGTTACATCATTACACAACGTGGCTGTGTCATTGTGCAACCATTGTTACATCATTACACAACGTGGCTGTGTCATTGTGCAACCATTGTTACATCATTACACAAAGTGGCTGTGTCATTGTGCATCCATTGTTACATCATTATACAACGTGGCTGTGTCATTGTGCAACCATTGTTACATCAGTACACAAAGTGGTTGTGTCATTGTGCAACCATTGTTACATCATTACACAACGTGGCTGTGTCATTGTGCAACCATTGTTACATCATTACACAACGTGGCTGTGTCATTGTGCAACCATTGTTACATCATTACACAAAGTGGCTGTGTCATTGTGCAACCATTGTTACATCATTATACAACGTGGCTGTGTCATTGTGCAACCATTGTTACATCATTACACAAAGTGGCTGTGTCATTGTGCAACCATTGTTACATCATGACACAAAGTGGCTGTGTCATTGTGCAACCATTGTTAAATCATTATACAACGTGGCTGTGTCATTGTGCAACCATTGTTACATCATTACACAAAGTGGCTGTGTCATTGTGCAACCATTGTTACATCATTATACAACGTGGCTGTGTCATTGTGCAACCATTGTTACATCATTATACAACGTGGCTGTTTCATTGTGCAACCATTGTTACATCATTATACAACGTGGCTGTGTCATTGTGCAACCATTGTTACATCATTATACAACATGGCTGTGTCATTGTGCAACCATTGTTAAATCATTACACAAAGTGGCTGAGTCATTGTGCATCCATTGTTACATCATTACACAACGTGGCTGTGTCATTGTGCAACCATTGTTACATCATTACACAACGTGGCTGTGTCATTGTGCAACTATTGTTACATCATTACACAAAGTGGCTGTGTCATTGTGTAACCATTGTTACATCATTATACAACGTGGCTGTGTCATTGTGCAACCATTGTTACATCATTACACAACGTGGCCGTGTCATTGTGCAACCATTGTTACATCATTATACAACGTGGCTGTGTCATTGTGCAACCATTGTTAAATCATTATACAACGTGGCTGTGTCATTGTGCAACAATTGTTACATCATTACACAAAGTGGCTGTGTCATTGTGCAACCATTGTTACATCATTATACAACGTGGCTGTGTCATTGTGCAACCATTGTAACATCATTATACAACGTGGCTGTGTCATTGTGCAACCATTGTTACATCATTACACAACGTGGCTGTGTCATTGTGCAACCATTGTTACATCATTACACAACGTGGCTGTGTCATTGTGCAACCATTGTTACATCATTACACAAAGTGGCTGTGTCATTGTGCAACCATTGTTACATCATTATACAATGTGGCTGTGTCATTGTGCAACCATTGTTACATCAGTACACAACGTGGCTGTGTCATTGTGCAACCATTGTTACATCCTTACACAACGTGGCTGTGTCATTGTGCAACCATTGTTACATCATTACACAACGTGGCTGTGTCATTGTGCAACCATTGTTACATCATTACACAAAGTGGCTGTGTCATTGTGCAACCATTGTTACATCATTACACAACGTGGCTGTGTCATTGTGCAACCATTGTTACATCATTACACAATGTGGCTGTGTCATTGTGCAACCATTGTTACATCATTATACAATGTGGCTGTGTCATTGTGCAACCATTGTTACATCAGCACACAACGTGGCTGTGTCATTGTGCAACCATTGTTGCATCCTTACACAACGTGGCAGTGTCATTGTGCAACCATTGTTACATCATTACACAACGTGGCTGTGTCATTGTGCAACCATTGTTACATCATTACACAAAGTGGCTGTGTCATTGTGCAATCATTGTTACATCATTATACAACGTGGCTGTGTCATTGTGCAACCATTGTTACATCATTACACAATGTGGCTGTGTCATTGTGCAACCATTGTTACATCATTATACAACGTGGCTGTGTCATTGTGCAACCATTGTTACATCATTACACAAAGTGGCTGTGTCATTGTGCAACCATTGTTACATCATTACACAACGTGGCTGTGTCATTGTGCTACCATTGTTACATCATTACACAACGTGGCTGTGTCATTGTGCAACCATTGTTACATCATTATACAACGTGGCTGTGTCATTGTGCAACCATTGTTACATCATTATACAACGTGGCTGTGTCATTGTGCAACAATTGTTACATCATTACACAAAGTGGCTGTGTCATTGTGCAACCATTGTTACATCATTATACAACGTGGCTGTGTCATTGTGCAACCATTGTAACATCATTACACAACGTGGCTGTGTCATTGTGCAACCATTGTTACATCATTACACAAAGTGGCTGTGTCATTGTGCAATCATTGTTACATCATTATACAACGTGGCTGTGTCATTGTGCAACCATTGTTACATCATTATACAACGTGGCTGTGTCATTGTGCAACCATTGTTACATCATTATACAACGTGGCTGTGTCATTGTGCAACCATTGTTACATCATTACACAAAGTGGCTGTGTCATTGTGCAACCATTGTTACATCATTACACAACGTGGCTGTGTCATTGTGCTACCATTGTTACATCATTACACAACGTGGCTGTGTCATTGTGCAACCATTGTTACATCATTATACAACGTGGCTGTGTCATTGTGCAACCATTGTTACATCATTATACAACGTGGCTGTGTCATTGTGCAACAATTGTTACATCATTACACAAAGTGGCTGTGTCATTGTGCAACCATTGTTACATCATTATACAACGTGGCTGTGTCATTGTGCAACCATTGTAACATCATTATACAACGTGGCTGTGTCATTGTGCAACCATTGTTACATCATTACACAACGTGGCTGTGTCATTGTGCAACCATTGTTACATCATTACACAACGTGGCTGTGTCATTGTGCAACCATTGTTATATCATTACACAACGTGGCTGTGTCATTGTGCAACCATTGTTACATCATTACACAAAGTGGCTGTGTCATTGTGCAACCATTGTTACATCATTATACAATGTGGCTGTGTCATTGTGCAACCATTGTTACATCAGTACACAACGTGGCTGTCTCATTGTGCAACCATTGTTACATCCTTACACAACGTCGCTGTGTCATTGTGCAACCCTTGTTACATCATTACACAACGTGGCTGTGTCATTGTGCAACCATTGTTACATCATTACACAAAGTGGCTGTGTCATTGTGCAACCATTGTTACATCATTATACAACGTGGCTGTGTCATTGTGCAACCATTGTTACATCATTACACAATGTGGCTGTGTCATTGTGCACCCATTGTTACATCATTATACAATGTGGCTGTGTCATTGTGCAACCATTGTTACATCAGTACACAACGTGGCTGTGTCATTGTGCGACCATTGTTACATCCTTACACAACGTGGCTGTGTCATTGTGCAACCATTGTTACATCATTACACAACGTGGCTGTGTCATTGTGCAACCATTGTTACATCATTACACAAAGTGGCTGTGTCATTGTGCAACCATTGTTACATCATTATACAACGTGGCTGTGTCATTGTGCATCCATTGTTACATCATTACACAATGTGGCTGTGTCATTGTGCAACCATTGTTACATCATTATACAACGTGGCTGTGTCATTGTGCAACCATTGTTACATCATTATACAACGTGGCTGTGTCAGTGTGCAACCATTGTTACATCAATAGACACAAAGTGGCTGTGTCATTGTGCAACCATTGTTACATCATTACACAACGTGGCTGTGTCATTGTGCTACCATTGTTACATCATTACACAAAGTGGCTGTGTCATTGTGCAACCATTGTTACATCATTACACAACGTGGCTGTGTCAATGTGCAACCATTGTTACATCATTACACAAGGTGGTTGTGTCATTGTGCAACCATTGTTACATCATTACACAAAGTGGGTGTGTCATTGTGCAACCATTGTTACATCATTATACAACGTGGCTGTGTCATTGTGCAACTATTGTTACATCATTACACAAAGTGGCTGTGTCATTGTGCAACCATTGTTACATCATTACACAACATGGATGTGTCATTGTGCAACCATTGTTACATCATTACACAACGTGGCTGTGTCATTGTGCAACCATTGTTACATCATTACACAATGTGGCTGTGTCATTGTGCAACCATTGTTACATCATTACACAACGTGGCTGTGTCATTGTGCAACCATTGTTACATCATTACACAACGTGGCTGTGTCATTGTGCAACCATTGTTACATCATTACATAAAGTGGCTGTGTCATTGTGCAACCATTGTTACATCATTACACAAAGTGGCTGTGTCATTGTGCAACCATTGTTACATCATTACACAACGTGGTTGTGACATTGTGCAACCATTGTTACATCATTATACAACGTGGCTGTATCATTGTGCAACCACTGTTACATCATTATACAACGTGGCTGTGTCATTGTGCAACCATTGTTACATCATTACACAAAGTGGCTGTGTCATTGTGCATCCATTGTTACATCATTACACAACGTGGCTGTGTCATTGTGCAACCATTGTTACATCAGTACACAACGTGGCTGTGTCATTGTGCAACCATTGTTACATCCTTACACAACGTGGCTGTGTCATTGTGCAACCCTTGTTACATCATTACACAACGTGGCTGTGTCATTGTGCAACCATTGTTACATCATTACACAAAGTGGCTGTGTCATTGTGCAACCATTGTTACATCATTATACAACGTGGCTGTGTCATTGTGCAACCATTGTTACATCATTACACAATGTGGCTGTGTCATTGTGCAACCATTGTTACATCATTATACAATGTGGCTGTGTCATTGTGCAACCATTGTTACATCAGTACACAACGTGGCTGTGTCATTGTGCGACCATTGTTACATCCTTACACAACGTGGCTGTGTCATTGTGCAACCATTTTTACATCATTACACAACGTGGCTGTGTCATTGTGCAACCATTGTTACATCATTACACAAAGTGGCTGTGTCATTGTGCAACCATTGTTACATCATTATACAACGTGGCTGTGTCATTGTGCAACCATTGTTACATCATTACACAATGTGGCTGTGTCATTGTGCAACCATTGTTACATCATTATACAACGTGGCTGTGTCATTGTGCAACCATTGTTACATCATTATACAACGTGGCTGTGTCATTGTGCAACCATTGTTACATCAATAGACACAAAGTGGCTGTGTCATTGTGCAACCATTGTTACATCATTACACAACGTGGCTGTGTCATTGTGCTACCATTGTTACATCATTACACAAAGTGGCTGTGTCATTGTGCAACCATTGTTACATCATTACACAACGTGGCTGTGTCAATGTGCAACCATTGTTACATCATTACACAAGGTGGTTGTGTCATTGTGCAACCATTGTTACATCATTACACAAAGTGGCTGTGTCATTGTGCAACCATTGTTACATCATTATACAACGTGGATGTGTCATTGTGCAACCATTGTTACATCATTACACAAAGTGGCTGTGTCATTGTGCAACCATTGTTACATCATTACACAACATGGCTGTGTCATTGTGCAACCATTGTTACATCATTACACAACGTGGCTGTGTCATTGTGCAACCATTGTTACATCATTACACAACGTGGCTCTGTCATTGTGCAACCATTGTTACATCATTACACAATGTGGCTGTGTCATTGTGCAACCATTGTTACATAATTATACAACGTGGCTGTGTCATTGTGCAACCATTGTAACATCATTATACAACGTGGCTGTATCATTGTGCAACCATTGTTACATCATTACACAAAGTGGTTGTTTCATTGTGCAACCAATGTTACATCATTACACAACGTGGCTGTGTCATTGTGCAACCATTGTTACATCATTACACAACGTGGCTGTGTCATTGTGCAACCATTGTTACATCATTACACAACGTGACTGTGTCATTGTGCAACCATTGTTACATCATTACACAAAGTGGCTGTGTCATTGTGCATCCATTGTTACATCATTATACAACGTGGCTGTGTCATTGTGCAACCATTGTTACATCAGTACACAAAGTGGTTGTGTCATTGTGCAACCATTGTTACATCATTACAAAACGTGGCTGTGTCATTGTGAAACCATTGTTACATCATTACACAAAGTGTCTGTGTCATTGTGCAACCATTGTTACATCATTACACAACGTGGCTGTGTCATTGTGCAACCATTGTTACATCATTACACAAAGTGGCTGTGTCATTGTGTAACCATTGTTACATCATTATACAATGTTGCTGTGTCATTGTGCAACCATTGTTACACCATTACACAACGTGGCTGTGTCATTGTGCAACCATTGTTACATCATTACACAACGTGGCTGTGTCATTGTGCAACCATTGTTACATCATTACACAAAGTGGCTGTGTCATTGTGCAACCATTGTTACATCATTATACAATGTGGCTGTGTCATTGTGCAACCATTGTAACATCATTATACAACGTGGCTGTATCATTGTGCAACCATTGTTACATCATTACACAAAGTGGCTGTTTCATTGTGCAACCATTGTTACATCATTACATAACGTGGCTGTGTCATTGTGCAACCATTGTTACATCATTACACAACGTGGCTGTGTCATTGTGCAACCATTGTTACATCATTACACAACGTGGCTGTGTCATTGTGCAACCATTGTTACATCATTACACAAAGTGGCTGTGTCATTGTGCATCCATTGTTACATCATTATACAACGTGGCTGTGTCATTGTGCAACCATTGTTACATCATTACACAAAGTGGCTGTGTCATTGTGCAACCATTGTTACATCATTATACAACGTGGCTGTGTCATTGTGCAACCATTGTTACATCATTACACAAAGTGGCTGTGTCATTGTGCAACCATTGTTACATCATTACACAAAGTGGCTGTGTCATTGTGCAACCATTGTTAAATCATTATACAACGTGGCTGTGTCATTGTGCAACCATTGTTACATCATTACACAAAGTGGCTGTGTCATTGTGCAACCATTGTTACATCATTATACAACGTGGCTGTGTCATTGTGCAACCATTGTTACATCATTATACAACGTGGCTGTTTCATTGTGCAACCATTGTTACATCATTATACAACGTGGCTGTGTCATTGTGCAACCATTGTTACATCATTATACAACATGGCTGTGTCATTGTGCAACCATTGTTAAATCATTACACAAAGTGGCTGAGTCATTGTGCATCCATTGTTACATCATTACACAACGTGGCTGTGTCATTGTGCAACCATTGTTACATCATTACACAACGTGGCTGTGTCATTGTGCAACTATTGTTACATCATTACACAAAGTGGCTGTGTCATTGTGTAACCATTGTTACATCATTATACAACGTGGCTGTGTCATTGTGCAACCATTGTTACATCATTACACAACGTGGCCGTGTCATTGTGCAACCATTGTTACATCATTATACAACGTGGCTGTGTCATTGTGCAACCATTGTTACATCATTATACAACGTGGCTGTGTCATTGTGCAACAATTGTTACATCATTACACAAAGTGGCTGTGTCATTGTGCAACCATTGTTACATCATTATACAACGTGGCTGTGTCATTGTGCAACCATTGTAACATCATTATACAACGTGGCTGTGTCATTGTGCAACCATTGTTACATCATTACACAACGTGGCTGTGTCATTGTGCAACCATTGTTACATCATTACACAACGTGGCTGTGTCATTGTGCAACCATTGTTACATCATTACACAACGTGGCTGTGTCATTGTGCAACCATTGTTACATCATTACACAAAGTGGCTGTGTCATTGTGCAACCATTGTTTCATCATTATACAATGTGGCTGTGTCATTGTGCAACCATTGTTACATCAGTACACAACGTGGCTGTGTCATTGTGCAACCATTGTTACATCCTTACACAACGTGGCTGTGTCATTGTGCAACCATTGTTACATCATTACACAACGTGGCTGTGTCATTGTGCAACCATTGTTACATCATTACACAAAGTGGCTGTGTCATTGTGCAACCATTGTTACATCATTACACAACGTGGCTGTGTCATTGTGCAACCATTGTTACATCATTACACAATGTGGCTGTGTCATTGTGCAACCATTGTTACATCATTATACAATGTGGCTGTGTCATTGTGCAACCATTGTTACATCAGTACACAACGTGGCTGTGTCATTGTGCAACCATTGTTACATCCTTACACAACGTGGCAGTGTCATTGTGCAACCATTGTTACATCATTACACAACGTGGCTGTGTCATTGTGCAACCATTGTTACATCATTACACAAAGTGGCTGTGTCATTGTGCAACCATTGTTACATTATTATACAATGTGGCTGTGTCATTGTGCAACCATTGTTACATCATTACACAATGTGGCTGTGTCATTGTGCAACCATTGTTACATCATTATACAACGTGGCTGTGTCATTGTGCAACCATTGTTACATCATTATACAACGTGGCTGTGTCATTGTGCAACCATTGTTACATCATTACACAAAGTGGCTGTGTCATTGTGCAACCATTGTTACATCATTACACAACGTGGCTGTGTCAATGTGCAACCATTGTTACATCATTACACAAGGTGGTTGTGTCATTGTGCAACCATTGTTACATCATTACACAAAGTGGGTGTGTCATTGTGCAACCATTGTTACATCATTATACAACGTGGCTGTGTCATTGTGCAACTATTGTTACATCATTACACAAAGTGGCTGTGTCATTGTGCAACCATTGTTACATCATTACACAACATGGATGTGTCATTGTGCAACCATTGTTACATCATTACACAACGTGGCTGTGTCATTGTGCAACCATTGTTACATCATTACACAATGTGGCTGTGTCATTGTGCAACCATTGTTACATCATTACACAACGTGGCTGTGTCATTGTGCAACCATTGTTACATCATTACACAACGTGGCTGTGTCATTGTGCAACCATTGTTACATCATTACATAAAGTGGCTGTGTCATTGTGCAACCATTGTTACATCATTACACAAAGTGGCTGTGTCATTGTGCAACCATTGTTACATCATTACACAACGTGGTTGTGACATTGTGCAACCATTGTTACATCATTATACAACGTGGCTGTATCATTGTGCAACCACTGTTACATCATTATACAACGTGGCTGTGTCATTGTGCAACCATTGTTACATCATTACACAAAGTGGCTGTGTCATTGTGCATCCATTGTTACATCATTACACAACGTGGCTGTGTCATTGTGCAACCATTGTTACATCAGTACACAACGTGGCTGTGTCATTGTGCAACCATTGTTACATCCTTACACAACGTGGCTGTGTCATTGTGCAACCCTTGTTACATCATTACACAACGTGGCTGTGTCATTGTGCAACCATTGTTACATCATTACACAAAGTGGCTGTGTCATTGTGCAACCATTGTTACATCATTATACAACGTGGCTGTGTCATTGTGCAACCATTGTTACATCATTACACAATGTGGCTGTGTCATTGTGCAACCATTGTTACATCATTATACAATGTGGCTGTGTCATTGTGCAACCATTGTTACATCAGTACACAACGTGGCTGTGTCATTGTGCGACCATTGTTACATCCTTACACAACGTGGCTGTGTCATTGTGCAACCATTTTTACATCATTACACAACGTGGCTGTGTCATTGTGCAACCATTGTTACATCATTACACAAAGTGGCTGTGTCATTGTGCAACCATTGTTACATCATTATACAACGTGGCTGTGCCATTGTGCAACCATTGTTACATCATTACACAATGTGGCTGTGTCATTGTGCAACCATTGTTACATCATTATACAACGTGGCTGTGTCATTGTGCAACCATTGTTACATCATTATACAACGTGGCTGTGTCATTGTGCAACCATTGTTACATCAATAGACACAAAGTGGCTGTGTCATTGTGCAACCATTGTTACATCATTACACAACGTGGCTGTGTCATTGTGCTACCATTGTTACATCATTACACAAAGTGGCTGTGTCATTGTGCAACCATTGTTACATCATTACACAACGTGGCTGTGTCAATGTGCAACCATTGTTACATCATTACACAAGGTGGTTGTGTCATTGTGCAACCATTGTTACATCATTACACAAAGTGGCTGTGTCATTGTGCAACCATTGTTACATCATTATACAACGTGGATGTGTCATTGTGCAACCATTGTTACATCATTACACAAAGTGGCTGTGTCATTGTGCAACCATTGTTACATCATTACACAACATGGCTGTGTCATTGTGCAACCATTGTTACATCATTACACAACGTGGCTGTGTCATTGTGCAACCATTGTTACATCATTACACAACGTGGCTCTGTCATTGTGCAACCATTGTTACATCATTACACAATGTGGCTGTGTCATTGTGCAACCATTGTTACATAATTATACAACGTGGCTGTGTCATTGTGCAACCATTGTAACATCATTATACAACGTGGCTGTATCATTGTGCAACCATTGTTACATCATTACACAAAGTGGTTGTTTCATTGTGCAACCAATGTTACATCATTACACAACGTGGCTGTGTCATTGTGCAACCATTGTTACATCATTACACAACGTGGCTGTGTCATTGTGCAACCATTGTTACATCATTACACAACGTGACTGTGTCATTGTGCAACCATTGTTACATCATTACACAAAGTGGCTGTGTCATTGTGCATCCATTGTTACATCATTATACAACGTGGCTGTGTCATTGTGCAACCATTGTTACATCAGTACACAAAGTGGTTGTGTCATTGTGCAACCATTGTTACATCATTACAAAACGTGGCTGTGTCATTGTGAAACCATTGTTACATCATTACACAAAGTGTCTGTGTCATTGTGCAACCATTGTTACATCATTACACAACGTGGCTGTGTCATTGTGCAACCATTGTTACATCATTACACAAAGTGGCTGTGTCATTGTGTAACCATTGTTACATCATTATACAATGTTGCTGTGTCATTGTGCAACCATTGTTACACCATTACACAACGTGGCTGTGTCATTGTGCAACCATTGTTACATCATTACACAACGTGGCTGTGTCATTGTGCAACCATTGTTACATCATTACACAAAGTGGCTGTGTCATTGTGCAACCATTGTTACATCATTATACAATGTGGCTGTGTCATTGTGCAACCATTGTAACATCATTATACAACGTGGCTGTATCATTGTGCAACCATTGTTACATCATTACACAAAGTGGCTGTTTCATTGTGCAACCATTGTTACATCATTACATAACGTGGCTGTGTCATTGTGCAACCATTGTTACATCATTACACAACGTGGCTGTGTCATTGTGCAACCATTGTTACATCATTACACAACGTGGCTGTGTCATTGTGCAACCATTGTTACATCATTACACAAAGTGGCTGTGTCATTGTGCATCCATTGTTACATCATTATACAACGTGGCTGTGTCATTGTGCAACCATTGTTACATCAGTACACAAAGTGGTTGTGTCATTGTGCAACCATTGTTACATCATTACACAACGTGGCTGTTTCATTGTGCAACCATTGTTACATCATTACACAACGTGGCTGTGTCATTGTGCAACCATTGTTACATCATTACACAAAGTGGCTGTGTCATTGTGCAACCATTGTTACATCATTATACAACGTGGCTGTGTCATTGTGCAACCATTGTTACATCATTACACAAAGTGGCTGTGTCATTGTGCAACCATTGTTACATCATTACACAAAGTGGCTGTGTCATTGTGCAACCATTGTTAAATCATTATACAACGTGGCTGTGTCATTGTGCAACCATTGTTACATCATTACACAAAGTGGCTGTGTCATTGTGCAACCATTGTTACATCATTATACAACGTGGCTGTGTCATTGTGCAACCATTGTTACATCATTATACAACGTGGCTGTTTCATTGTGCAACCATTGTTACATCATTATACAACGTGGCTGTGTCATTGTGCAACCATTGTTACATCATTATACAACATGGCTGTGTCATTGTGCAACCATTGTTAAATCATTACACAAAGTGGCTGAGTCATTGTGCATCCATTGTTACATCATTACACAACGTGGCTGTGTCATTGTGCAACCATTGTTACATCATTACACAACGTGGCTGTGTCATTGTGCAACTATTGTTACATCATTACACAAAGTGGCTGTGTCATTGTGTAACCATTGTTACATCATTATACAACGTGGCTGTGTCATTGTGCAACCATTATTACATCATTACACAACGTGGCCGTGTCATTGTGCAACCATTGTTACATCATTATACAACGTGGCTGTGTCATTGTGCAACCATTGTTACATCATTATACAACGTGGCTGTGTCATTGTGCAACAATTGTTACATCATTACACAAAGTGGCTGTGTCATTGTGCAACCATTGTTACATCATTATACAACGTGGCTGTGTCATTGTGCAACCATTGTAACATCATTATACAACGTGGCTGTGTCATTGTGCAACCATTGTTACATCATTACACAACGTGGCTGTGTCATTGTGCAACCATTGTTACATCATTACACAACGTGGCTGTGTCATTGTGCAACCATTGTTACATCATTACACAACGTGGCTGTGTCATTGTGCAACCATTGTTACATCATTACACAAAGTGGCTGTGTCATTGTGCAACCATTGTTTCATCATTATACAATGTGGCTGTGTCATTGTGCAACCATTGTTACATCAGTACACAACGTGGCTGTGTCATTGTGCAACCATTGTTACATCCTTACACAACGTGGCTGTGTCATTGTGCAACCATTGTTACATCATTACACAACGTGGCTGTGTCATTGTGCAACCATTGTTACATCATTACACAAAGTGGCTGTGTCATTGTGCAACCATTGTTACATCATTACACAACGTGGCTGTGTCATTGTGCAACCATTGTTACATCATTACACAATGTGGCTGTGTCATTGTGCAACCATTGTTACATCATTATACAATGTGGCTGTGTCATTGTGCAACCATTGTTACATCAGTACACAACGTGGCTGTGTCATTGTGCAACCATTGTTACATCCTTACACAACGTGGCAGTGTCATTGTGCAACCATTGTTACATCATTACACAACGTGGCTGTGTCATTGTGCAACCATTGTTACATCATTACACAAAGTGGCTGTGTCATTGTGCAACCATTGTTACATTATTATACAATGTGGCTGTGTCATTGTGCAACCATTGTTACATCATTACACAATGTGGCTGTGTCATTGTGCAACCATTGTTACATCATTATACAACGTGGCTGTGTCATTGTGCAACCATTGTTACATCATTATACAACGTGGCTGTGTCATTGTGCAACCATTGTTACATCATTACACAAAGTGGCTGTGTCATTGTGCAACCATTGTTACATCATTACACAACGTGGCTGTGTCATTGTGCTACCATTGTTACATCATTGCACAACGTGGCTGTGTCATTGTGCAACCATTGTTACATCATTATACAACGTGGCTGTGTCATTGTGCAACCATTTTTACATCATTATACAATGTGGCTGTGTCATTGTGCAACAATTGTTACATCATTACACAAAGTGGCTGTGTCATTGTGCAACCATTGTTACATCATTATACAACGTGGCTGTGTCATTGTGCAACCATTGTAACATCATTATACAACGTGGCTGTGTCATTGTGCAACCATTGTTACATCATTACACAACGTGGCTGTGTCATTGTGCAACCATTGTTACATCATTACACAACGTGGCTGTGTCATTGTGCAACCATTGTTACATCATTACACAACGTGGCTGTGTCATTGTGCAACCATTGTTACATCATTACACAAAGTGGCTGTGTCATTGTGCAACCATTGTTACATCATTATACAATGTGGCTGTGTCATTGTGCAACCATTGTTACATCAGTACACAACGTGGCTGTGTCATTGTGCAACCATTGTTACATCCTTACACAACGTGGCTGTGTCATTGTGCAACCCTTGTTACATCATTACACAACGTGGCTGTGTCATTGTGCAACCATTGTTACATCATTACACAAAGTGGCTGTGTCATTGTGCAACCATTGTTACATCATTATACAACGTGGCTGTGTCATTGTGCAACCATTGTTACATCATTACACAATGTGGCTGTGTCATTGTGCAACCATTGTTACATCATTATACAATGTGGCTGTGTCATTGTGCAACCATTGTTACATCAGTACACAACGTGGCTATGTCATTGTGCGACCATTGTTACATCCTTACACAACGTGGCTGTGTCATTGTGCAACCATTGTTACATCATTACACAACGTGGCTGTGTCATTGTGCAACCATTGTTACATCATTACACAAAGTGGCTGATTCATTGTGCAACCATTGTTACATCATTATACAACGTGGCTGTGTCATTGTGCAACCATTGTTACATCATTACACAATGTGGCTGTGTCATTGTGCAACCATTGTTACATCATTATACAACGTGGCTGTGTCATTGTGCAACCATTGTTACATCATTATACAACGTGGCTGTGTCATTGTGCAACCATTGTTACATCAATAGACACAAAGTGGCTGTGTCATTGTGCAACCATTGTTACATCATTACACAACGTGGCTGTGTCATTGTGCTACCATTGTTACATCATTACACAAAGTGGCTGTGTCATTGTGCAACCATTGTTACATCATTACACAACGTGGCTGTGTCAATGTGCAACCATTGTTACATCATTACACAAGGTGGTTGTGTCATTGTGCAACCATTGTTACATCATTACACAAAGTGGCTGTGTCATTGTGCAACCATTGTTACATCATTATACAACGTGGCTGTGTCATTGTGCAACCATTGTTACATCATTACACAAAGTGGCTGTGTCATTGTGCAACCATTGTTACATCATTACACAACATGGCTGTGTCATTGTGCAACCATTGTTACATCATTACACAACGTGGCTGTGTCATTGTGCAACCATTGTTACATCATTACACAATGTGGCTGTGTCATTGTGCAACCATTGTTACATCATTACACAACGTGGCTGTGTCATTGTGCAACCATTGTTACATCATTACACAACGTGGCTGTGTCATTGTGCAACCATTGTTACATCATTACATAAAGTGGCTGTGTCATTGTGCAACCATTGTTACATCATTACACAAAGTGGCTGTGTCATTGTGCAACCATTGTTACATCATTACACAACGTGGCTGTGTCATTGTGCAACCATTGTTACATCATTATACAACGTGGCTGTATCATTGTGCAACCATTGTTACATCATTATACAACGTGGCTGTGTCATTGTGCAACCATTGTTACATCATTACACAAAGTGGCTGTGTCATTGTGCATCCATTGTTACATCATTACACAACGTGGCTGTGTCATTGTGCAACCATTGTTACATCATTACACAACGTGGCTGTGTCATTGTGCAACCATTGTTACATCATTACAAAGAGTGGCTGTGTCATTGTGAAACCATTGTTACATCATTACACAAAGTGGCTGTGTCATTGTGCAACCATTGTTAAATCATTACACAACGTGGCTGTGTCATTGTGCATTCATTGTTACATCATTAGACAAAGTGGCTGTGTCATTGTGCAACCATTGTTACATCATTATACAACGTGGCTGTGTCATTGTGCAACCATTGTTACATCATTACCCAACGTGGCTGTTTCATTGTGCAACCATTGTTACATCATTATACAACGTGGCTGTGTCATTGTGCAACCATTGTTACATCATTATACAACGTGGCTGTGTCATTGTGCAACCATTGTTAAATCATTACACAAAGTGGCTGTGTCATTGTGCATCCATTGTTACATCATTACACAACGTGGCTGTGTCATTGTGCAACCATTGTTACATCATTACACAATGTGGCTGTGTCATTGTGCAACCATTGTTACATCATTACACAAAGTGGCTGTGTCATTGTGTAACCATTGTTACATCATTATAGAACGTGGCTGTGTCATTGTGCAACCATTGTTACATCATTACACAACGTGGCTGTGTCATTGTGCAACCATTGTTACATCATTATACAACTTGGCTGTGTCATTGTGCAACCATTGTTACATCATTACACAACGTGGCTGTGTCATTGTGCAACCATTGTTACATCATTACACTAAGTGGCTGTGTCATTGTGCAACCATTGTTACATCATTATACAATGTGGCTGTGTCATTGTGCAACCATTGTAACATCATTATACAACGTGGTTGTATCATTGTGCAACCATTGTTACATCATTACACAAAGTGGCTGTTTCATTGTGCAACCATTGTTACATCATTACACAACGTGGCTGTGTCATTTTGCAACCATTGTTACATCATTACACAATGTGGCTGTGTCATTGTGCAACCATTGTTACATCATTACACAACGTGGCTGTGTCATTGTGCAACCATTGTTACATCATTACACAAAGTGGCTGTGTCATTGTGCATCCATTGTTACATCATTATACAACGTGGCTGTGTCATTGTGCAACCATTGTTACATCAGTACACAAAGTGGTTGTGTCATTGTGCAACCATTGTTACATCATTACACAACGTGGCTGTGTCATTGTGCAACCATTGTTACATCATTACACAACGTGGCTGTGTCATTGTGCAACCATTGTAACATCATTACACAACGTGGCTGTGTCATTGTGCAACCATTGTTACATCATTACACAACGTGGCTGTGTCATTGTGCAACCATTTTACATCATTATACAACGTGGCTGTGTCATTGTGCAACCATTGTTACATCATTATACAACGTGGCTGTGTCATTGTGCAACAATTGTTACATCATTACACAAAGTGGCTGTGTCATTGTGCAACCATTGTTACATCATTATACAACGTGGCTGTGTCATTGTGCAACCATTGTAACATCATTCCACAACGTGGCTGTGTCATTGTGCTACCATTGTTACATCATTACACAAAGTGGCTGTGTCATTGTGCAACCATTGTTACATCATTACACAACGTGGCTGTGTCAATGTGCAACCATTGTTACATCATTACACAACGTGGTTGTGTCATTGTGCAACCATTGTTACATCATTACACAAAGTGGCTGTGTCATTGTGCAACCATTGTTACATCATTACACCAAGTGGCTGTGTCATTGTGCAACCATTGTTACATCATTACACAACGTGGCTGTGTCATTGTGCTACCATTGTTACATCATTACACAAAGTGGCTGTGTCATTGTGCAACCATTGTTACATCATTACACAACGTGGCTGTGTCATTGTGCAACCATTGTTACATCATTACACAAAGTGGCTGTGTCATTGTGCAACCATTGTTACATCATTACACAATGTGGCTGTGTCATTGTGCAACCATTGTTACATCATTACACAACATGGCTGTGTCATTGGGCAACCATTGTTACATCATTACACAACGTGGCTGTGTCATTGTGCAAACATTGTTACATCATTACACAAAGTGGCTGTGTCATTGTGCAACCATTGTTACATCATTATACATTGTGGCTGTGTCATTGTGCAACCATTGTTACATCATTACACAACGTGGCTGTGTCATTGTGCAACCATTGTTACATCATTACACAACGTGGCTGTGTCATTGTGCAACCATTGTTACATCATTACATAAAGTGGCTTTGTCATTGTGCAACCATTGTTACATCATTATACAACGTGGCTGTGTCATTGTGCAACCATTGTTACATCATTATAAAACGTGGCTGTGTCATTGTGTAACCATTGTTACATCATTATACAACGTGGCTGTGTCATTGTGCAACCATTGTTACATCATTATGCTACGTGGCTGTGTCATTGTGCAACCATTGTTACATCATTACACAAAGTGGCAGTGTCATTGTGCAACCATTGTTACATCATTATACAACGTGGCTTTGTCATTGTGCAACCATTGTTACATCATTACACAAAGTGGCTGTGTCATTGTGCAACCATTGTTACATCATTACACAAAGTGGCTGTGTCATTGTGCAACCATTGTTAAATCATTATACAACGTGGCTGTGTCATTGTGCAACCATTGTTACATCATTACACAACGTGGCTGTGTCATTGTGCAACCATTGTTACATCATCATACAGCGTGGCTGTGTCATTGTGCAACCATTGTTACATCATTATACAACGTGGCTGTGTCATTGTGCAACCATTGTTACATCATTACACAAAGTGGCTGTGTCATTGTGCATCCATTGTTACATCATTACACAACGTGGCTGTGTCATTGTGCAACCATTGTTACATCATTACACAACGTGGCTGTGTCATTGTGCAACCATTGTTACATCATTACACAAAGTGGCTGTGTCATTGTGAAACCATTGTTACATCATTACACAAAGTGGCTGTGTCATTGTGCAACCATTGTTAAATCATTACACAACGTGGCTGTGTCATAGTGCAATCATTGTTACATCATTACACAAAGTGGCTGTGTCATTGTGCAACCATTGTTACATCATTATACAACGTGGCTGTGTCATTGTGCAACCATTGTTACATCATTACCCAATGTGGCTGTTTCATTGTGCAACCATTGTTACATCATTATACAACGTGGCTGTGTCATTGTGCAACCATTGTTACATCATTACACAACGTGGCTGTGTCATTGTGCAACCATTGTTAAATCATTACACAAAGTGGCTGTGTCATTGTGCATCCATTGTTACATCATTACACAACGTGGCTGTGTCATTGTGCAACCATTGTTACATCATTACACAACATGGCTGTGTCATTGTGCAACCATTGTTACATCATTACACAAAGTGGCTGTGTCATTGTGTAACCATTGTTACATCATTATACAACGTGGCTGTGTCATTGTGCAACCATTGTTACATCATTAGACAGCGTGGCTGTGCCATCGTGCAACCATTGTTACATCATTATACAACGTGGCTGTGTCATTGTGCAACCATTGTTACATCATTACACAACGTGGCTCTGTCATTGTGCAACCATTGTTACATCATTACACAAAGTGGCTGTGTCATTGTGCAACCATTGTTACATAATTATACAACGTGGCTGTGTCATTGTGCAACCATTGTAACATCATTATACAACGTGGCTGTATCATTGTGCAACCATTGTTACATCATTACACAAAGTGTTTGTTTCATTGTGCAACCATTGTTACATCATTACACAACGTGGCTATGTCATTGTGCAACCATTGTTACATCATTACACAACGTGGCTGTGTCATTGTGCAACCATTGTTACATCATTACACAACGTGACTGTGTCATTGTGCAACCATTGTTACATCATTACACAAAGTGGCTGTGTCATTGTGCATCCATTGTTACATCATTATACAACGTGGCTGTGTCATTGTGCAACCATTGTTACATCAGTACACAAAGTGGTTGTGTCATTGTGCAACCATTGTTACATCATTACAAAACGTGGCTGTGTCATTGTGAAACCATTGTTACATCATTACACAAAGTGTCTGTGTCATTGTGCAACCATTGTTACATCATTACACAACGTGGCTGTTTCATTGTGCAACCATTGTTACATCATTACACAAAGTGGCTGTGTCATTGTGTAACCATTGTTACATCATTATACAATGTGGCTGTGTCATTGTGCAACCATTGTTACATCATTACACAACGTGGCTGTGTCATTGTGCAACCATTGTTACATCATTACACAACGTGGCTGTGTCATTGTGCAACCATTGTTACATCATTACACAAAGTGGCTGTGTCATTGTGCAACCATTGTTACATCATTATACAATGTGGCTGTGTCATTGTGCAACCATTGTAACATCATTATACAACGTGGCTGTATCATTGTGCAACCATTGTTACATCATTACACAAAGTGGCTGTTTCATTGTGCAACCATTGTTACATCATTACACAACGTGGCTGTGTCATTGTGCAACCATTGTTACATCATTACACAATGTGGCTGTGTCATTGTGCAACCATTGTTACATCATTACACAACGTGGCTGTGTCATTGTGCAACCATTGTTACATCATTACACAAAGTGGCTGTGTCATTGTGCATCCATTTTTACATCATTATACAACGTGGCTGTGTCATTGTGCAACCATTGTTACATCAGTACACAAAGTGGTTGTGTCATTGTGCAACCATTGTTACATCATTACACAACGTGGCTGTGTCATTGTGCAACCATTGTTACATCATTACACAAAGTGGCTGTGTCATTGTGCAACCATTGTTACATCATTATACAACGTGGCTGTGTCATTGCGCAACCATTGTTACATCATTACACAAAGTGGCTGTGTCATTGTGCAACCATTGTTACATCATTACACAAAGTGGCTGTGTCATTGTGCAACCATTGTTAAATCATTATACAACGTGGCTGTGTCATTGTGCAACCATTGTTACATCATTACACAAAGTGGCTGTGTCATTGTGCAACCATTGTTACATCATTATACAACGTGGCTGTGTCATTGTGCAACCATTGTTACATCATTATACAACGTGGCTGTTTCATTGTGCAACCATTTTTACATCTTTATACAACGTGGCTGTGTCATTGTGCAACCATTGTTACATCATTATACAACATGGCTGTGTCATTGTGCAACCATTGTTAAATCATTACACAAAGTGGCTGAGTCATTGTGCATCCATTGTTACATCATTACACAACGTGGCTGTGTCATTGTGCAACCATTGTTACATCATTACACAACGTGGCTGTGTCATTGTGCAACCATTGTTACATCATTATACAGCGTGGCTGTGTCGTTGTGCAACCATTGTTACATCATTATACAACGTGGCTGTGTCATTGTGCAACCATTGTTACATCATTACACAAAGTGGCTGTGTCATTGTGCATCCATTGTTACATCATTACACAACGTGGCTGTGTCATTGTGCAACCATTGTTACATCATTACACAAAGTGGCTGTGTCATTGTGAAACCATTGTTACATCATTACACAAAGTGGCTGTGTCATTGTGCAACCATTGTTAAATCATTACACAACGTGGCTGTGTCATTGTGCAATCATTGTTACATCATTACACAAAGTGGCTGTGTCATTGTGCAACCATTGTTACATCATTATACAACGTGGCTGTGTCATTGTGCAACCATTGTTACATCATTACCCAACGTGGCTGTTTCATTGTGCAACCATTGTTACATCATTATACAACGTGGCTGTGTCATTGTGCAACCATTGTTACATCATTATACAACGTGGCTGTGTCATTGTGCAACCATTGTTAAATCATTACACAAAGTGGCTGTGTCATTGTGCATCCATTGTTACATCATTACACAACGTGGCTGTGTCATTGTGCAACCATTGTTACATCATTACACAACATGGCTGTGTCATTGTGCAACCATTGTTACATCATTACACAAAGTGGCTGTGTCATTGTGTAACCCTTGTTACATCATTATACAACGTGGCTGTGTCATTGTGCAACCATTGTTACATCATTAGACAGCGTGGCTGTGCCATCGTGCAACCATTGTTACATCATTATACAACGTGGCTGTGTCATTGTGCAACCATTGTTACATCATTACACAACGTGGCTCTGTCATTGTGCAACCATTGTTACATCATTACACAAAGTGGCTGTGTCATTGTGCAACCATTGTTACATAATTATACAACGTGGCTGTGTCATTGTGCAACCATTGTAACATCATTATACAATGTGGCTGTATCATTGTGCAACCATTGTTACATCATTACACAAAGTGGTTGTTTCATTGTGCAACCATTGTTACATCATTACACAACGTGGCTGTGTCATTGTGCAACCATTGTTACATCATTACACAACGTGGCAGTGTCATTGTGCAACCATTGTTACATCATTACACAACGTGACTGTGTCATTGTGCAACCATTGTTACATCATTACACAAAGTGGCTGTGTCATTGTGCATCCATTGTTACATCATTATACAACGTGGCTGTGTCATTGTGCAACCATTGTTACATCAGTACACAAAGTGGTTGTGTCATTGTGCAACCATTGTTACATCATTACAAAACGTGGCTGTGTCATTGTGAAACCATTGTTACATCATTACACAAAGTGTCAGTGTCATTGTGCAACCATTGTTACATCATTACACAACGTGGCTGTTTCATTGTGCAACCATTGTTACATCATTACACAAAGTGGCTGTGTCATTGTGTAACCATTGTTACATCATTATACAATGTGGCTGTGTCATTGTGCAACCATTGTTACATCATTACACAACATGGCTGTGTCATTGTACAACCATTGTTACATCATTACACAACGTGGCTGTGTCATTGTGCAACCATTGTTACATCATTACACAAAGTGGCTGTGTCATTGTGCAACCATTGTTACATCATTATACAATGTGGCTGTGTCATTGTGCAACCATTGTAACATCATTATACAACGTGGCTGTATCATTGTGCAACCATTGTTACATCATTACACAAAGTGGCTGTTTCATTGTGCAACCATTGTTACATCATTACACAACGTGGCTGTGTCATTGTGCAACCATTGTTACATCATTACACAACGTGGCTGTGTCATTGTGCAACCATTGTTACATCATTACACAACGTGGCTGTGTCATTGTGCAACCATTGTTACATCATTACACAACGTGGCTGTGTCATTGTGCAACCATTGTTACATCATTACACAAAGTGGCTGTGTCATTGTGCATCCATTGTTACATCATTATACAACGTGGCTGTGTCATTGTGCAACCATTGTTACATCAGTACACAAAGTGGTTGTGTCATTGTGCAACCATTGTTACATCATTACACAATGTGGCTGTGTCATTGTGCAACCATTGTTACATCATTACACAACGTGGCTGTGTCATTGTGCAACCATTGTAACATCATTACACAACGTGGCTGTGTCATTGTGCAACCATTGTTACATCATTACACAACGTGGCTGTGTCATTGTGCACCATTGTTACATCATTATACAACGTGGCTGTGTCATTGTGCAACCATTGTTACATCATTATACAACGTGGCTGTGTCATTGTGCAACAATTGTTACATCATTACACAAAGTGGCTGTGTCATTGTGCAACCATTGTTACATCATTATACAACGTGGCTGTGTCATTGTGCAACCATTGTAACATCATTACACAACGTGGCTGTGTCTTTGTGCTACCATTGTTACATCATTACACAAAGTGGCTGTGTCATTGTGCAACCATTGTTACATCATTACACAACGTGGCTGTGTCAATGTGCAACCATTGTTACATCATTACACAACGTGGTTGTGTCATTGTGCAACCATTGTTACATCATTACACAAAGTGGCTGTGTCATTGTGCAACCATTGTTACATCATTACACCAAGTGGCTGTGTCATTGTGCAACCATTGTTACATCATTACACAACGTGGCTGTGTCATTGTGCTACCATTGTTACATCATTACACAAAGTGGCTGTGTCATTGTGCAACCATTGTTACATCATTACACAACGTGGCTGTGTCATTGTGCAACCATTGTTACATCATTACACAAAGTGGCTGTGTCATTGTGCAACCATTGTTACATCATTACACAATGTGGCTGTGTCATTGTGCAACCATTGTTACATCATTACACAACATGGCTGTGTCATTGGGCAACCATTGTTACATCATTACACAACGTGGCTGTGTCATTGTGCAAACATTGTTACATCATTACACAAAGTGGCTGTGTCATTGTGCAAACATTGTTACATCATTACACAAAGTGGCTGTGTCATTGTGCAACCATTGTTACATCATTATACATTGTGGCTGTGTCATTGTGCAACCATTGTTACATCATTACACAACGTGGCTGTGTCATTGTGCAACCATTGTTACATCATTACACAATGTGGCTGTGTCATTGTGCAACCATTGTTACATCATTACACAACGTGGCTGTGTCATTGTGCAACCATTGTTACATAATTACATAAAGTGGCTTTGTCATTGTGCAACCATTGTTACATCATTATACAACGTGGCTGTGTCATTGTGCAACCATTGTTACATCATTATAAAACGTGGCTGTGTCATTGTGTAACCATTGTTACATCATTATAAAACGTGGCAGTGTCATTGTGCAACCATTGTTACATCATTATACAACGTGGCTTTGTCATTGTGCAACCATTGTTACATCATTACACAAAGTGGCTGTGTCATTGTGCAACCATTGTTACATCATTACACAAAGTGGCTGTGTCATTGTGCAACCATTGTTAAATCATTATACAATGTGGCTGTGTCATTGTGCAACCATTGTTACATCAGTACACAACGTGGCTGTTTCATTGTGCAACCATTGTTACATCCTTACACAACGTGGCTGTGTCATTGTGCAACCCTTGTTACATCATTACACAACGTGGCTGTGTCATTGTGCAACCATTGTTACATCATTACACAAAGTGGCTGTGTCATTGTGCAACCATTGTTACATCATTATACAACGTGGCTGTGTCATTGTGCAACCATTGTGACATCATTACACAATGTGGCTGTGTCATTGTGCAACCATTGTTACATCATTATACAATGTGGCTGTGTCATTGTGCAACCATTGTTACATCAGTACACAACGTGGCTGTGTCATTGTGCGACCATTGTTACATCCTTACACAACGTGGCTGTGTCATTGTGCAACCATTGTTACATCATTACACAACATGGCTGTGTCATTGTGCAACCATTGTTACATCATTACACAACGTGGCTGTGTCATTGTGCAACCATTGTTACATCATTACACAACGTGGCTGTGTCATTGTGCAACCATTGTTACATCATTACACAAAGTGGCTGTGTCATTGTGCATCCATTGTTACATCATTATACAACGTGGCTGTGTCATTGTGCAACCATTGTTACATCAGTACACAAAGTGGTTGTGTCATTGTGCAACCATTGTTACATCATTACAAAACGTGGCTGTGTCATTGTGAAACCATTGTTACATCATTACACAAAGTGTCTGTGTCATTGTGCAACCATTGTTACATCATTACACAACGTGGCTGTTTCATTGTGCAACCATTGTTACATCATTATACAATGTGGCTGTGTCATTGTGCAACCATTGTAACATCATTATACAACGTGGCTGTTTCATTGTGCAACCATTGTTACATCATTATACAACGTGGCTGTGTCATTGTGCAACCATTGTTACATCATTACACAATGTGGCTGTGTCATTGTGCAACCATTGTTACATCATTACACAAAGTGGCTGTGTCATTGTGCAACCATTGTTACATCATTACCCAACGTGGCTGTTTCATTGTGCAACCATTGTTACATCATTATACAACGTGGCTGTGTCATTGTGCAACCATTGTTACATCATTATACAACGTGGCTGTGTCATTGTGCAACCATTGTTAAATCATTACACAAAGTGGCTGTGTCATTGTGCATCCATTGTTACATCATTACACAACGTGGCTGTGTCATTGTGCAACCATTGTTACATCATTACACAACATGGCTGTGTCATTGTGCAACCATTGTTACATCATTACACAAAGTGGCTGTGTCATTGTGTAACCCTTGTTACATCATTATACAACGTGGCTGTGTCATTGTGCAACCATTGTTACATCATTAGACAGCGTGGCTGTGCCATCGTGCAACCATTGTTACATCATTATACAACGTGGCTGTGTCATTGTGCAACCATTGTTACATCATTACACAACGTGGCTCTGTCATTGTGCAACCATTGTTACATCATTACACAAAGTGGCTGTGTCATTGTGCAACCATTGTTACATAATTATACAACGTGGCTGTGTCATTGTGCAACCATTGTAACATCATTATACAATGTGGCTGTATCATTGTGCAACCATTGTTACATCATTACACAAAGTGGTTGTTTCATTGTGCAACCATTGTTACATCATTACACAACGTGGCTGTGTCATTGTGCAACCATTGTTACATCATTACACAACGTGGCAGTGTCATTGTGCAACCATTGTTACATCATTACACAACGTGACTGTGTCATTGTGCAACCATTGTTACATCATTACACAAAGTGGCTGTGTCATTGTGCATCCATTGTTACATCATTATACAACGTGGCTGTGTCATTGTGCAACCATTGTTACATCAGTACACAAAGTGGTTGTGTCATTGTGCAACCATTGTTACATCATTACAAAACGTGGCTGTGTCATTGTGAAACCATTGTTACATCATTACACAAAGTGTCAGTGTCATTGTGCAACCATTGTTACATCATTACACAACGTGGCTGTTTCATTGTGCAACCATTGTTACATCATTACACAAAGTGGCTGTGTCATTGTGTAACCATTGTTACATCATTATACAATGTGGCTGTGTCATTGTGCAACCATTGTTACATCATTACACAACATGGCTGTGTCATTGTACAACCATTGTTACATCATTACACAACGTGGCTGTGTCATTGTGCAACCATTGTTACATCATTACACAAAGTGGCTGTGTCATTGTGCAACCATTGTTACATCATTATACAATGTGGCTGTGTCATTGTGCAACCATTGTAACATCATTATACAACGTGGCTGTATCATTGTGCAACCATTGTTACATCATTACACAAAGTGGCTGTTTCATTGTGCAACCATTGTTACATCATTACACAACGTGGCTGTGTCATTGTGCAACCATTGTTACATCATTACACAACGTGGCTGTGTCATTGTGCAACCATTGTTACATCATTACACAACGTGGCTGTGTCATTGTGCAACCATTGTTACATCATTACACAACGTGGCTGTGTCATTGTGCAACCATTGTTACATCATTACACAAAGTGGCTGTGTCATTGTGCATCCATTGTTACATCATTATACAACGTGGCTGTGTCATTGTGCAACCATTGTTACATCAGTACACAAAGTGGTTGTGTCATTGTGCAACCATTGTTACATCATTACACAATGTGGCTGTGTCATTGTGCAACCATTGTTACATCATTACACAACGTGGCTGTGTCATTGTGCAACCATTGTAACATCATTACACAACGTGGCTGTGTCATTGTGCAACCATTGTTACATCATTACACAACGTGGCTGTGTCATTGTGCAACCATTGTTACATCATTATACAACGTGGCTGTGTCATTGTGCAACCATTGTTACATCATTATACAACGTGGCTGTGTCATTGTGCAACAATTGTTACATCATTACACAAAGTGGCTGTGTCATTGTGCAACCATTGTTACATCATTATACAACGTGGCTGTGTCATTGTGCAACCATTGTAACATCATTACACAACGTGGCTGTGTCTTTGTGCTACCATTGTTACATCATTACACAAAGTGGCTGTGTCATTGTGCAACCATTGTTACATCATTACACAACGTGGCTGTGTCAATGTGCAACCATTGTTACATCATTACACAACGTGGTTGTGTCATTGTGCAACCATTGTTACATCATTACACAAAGTGGCTGTGTCATTGTGCAACCATTGTTACATCATTACACCAAGTGGCTGTGTCATTGTGCAACCATTGTTACATCATTACACAACGTGGCTGTGTCATTGTGCTACCATTGTTACATCATTACACAAAGTGGCTGTGTCATTGTGCAACCATTGTTACATCATTACACAACGTGGCTGTGTCATTGTGCAACCATTGTTACATCATTACACAAAGTGGCTGTGTCATTGTGCAACCATTGTTACATCATTACACAATGTGGCTGTGTCATTGTGCAACCATTGTTACATCATTACACAACATGGCTGTGTCATTGGGCAACCATTGTTACATCATTACACAACGTGGCTGTGTCATTGTGCAAACATTGTTACATCATTACACAAAGTGGCTGTGTCATTGTGCAAACATTGTTACATCATTACACAAAGTGGCTGTGTCATTGTGCAACCATTGTTACATCATTATACATTGTGGCTGTGTCATTGTGCAACCATTGTTACATCATTACACAACGTGGCTGTGTCATTGTGCAACCATTGTTACATCATTACACAATGTGGCTGTGTCATTGTGCAACCATTGTTACATCATTACACAACGTGGCTGTGTCATTGTGCAACCATTGTTACATAATTACATAAAGTGGCTTTGTCATTGTGCAACCATTGTTACATCATTATACAACGTGGCTGTGTCATTGTGCAACCATTGTTACATCATTATAAAACGTGGCTGTGTCATTGTGTAACCATTGTTACATCATTATAAAACGTGGCAGTGTCATTGTGCAACCATTGTTACATCATTATACAACGTGGCTTTGTCATTGTGCAACCATTGTTACATCATTACACAAAGTGGCTGTGTCATTGTGCAACCATTGTTACATCATTACACAAAGTGGCTGTGTCATTGTGCAACCATTGTTAAATCATTATACAATGTGGCTGTGTCATTGTGCAACCATTGTTACATCAGTACACAACGTGGCTGTTTCATTGTGCAACCATTGTTACATCCTTACACAACGTGGCTGTGTCATTGTGCAACCCTTGTTACATCATTACACAACGTGGCTGTGTCATTGTGCAACCATTGTTACATCATTACACAACATGGCTGTGTCATTGTGCAACCATTGTTACATCATTACACAACGTGGCTGTGTCATTGTGCAACCATTGTTACATCATTACACAACGTGGCTGTGTCATTGTGCAACCATTGTTACATCATTACACAAAGTGGCTGTGTCATTGTGCATCCATTGTTACATCATTATACAACGTGGCTGTGTCATTGTGCAACCATTGTTACATCAGTACACAAAGTGGTTGTGTCATTGTGCAACCATTGTTACATCATTACAAAACGTGGCTGTGTCATTGTGAAACCATTGTTACATCATTACACAAAGTGTCTGTGTCATTGTGCAACCATTGTTACATCATTACACAACGTGGCTGTTTCATTGTGCAACCATTGTTACATCATTACACAAAGTGGCTGTGTCATTGTGTAACCATTGTTACATCATTATACAATGTGGCTGTGTCATTGTGCAACCATTGTTACATCATTACACAACGTGGCTGTGTCATTGTGCAACCATTGTTACATCATTACACAATGTGGCTGTGTCATTGTGCAACCATTGTTACATCATTACACAAAGTGGCTGTGTCATTGTGCAACCATTGTTACATCATTATACAATGTGGCTGTGTCATTGTGCAACCATTGTAACATCATTATACAACGTGGCTGTTTCATTGTGCAACCATTGTTACATCATTACACAACGTGGCTGTGTCATTGTGCAACCATTGTTACATCATTACACAACGTGGCTGTGTCATTGTGCAACCATTGTTACATCATTACACAACGTGGCTGTGTCATTGTGCAACCATTGTTACATCATTACACAACGTGGCTGTGTCATTGTGCAACCATTGTTACATCATTACACAAAGTGGCTGTGTCATTGTGCATCCATTGTTACATCATTATACAACGTGGCTGTGTCATTGTGCAACCATTGTTACATCAGTACACAAAGTGGTTGTGTCATTGTGCAACCATTGTTACATCATTACACAATGTGGCTGTGTCATTGTGCAACCATTGTTACATCATTACACAACGTGGCTGTGTCATTGTGCAACCATTGTAACATCATTACACAACGTGGCTGTGTCATTGTGCAACCATTGTTACATCATTACACAACGTGGCTGTGTCATTGTGCAACCATTGTTACATCATTATACAACGTGGCTGTGTCATTGTGCAACCATTGTTACATCATTATACAACGTGGCTGTGTCATTGTGCAACAATTGTTACATCATTACACAAAGTGGCTGTGTCATTGTGCAACCATTGTTACATCATTATACAACGTGGCTGTGTCATTGTGCAACCATTGTAACATCATTACACAACGTGGCTGTGTCATTGTGCTACCATTGTTACATCATTACACAAAGTGGCTGTGTCATTGTGCAACCATTGTTACATCATTACACAACGTGGCTGTGTCAATGTGCAACCATTGTTACATCATTACACAACGTGGTTGTGTCATTGTGCAACCATTGTTACATCATTACACAAAGTGGCTGTGTCATTGTGCAACCATTGTTACATCATTACACCAAGTGGCTGTGTCATTGTGCAACCATTGTTACATCATTACACAACGTGGCTGTGTCATTGTGCTACCATTGTTACATCATTACACAAAGTGGCTGTGTCATTGTGCAACCATTGTTACATCATTACACAACGTGGCTGTGTCATTGTGCAACCATTGTTACATCATTACACAAAGTGGCTGTGTCATTGTGCAACCATTGTTACATCATTACACAATGTGGCTGTGTCATTGTGCAACCATTGTTACATCATTACACAACATGGCTGTGTCATTGGGCAACCATTGTTACATCATTACACAACGTGGCTTTGTCATTGTGCAAACATTGTTACATCATTACACAAAGTGGCTGTGTCATTGTGCAAACATTGTTACATCATTACACAAAGTGGCTGTGTCATTGTGCAACCATTGTTACATCATTATACATTGTGGCTGTGTCATTGTGCAACCATTGTTACATCATTACACAACGTGGCTGTGTCATTGTGCAACCATTGTTACATCATTACACAATGTGGCTGTGTCATTGTGCAACCATTGTTACATCATTACACAACGTGGCTGTGTCATTGTGCAACCATTGTTACATCATTACATAAAGTGGCTTTGTCATTGTGCAACCATTGTTACATCATTATACAACCTGGCTGTGTCATTGTGCAACCATTGTTACATCATTATAAAACATGGCTGTGTCATTGTGTAACCATTGTTACATCATTATAAAACGTGGCAGTGTCATTGTGCAACCATTGTTACATCATTATACAACGTGGCTTTGTCATTGTGCAACCATTGTTACATCATTACACAAAGTGGCTGTGTCATTGTGCAACCATTGTTACATCATTACACAAAGTGGCTGTGTCATTGTGCAACCATTGTTAAATCATTATACAATGTGGCTGTGTCATTGTGCAACCATTGTTACATCAGTACACAACGTGGCTGTGTCATTGTGCAACCATTGTTACATCCTTACACAACGTGGCTGTGTCATTGTGCAACCCTTGTTACATCATTACACAACGTGGCTGTGTCATTGTGCAACCATTGTTACATCATTACACAAAGTGGCTGTGTCATTGTGCAACCATTGTTACATCATTATACAACGTGGCTGTGTCATTGTGCAACCATTGTGACATCATTACACAATGTGGCTGTGTCATTGTGCAACCATTGTTACATCATTATACAATGTGGCTGTGTCATTGTGCAACCATTGTTACATCAGTACACAACGTGGCTGTGTCATTGTGCGACCATTGTTACATCCTTACACAACGTGGCTGTGTCATTGTGCAACCATTGTTACATCATTACACAACATGGCTGTGTCATTGTGCAACCATTGTTACATCATTACACAACGTGGCTGTGTCATTGTGCAACCATTGTTACATCATTACACAACGTGGCTGTGTCATTGTGCAACCATTGTTACATCATTACACAAAGTGGCTGTGTCATTGTGCAACCATTGTTACATCATTATACAACGTGGCTGTGTCATTGTGCAACCATTGTGACATCATTACACAATGTGGCTGTGTCATTGTGCAACCATTGTTACATCATTATACAATGTGGCTGTGTCATTGTGCAACCATTGTTACATCAGTACACAACGTGGCTGTGTCATTGTGCGACCATTGTTACATCCTTACACAACGTGGCTGTGTCATTGTGCAACCATTGTTACATCATTACACAACATGGCTGTGTCATTGTGCAACCATTGTTACATCATTACACAACGTGGCTGTGTCATTGTGCAACCATTGTTACATCATTACACAACGTGGCTGTGTCATTGTGCAACCATTGTTACATCATTACACAAAGTGGCTGTGTCATTGTGCAACCATTGTTACATCATTATACAATGTGGCTGTGTCATTGTGCAACCATTGTAACATCATTATACAACGTGGCTGTATCATTGTGCAACCATTGTTACATCATTACACAAAGTGGCTGTTTCATTGTGCAACCATTGTTACATCATTACACAACGTGGCTGTGTCATTGTGCAACCATTGTTAAATCATTATACAATGTGGCTGTGTCATTGTGCAACCATTGTTACATCAGTACACAACGTGGCTGTGTCATTGTGCAACCATTGTTACATCCTTACACAACGTGGCTGTGTCATTGTGCATCCATTGTTACATCATTATACAACGTGGCTGTGTCATTGTGCAACCATTGTTACATCAGTACACAAAGTGGTTGTGTCATTGTGCAACCATTGTTACATCATTACACAACGTGGCAGTGTCATTGTGCAACCATTGTTACATCATTACACAAAGTGGCTGTGTCATTGTGCAACCATTGTTAAATCATTATACAATGTGGCTGTGTCATTGTGCAACCATTGTTACATCAGTACACAACGTGGCTGTGTCATTGTGCAACCATTGTTACATCCTTACACAACGTGGCTGTGTCATTGTGCAACCCTTGTTACATCATTACACAACGTGGCTGTGTCATTGTGCAACCATTGTTACATCATTACACAAAGTGGCTGTGTCATTGTGCAACCATTGTTACATCATTATACAACGTGGCTGTGTCATTGTGCAACCATTGTTACATCATTACACAATGTGGCTGTGTCATTGTGCAACCATTGTTACATCATTATACAATGTGGCGGTGTCATTGTGCAACCATTGTTACATCATTACACAACGTGGCTGTGTCATTGTGCAACCATTGTTACATCATTACACAGCGTGGCTGTGTCATTGTGCAACCATTGTTACATCATTACACAAAGTGGCTGTGTCATTGTGCAACCATTGTAACATCATTATACAATGTGGCTGTGTCATTGTGCAACCATTGTTACATCATTACACAAAGTGGCTGTGTCATTGTGCAACCATTGTTACATCATTACACAAAGTGGCTGTGTCATTGTGCAACCATTGTTAAATCATTATACAACGTGGCTGTGTCATTGTGCAACCATTGTTACATCATTACACAAAGTGGCTGTGTCATTGTGCAACCATTGTTACATCATTATACAACGTGGCTGTGTCATTGTGCAACCATTGTTACATCATTATACAACATGGCTGTTTCATTGTGCAACCATTGTTACATCATTATACAACGTGGCTGTGTCATTGTGCAACCATTGTTACATCATTATACAACATGGCTGTGTCATTGTGCAACCATTGTTAAATCATTACACAAAGTGGCTGAGTCATTGTGCATCCATTGTTACATCATTACACAACGTGGCTGTGTCATTGTGCAACCATTGTTACATCATTACACAACGTGGCTGTGTCATTGTGCAACTATTGTTACATCATTACACAAAGTGGCTGTGTCATTGTGTAACCATTGTTACATCATTATACAACGTGGCTGTGTCATTGTGCAACCATTGTTACATCATTACACAACGTGGCCGTGTCATTGTGCAACCATTGTTACATCATTATACAACGTGGCTGTGTCATTGTGCAACCATTGTTACATCATTACACAAAGTGGCTGTGTCATTGTGCAACCATTGTTACATCATTATACAACGTGGCTGTGTCATTGTGCAACCATTGTTACATCATTATACAACGTGGCTGTTTCATTGTGCAACCATTGTTACATCATTATACAACGTGGCTGTGTCATTGTGCAACCATTGTTACATCATTATACAACATGGCTGTGTCATTGTGCAACCATTGTTAAATCATTACACAAAGTGGCTGAGTCATTGTGCATCCATTGTTACATCATTACACAACGTGGCTGTGTCATTGTGCAACCATTGTTACATCATTATACAACGTGGCTGTTTCATTGTACAACCATTGTTACATCATTATACAACGTGGCTGTGTCATTGTGCAACCATTGTTAAATCATTACACAAAGTGGCTGAGTCATTGTGCATCCATTGTTACATCATTATACAACGTGGCTGTGTCATTGTGCAACCATTGTTACATCATTATACAACGTGGCTGTTTCATTGTGCAACCATTGTTACATCATTATACAACGTGGCTGTGTCATTGTGCAACCATTGTTACATCATTATACAACATGGCTGTGTCATTGTGCAACCATTGTTAAATCATTACACAAAGTGGCTGAGTCATTGTGCATCCATTGTTACATCATTACACAACGTGGCTGTGTCATTGTGCAACCATTGTTACATCATTACACAACGTGGCTGTGTCATTGTGCAACTATTGTTACATCATTACACAAAGTGGCTGTGTCATTGTGTAACCATTGTTACATCATTATACAACGTGGCTGTGTCATTGTGCAACCATTGTTACATCATTACACAACGTGGCCGTGTCATTGTGCAACCATTGTTACATCATTATACAACGTGGCTGTGTCATTGTGCAACCATTGTTACATCATTATACAACGTGGCTGTGTCATTGTGCAACAATTGTTACATCATTACACAAAGTGGCTGTGTCATTGTGCAACCATTGTTACATCATTATACAACGTGGCTGTGTCATTGTGCAACCATTGTAACATCATTATACAACGTGGCTGTGTCATTGTGCAACCATTGTTACATCATTACACAACGTGGCTGTGTCATTGTGCAACCATTGTTACATCATTACACAACGTGGCTGTGTCATTGTGCAACCATTGTTACATCATTACACAACGTGGCTGTGTCATTGTGCAACCATTGTTACATCATTACACAAAGTGGCTGTGTCATTGTGCAACCATTGTTACATCATTATACAATGTGGCTGTGTCATTGTGCAACCATTGTTACATCAGTACACAACGTGGCTGTGTCATTGTGCAACCATTTTACATCCTTACACAACGTGGCTGTGTCATTGTGCAACCATTGTTACATCATTACACAACGTGGCTGTGTCATTGTGCAACCATTGTTACATCATTACACAAAGTGGCTGTGTCATTGTGCAACCATTGTTACATCATTACACAACGTGGCTGTGTCATTGTGCAACCATTGTTACATCATTACACAATGTGGCTGTGTCATTGTGCAACCATTGTTACATCATTATACAATGTGGCTGTGTCATTGTGCAACCATTGTTACATCAGTACACAACGTGGCTGTGGCATTGTGCAACCATTGTTACATCCTTACACAACGTGGCAGTGTCATTGTGCAACCATTGTTACATCATTACACAACGTGGCTGTGTCATTGTGCAACCATTGTTACATCATTACACAAAGTGGCTGTGTCATTGTGCAACCATTGTTACATCATTATACAACGTGGCTGTGTCATTGTGCAACCATTGTTACATCATTACACAATGTGGCTGTGTCATTGTGCAACCATTGTTACATCATTATACAACGTGGCTGTGTCATTGTGCAACCATTGTTACATCATTATACAACGTGGCTGTGTCATTGTGCAACCATTGTTACATCATTACACAAAGTGGCTGTGTCATTGTGCAACCATTGTTACATCATTACACAACGTGGCTGTGTCATTGTGCTACCATTGTTACATCATTACACAACGTGGCTGTGTCATTGTGCAACCATTGTTACATCATTATACAACGTGGCTGTGTCATTGTGCAACCATTGTTACATCATTATACAACGTGGCTGTGTCATTGTGCAACAATTGTTACATCATTACACAAAGTGGCTGTGTCATTGTGCAACCATTGTTACATCATTATACAACGTGGCTGTGTCATTGTGCAACCATTGTAACATCATTATACAACGTGGCTGTGTCATTGTGCAACCATTGTTACATCATTACACAACGTGGCTGTGTCATTGTGCAACCATTGTTACATCATTACACAACGTGGCTGTGTCATTGTGCAACCATTGTTACATCATTACACAACGTGGCTGTGTCATTGTGCAACCATTGTTACATCATTACACAAAGTGGCTGTGTCATTGTGCAACCATTGTTACATCATTATACAATGTGGCTGTGTCATTGTGCAACCATTGTTACATCAGTACACAACGTGGCTGTGTCATTGTGCAAACATTGTTACATCCTTACACAACGTGGCTGTGTCATTGTGCAACCATTGTTACATCATTACACGACGTGGCTTTTCATTGTGCAACCATTGTTACATCATTACACAAAGTGGCTGTGTCATTGTGCAACCATTGTTACATCATTATACAACGTGGCTGTGTCATTGTGCAACCATTGTTACATCATTACACAATGTGGCTGTGTCATTGTGCAACCATTGTTACATCATTATACAATGTGGCTGTGTCATTGTGCAACCATTGTTACATCAGTACACAACGTGGCTGTGTCATTGTGCGACCATTGTTACATCCTTACACAATGTGGCTGTGTCATTGTGCAACCATTGTTACATCATTACACAACGTGGCTGTGTCATTGTGCAACCATTGTTACATCATTACACAAAGTGGCTGTGTCATTGTGCAACCATTGTTACATCATTATACAACGTGGCTGTGTCATTGTGCAACCATTGTTACATCATTACACAATGTGGCTGTGTCATTGTGCAACCATTGTTACATCATTATACAACGTGGCTTTATCATTGTGCAACCATTGTTACATCATTATACAACGTGGCTGTGTCATTGTGCAACTATTGTTACATCATTACACAACGTGGCTCTGTCATTGTGCAACCATTGTTACATCATTACACAAAGTGGCTGTGTCATTGTGCAACCATTGTTACATAATTATACAACGTGGCTGTGTCATTGTGCAACCATTGTAACATCATTATACAACGTGGCTGTATCATTGTGCAACCATTGTTACATCATTACACAAAGTGGTTGTTTCATTGTGCAACCATTGTTACATCATTACACAACGTGGCTGTGTCATTGTGCAACCATTGTTACATCATTACACAACGTGGCTGTGTCATTGTGCAACCATTGTTACATCATTACACAACGTGACTGTGTCATTGTGCAACCATTGTTACATCATTACACAAAGTGGCTGTGTCATTGTGCATCCATTGTTACATCATTATACAACGTGGCTGTGTCATTGTGCAACCATTGTTACATCAGTACACAAAGTGGTTGTGTCATTGTCCAACCATTGTTACATCATTACAAAACGTGGCTGTGTCATTTTGAAACCATTGTTACATCATTACACAAAGTGTCTGTGTCATTGTGCAACCATTGTTACATCATTACACAACGTGGCTGTTTCATTGTGCAACCATTGTTACATCATTACACAAAGTGGCTGTGTCATTGTGTAACCATTGTTACATCATTATACAATGTGGCTGTGTCATTGTGCAACCATTGTTACATCATTACACAACGTGGCTGTGTCATTGTGCAACCATTGTTACATCATTACACAACGTGGCTGTGTCATTGTGCAACCATTGTTACATCATTACACAAAGTGGCTGTGTCATTGTGCAACCATTGTTACATCATTATACAATGTGGCTGTGTCATTGTGCAACCATTGTAACATCATTATACAACGTGGCTGTATCATTGTGCAACCATTGTTACATCATTACACAAAGTGGCTGTTTCATTGTGCAACCATTGTTACATCATTACACAACGTGGCTGTGTCATTGTGCAACCATTGTTACATCATTACACAACGTGGCTGTGTCATTGTGCAACCATTGTTACATCATTACACAACATGGCTGTGTCATTGTGCAACCATTGTTACATCATTACACAACGTGGCTGTGTCATTGTGCAACCATTGTTACATCATTACACAAAGTGGCTGTGTCATTGTGCATCCATTGTTACATCATTATACAACGTGGCTGTGTCATTGTGCAACCATTGTTACATCAGTACACAAAGTGGTTGTGTCATTGTGCAACCATTGTTACATCATTACACAACGTGGCTGTGTCATTGTGCAACCATTGTTACATCATTACACAACGTGGCTGTGTCATTGTGCAACCATTGTAACATCATTACACAACGTGGCTGTGTCATTGTGCAACCATTGTTACATCATTACACAACGTGGCTGTGTCATTGTGCAACCATTGTTACATCATTATACAACGTGGCTGTGTCATTGTGCAACCATTGTTACATCATTATACAACGTGGCTGTGTCATTGTGCAACAATTGTTACATCATTACACAAAGTGGCTGTGTCATTGTGCAACCATTGTTACATCATTATACAATGTGGCTGTGTCATTGTGCAACCATTGTAACATCATTACACAACGTGGCTGTGTCATTGTGCTACCATTGTTACATCATTACACAAAGTGGCTGTGTCATTGTGCAACCATTGTTACATCACTACACAACGTGGCTGTGTCAATGTGCAACCATTGTTACATCATTACACAACGTGGTTGTGTCATTGTGCAACCATTGTTACATCATTACACAAAGTGGCTGTGTCATTGTGCAACCATTGTTACATCATTACACCAAGTGGCTGTGTCATTGTGCAACCATTGTTACATCATTACACAACGTGGCTGTGTCATTGTGCTACCATTGTTACATCATTACACAAAGTGGCTGTGTCATTGTGCAACCATTGTTACATCATTACACAACGTGGCTGTGTCATTGTGCAACCATTGTTACATCATTACACAAAGTGGCTGTGTCATTGTGCAACCATTGTTACATCATTACACAATGTGGCTGTGTCATTGTGCAACCATTGTTACATCATTACACAACATGGCTGTGTCATTGGGCAACCATTGTTACATCATTACACAACGTGGCTGTGTCATTGTGCAAACATTGTTACATCATTACACAAAGTGGCTGTGTCATTGTGCAAACATTGTTACATCATTACACAAAGTGGCTGTGTCATTGTGCAACCATTGTTACATCATTATACATTGTGGCTGTGTCATTGTGCAACCATTGTTACATCATTACACAACGTGGCTGTGTCATTGTGCAACCATTGTTACATCATTACACAACGTGGCTGTGTCATTGTGCAACCATTGTTACATCATTACACAACGTGGCTGTGTCATTGTGCAACCATTGTTACATCATTACATAAAGTGGCTTTGTCATTGTGCAACCATTGTTACATCATTATACAACGTGGCTGTGTCATTGTGCAACCATTGTTACATCATTATAAAACGTGGCTGTGTCATTGTGTAACCATTGTTACATCATTATAAAACGTGGCAGTGTCATTGTGCAACCATTGTTACATCATTATACAACGTGGCTTTGTCATTGTGCAACCATTGTTACATCATTACACAAAGTGGCTGTGTCATTGTGCAACCATTGTTACATCATTACACAAAGTGGCTGTGTCATTGTGCAACCATTGTTAAATCAATATACAATGTGGCTGTGTCATTGTGCAACCATTGTTACATCAGTACACAACGTGGCTGTGTCATTGTGCAACCATTGTTACATCCTTACACAACGTGGCTGTGTCATTGTGCAACCCTTGTTACATCATTACACAACGTGGCTGTGTCATTGTGCAACCATTGTTACATCATTACACAAAGTGGCTGTGTCATTGTGCAACCATTGTTACATCATTATACAACGTGGCTGTGTCATTGTGCAACCATTGTGACATCATTACACAATGTGGCTGTGTCATTGTGCAACCATTGTTACATCATTATACAATGTGGCTGTGTCATTGTGCAACCATTGTTACATCAGTACACAACGTGGCTGTGTCATTGTGCGACCATTGTTACATCCTTACACAACGTGGCTGTGTCATTGTGCAACCATTGTTACATCATTACACAACATGGCTGTGTCATTGTGCAACCATTGTTACATCATTACACAACGTGGCTGTGTCATTGTGCAACCATTGTTACATCATTACACAACGTGGCTGTGTCATTGTGCAACCATTGTTACATCATTACACAAAGTGGCTGTGTCATTGTGCAACCATTGTTACATCATTATACAATGTGGCTGTGTCATTGTGCAACCATTGTAACATCATTATACAACGTGGCTGTATCATTGTGCAACCATTGTTACATCATTACACAAAGTGGCTGTTTCATTGTGCAACCATTGTTACATCATTACACAACGTGGCTGTGTCATTGTGCAACCATTGTTAAATCATTATACAATGTGGCTGTGTCATTGTGCAACCATTGTTACATCAGTACACAAAGTGGCTGTTTCATTGTGCAACCATTGTTACATCATTACACAACGTGGCTGTGTCATTGTGCAACCATTGTTAAATCATTATACAATGTGGCTGTGTCATTGTGCAACCATTGTTACATCAGTACACAACGTGGCTGTGTCATTGTGCAACCATTGTTACATCCTTACACAAAGTGGCTGTGTCATTGTGCATCCATTGTTACATCATTATACAACGTGGCTGTGTCATTGTGCAACCATTGTTACATCAGTACACAACGTGGCTGTATCATTGTGCAACCATTGTTACATCATTACACAAAGTGGCTGTTTCATTGTGCAACCATTGTTACATCATTACACAACGTGGCTGTGTCATTGTGCAACCATTGTTAAATCATTATACAATGTGGCTGTGTCATTGTGAAACCATTGTTACATCAGTACACAACGTGGCTGTGTCATTGTGCAACCATTGTTACATCCTTACACAACGTGGCTGTGTCATTGTGCATCCATTGTTACATCATTATACAACGTGGCTGTGTCATTGTGCAACCATTGTTACATCAGTACACAAAGTGGTTGTGTCATTGTGCAACCATTGTTACATCATTACACAACGTGGCTGTGTCATTGTGCAACCATTGTTACATCATTACACAAAGTGGCTGTGTCATTGTGCAACCATTGTTAAATCATTATACAATGTGGCTGTGTCATTGTGCAACCATTGTTACATCAGTACACAACGTGGCTGTGTCATTGTGCAACCATTGTTACATCCTTACACAACGTGGCTGTGTCATTGTGCAACCCTTGTTACATCATTACACAACGTGGCTGTGTCATTGTGCAACCATTGTTACATCATTACACAATGTGGCTGTGTCATTGTGCAACCATTGTTACATCATTATACAATGTGGCTGTGTCATTGTGCAACCATTGTTACATCAGTACACAACGTGGCTGTGTCATTGTGCGACCATTGTTACATCCTTACACAACGTGGCTGTGTCATTGTGCAACCATTGTTACATCATTACACAACGTGGCTGTGTCATTGTGCAACCATTGTTACATCATTACACAGCGTGGCTGTGTCATTGTGCAACCATTGTTACATCATTACACAAAGTGGCTGTGTCATTGTGCAACCATTGTTACATCATTATACAACGTGGCTGTGTCATTGTGCAACCATTGTTACATCATTACACAAAGTGGCTGTGTCATTGTGCAACCATTGTTACATCATTACACAAAGTGGCTGTGTCATTGTGCAACCATTGTTAAATCATTATACAACGTGGCTGTGTCATTGTGCAACCATTGTTACATCATTACACAAAGTGGCTGTGTCATTGTGCAACCATTGTTACATCATTATACAACGTGGCTGTGTCATTGTGCAACCATTGTTACATCATTATACAACGTGGCTGTTTCATTGTGCAACCATTGTTACATCATTATACAACGTGGCTGTGTCATTGTGCAACCATTGTTACATCATTATACAACATGGCTGTGTCATTGTGCAACCATTGTTAAATCATTACACAAAGTGGCTGAGTCATTGTGCATCCATTGTTACATCATTACACAACGTGGCTGTGTCATTGTGCAACCATTGTTACATCATTACACAACGTGGCTGTGTCATTGTGCAACTATTGTTACATCATTACACAAAGTGGCTGTGTCATTGTGTAACCATTGTTACATCATTATACAACGTGGCTGTGTCATTGTGCAACCATTGTTACATCATTACACAACGTGTCCGTGTCATTGTGCAACCATTGTTACATCATTATACAACGTGGCTGTGTCATTGTGCAACCATTGTTACATCATTACACAAAGTGGCTGTGTCATTGTGCAACCATTGTTACATCATTATACAACGTGGCTGTGTCATTGTGCAACCATTGTTACATCATTATACAACGTGGCTGTTTCATTGTGCAACCATTGTTACATCATTATACAACGTGGCTGTGTCATTGTGCAACCATTGTTACATCATTATACAACATGGCTGTGTCATTGTGCAACCATTGTTAAATCATTACACAAAGTGGCTGAGTCATTGTGCATCCATTGTTACATCATTACACAACGTGGCTGTGTCATTGTGCAACCATTGTTACATCATTATACAACGTGGCTGTTTCATTGTGCAACCATTGTTACATCATTATACAACGTGGCTGTGTCATTGTGCAACCATTGTTAAATCATTACACAAAGTGGCTGAGTCATTGTGCAACCATTGTTACATCCTTACACAACGTGGCTGTGTCATTGTGCATCCATTGTTACATCATTATACAACGTGGCTGTGTCATTGTGCAACCATTGTTACATCAGTACACAAAGTGGTTGTGTCATTGTGCAACCATTGTTACATCATTACACAACGTGGCAGTGTCATTGTGCAACCATTGTTACATCATTACACAAAGTGGCTGTGTCATTGTGCAACCATTGTTAAATCATTATACAATGTGGCTGTGTCATTGTGCAACCATTGTTACATCAGTACACAACGTGGCTGTGTCATTGTGCAACCATTGTTACATCCTTACACAACGTGGCTGTGTCATTGTGCAACCCTTGTTACATCATTACACAACGTGGCTGTGTCATTGTGCAACCATTGTTACATCATTACACAAAGTGGCTGTGTCATTGTGCAACCATTGTTACATCATTATACAACGTGGCTGTGTCATTGTGCAACCATTGTTACATCATTACACAATGTGGCTGTGTCATTGTGCAACCATTGTTACATCATTATACAATGTGGCTGTGTCATTGTGAAACCATTGTTACATCAGTACACAACGTGGCTGTGTCATTGTGAGACCATTGTTACATCCTTACACAACGTGGCGGTGTCATTGTGCAACCATTGTTACATCATTACTCAACGTGGCTGTGTCATTGTGCAACCATTGTTACATCATTACACAAAGTGGCTGTGTCATTGTGCAACCATTGTTACATCATTATACAATGTGGCTGTGTCATTGTGCAACCATTGTTACATCATTACACAAAGTGGCTGTGTCATTGTGCAACCATTGTTACATCATTACACAAAGTGGCTGTGTCATTGTGCAACCATTGTTAAATCATTATACAACGTGGCTGTGTCATTGTGCAACCATTGTTACATCATTACACAAAGTGGCTGTGTCATTGTGCAACCATTGTTACATCATTATACAACGTGGCTGTGTCATTGTGCAACCATTGTTACATCATTATACAACATGGCTGTTTCATTGTGCAACCATTGTTACATCATTATACAACGTGGCTGTGTCATTGTGCAACCATTGTTACATCATTATACAACATGGCTGTGTCATTGTGCAACCATTGTTAAATCATTACACAAAGTGGCTGAGTCATTGTGCATCCATTGTTACATCATTACACAACGTGGCTGTGTCATTGTGCAACCATTGTTACATCATTACACAACGTGGCTGTGTCATTGTGCAACTATTGTTACATCATTACACAAAGTGGCTGTGTCATTGTGTAACCATTGTTACATCATTATACAACGTGGCTGTGTCATTGTGCAACCATTGTTACATCATTACACAACGTGGCCGTGTCATTGTGCAACCATTGTTACATCATTATACAACGTGGCTGTGTCATTGTGCAACCATTGTTACATCATTACACAAAGTGGCTGTGTCATTGTGCAACCATTGTTACATCATTATACAACGTGGCTGTGTCATTGTGCAACCATTGTTACATCATTATACAACGTGGCTGTTTCATTGTGCAACCATTGTTACATCATTATACAACGTGGCTGTGTCATTGTGCAACCATTGTTACATCATTATACAACATGGCTGTGTCATTGTGCAACCATTGTTAAATCATTACACAAAGTGGCTGAGTCATTGTGCATCCATTGTTACATCATTACACAACGTGGCTGTGTCATTGTGCAACCATTGTTACATCATTATACAACGTGGCTGTTTCATTGTACAACCATTGTTACATCATTATACAACGTGGCTGTGTCATTGTGCAACCATTGTTAAATCATTACACAAAGTGGCTGAGTCATTGTGCATCCATTGTTACATCATTATACAACGTGGCTGTGTCATTGTGCAACCATTGTTACATCATTATACAACGTGGCTGTTTCATTGTGCAACCATTGTTACATCATTATACAACGTGGCTGTGTCATTGTGCAACCATTGTTACATCATTATACAACATGGCTGTGTCATTGTGCAACCATTGTTAAATCATTACACAAAGTGGCTGAGTCATTGTGCATCCATTGTTACATCATTACACAACGTGGCTGTGTCATTGTGCAACCATTGTTACATCATTACACAACGTGGCTGTGTCATTGTGCAACTATTGTTACATCATTACACAAAGTGGCTGTGTCATTGTGTAACCATTGTTACATCATTATACAACGTGGCTGTGTCATTGTGCAACCATTGTTACATCATTACACAACGTGGCCGTGTCATTGTGCAACCATTGTTACATCATTATACAACGTGGCTGTGTCATTGTGCAACCATTGTTACATCATTATACAACGTGGCTGTGTCATTGTGCAACAATTGTTACATCATTACACAAAGTGGCTGTGTCATTGTGCAACCATTGTTACATCATTATACAACGTGGCTGTGTCATTGTGCAACCATTGTAACATCATTATACAACGTGGCTGTGTCATTGTGCAACCATTGTTACATCATTACACAACGTGGCTGTGTCATTGTGCAACCATTGTTACATCATTACACAACGTGGCTGTGTCATTGTGCAACCATTGTTACATCATTACACAACGTGGCTGTGTCATTGTGCAACCATTGTTACATCATTACACAAAGTGGCTGTGTCATTGTGCAACCATTGTTACATCATTATACAATGTGGCTGTGTCATTGTGCAACCATTGTTACATCAGTACACAACGTGGCTGTGTCATTGTGCAACCATTTTACATCCTTACACAACGTGGCTGTGTCATTGTGCAACCATTGTTACATCATTACACAACGTGGCTGTGTCATTGTGCAACCATTGTTACATCATTACACAAAGTGGCTGTGTCATTGTGCAACCATTGTTACATCATTACACAACGTGGCTGTGTCATTGTGCAACCATTGTTACATCATTACACAATGTGGCTGTGTCATTGTGCAACCATTGTTACATCATTATACAATGTGGCTGTGTCATTGTGCAACCATTGTTACATCAGTACACAACGTGGCTGTGGCATTGTGCAACCATTGTTACATCCTTACACAACGTGGCAGTGTCATTGTGCAACCATTGTTACATCATTACACAACGTGGCTGTGTCATTGTGCAACCATTGTTACATCATTACACAAAGTGGCTGTGTCATTGTGCAACCATTGTTACATCATTATACAACGTGGCTGTGTCATTGTGCAACCATTGTTACATCATTACACAATGTGGCTGTGTCATTGTGCAACCATTGTTACATCATTATACAACGTGGCTGTGTCATTGTGCAACCATTGTTACATCATTATACAACGTGGCTGTGTCATTGTGCAACCATTGTTACATCATTACACAAAGTGGCTGTGTCATTGTGCAACCATTGTTACATCATTACACAACGTGGCTGTGTCATTGTGCTACCATTGTTACATCATTACACAACGTGGCTGTGTCATTGTGCAACCATTGTTACATCATTATACAACGTGGCTGTGTCATTGTGCAACCATTGTTACATCATTATACAACGTGGCTGTGTCATTGTGCAACAATTGTTACATCATTACACAAAGTGGCTGTGTCATTGTGCAACCATTGTTACATCATTATACAACGTGGCTGTGTCATTGTGCAACCATTGTAACATCATTATACAACGTGGCTGTGTCATTGTGCAACCATTGTTACATCATTACACAACGTGGCTGTGTCATTGTGCAACCATTGTTACATCATTACACAACGTGGCTGTGTCATTGTGCAACCATTGTTACATCATTACACAACGTGGCTGTGTCATTGTGCAACCATTGTTACATCATTACACAAAGTGGCTGTGTCATTGTGCAACCATTGTTACATCATTATACAATGTGGCTGTGTCATTGTGCAACCATTGTTACATCAGTACATAACGTGGCTGTGTCATTGTGCAAACATTGTTACATCCTTACACAACGTGGCTGTGTCATTGTGCAACCATTGTTACATCATTACACGACGTGGCTTTTCATTGTGCAACCATTGTTACATCATTACACAAAGTGGCTGTGTCATTGTGCAACCATTGTTACATCATTATACAACGTGGCTGTGTCATTGTGCAACCATTGTTACATCATTACACAATGTGGCTGTGTCATTGTGCAACCATTGTTACATCATTATACAATGTGGCTGTGTCATTGTGCAACCATTGTTACATCAGTACACAACGTGGCTGTGTCATTGTGCGACCATTGTTACATCCTTACACAATGTGGCTGTGTCATTGTGCAACCATTGTTACATCATTACACAACGTGGCTGTGTCATTGTGCAACCATTGTTACATCATTACACAAAGTGGCTGTGTCATTGTGCAACCATTGTTACATCATTATACAACGTGGCTGTGTCATTGTGCAACCATTGTTACATCATTACACAATGTGGCTGTGTCATTGTGCAACCATTGTTACATCATTATACAATGTGGCTTTATCATTGTGCAACCATTGTTACATCATTATACAACGTGGCTGTGTCATTGTGCAACCATTGTTACATCATTACACAACGTGGCTCTGTCATTGTGCAACCATTGTTACATCATTACACAAAGTGGCTGTGTCATTGTGCAACCATTGTTACATAATTATACAACGTGGCTGTGTCATTGTGCAACCATTGTAACATCATTATACAACGTGGCTGTATCATTGTGCAACCATTGTTACATCATTACACAAAGTGGTTGTTTCATTGTGCAACCATTGTTACATCATTACACAACGTGGCTGTGTCATTGTGCAACCATTGTTACATCATTACACAACGTGGCTGTGTCATTGTGCAACCATTGTTACATCATTACACAACGTGACTGTGTCATTGTGCAACCATTGTTACATCATTACACAAAGTGGCTGTGTCATTGTGCATCCATTGTTACATCATTATACAACGTGGCTGTGTCATTGTGCAACCATTGTTACATCAGTACACAAAGTGGTTGTGTCATTGTCCAACCATTGTTACATCATTACAAAACGTGGCTGTGTCATTTTGAAACCATTGTTACATCATTACACAAAGTGTCTGTGTCATTGTGCAACCATTGTTACATCATTACACAACGTGGCTGTTTCATTGTGCAACCATTGTTACATCATTACACAAAGTGGCTGTGTCATTGTGTAACCATTGTTACATCATTATACAATGTGGCTGTGTCATTGTGCAACCATTGTTACATCATTACACAACGTGGCTGTGTCATTGTGCAACCATTGTTACATCATTACACAACTTGGCTGTGTCATTGTGCAACCATTGTTACATCATTACACAAAGTGGCTGTGTCATTGTGCAACCATTGTTACATCATTATACAATGTGGCTGTGTCATTGTGCAACCATTGTAACATCATTATACAACGTGGCTGTATCATTGTGCAACCATTGTTACATCATTACACAAAGTGGCTGTTTCATTGTGCAACCATTGTTACATCATTACACAACGTGGCTGTGTCATTGTGCAACCATTGTTACATCATTACACAACGTGGCTGTGTCATTGTGCAACCATTGTTACATCATTACACAACATGGCTGTGTCATTGTGCAACCATTGTTACATCATTACACAACGTGGCTGTGTCATTGTGCAACCATTGTTACATCATTACACAAAGTGGCTGTGTCATTGTGCATCCATTGTTACATCATTATACAACGTGGCTGTGTCATTGTGCAACCATTGTTACATCAGTACACAAAGTGGTTGTGTCATTGTGCAACCATTGTTACATCATTACACAACGTGGCTGTGTCATTGTGCAACCATTGTTACATCATTACACAACGTGGCTGTGTCATTGTGCAACCATTGTAACATCATTACACAACGTGGCTGTGTCATTGTGCAACCATTGTTACATCATTACACAACGTGGCTGTGTCATTGTGCAACCATTGTTACATCATTATACAACGTGGCTGTGTCATTGTGCAACCATTGTTACATCATTATACAACGTGGCTGTGTCATTGTGCAACAATTGTTACATCATTACACAAAGTGGCTGTGTCATTGTGCAACCATTGTTACATCATTATACAATGTGGCTGTGTCATTGTGCAACCATTGTAACATCATTACACAACGTGGCTGTGTCATTGTGCTACCATTGTTACATCATTACACAAAGTGGCTGTGTCATTGTGCAACCATTGTTACATCATTACACAACGTGGCTGTGTCAATGTGCAACCATTGTTACATCATTACACAACGTGGTTGTGTCATTGTGCAACCATTGTTACATCATTACACAAAGTGGCTGTGTCATTGTGCAACCATTGTTACATCATTACACCAAGTGGCTGTGTCATTGTGCAACCATTGTTACATCATTACACAACGTGGCTGTGTCATTGTGCTACCATTGTTACATCATTACACAAAGTGGCTGTGTCATTGTGCAACCATTGTTACATCATTACACAACGTGGCTGTGTCATTGTGCAACCATTGTTACATCATTACACAAAGTGGCTGTGTCATTGTGCAACCATTGTTACATCATTACACAATGTGGCTGTGTCATTGTGCAACCATTGTTACATCATTACACAACATGGCTGTGTCATTGGGCAACCATTGTTACATCATTACACAACGTGGCTGTGTCATTGTGCAAACATTGTTACATCATTACACAAAGTGGCTGTGTCATTGTGCAAACATTGTTACATCATTACACAAAGTGGCTGTGTCATTGTGCAAACATTGTTACATCATTACACAAAGTGGCTGTGTCATTGTGCAACCATTGTTACATCATTATACATTGTGGCTGTGTCATTGTGCAACCATTGTTACATCATTACACAACGTGGCTGTGTCATTGTGCAACCATTGTTACATCATTACACAACGTGGCTGTGTCATTGTGCAACCATTGTTACATCATTACACAACGTGGCTGTGTCATTGTGCAACCATTGTTACATCATTACATAAAGTGGCTTTGTCATTGTGCAACCATTGTTACATCATTATACAACGTGGCTGTGTCATTGTGCAACCATTGTTACATCATTATAAAACATGGCTGTGTCATTGTGTAACCATTGTTACATCATTATAAAACGTGGCAGTGTCATTGTGCAACCATTGTTACATCATTATACAACGTGGCTTTGTCATTGTGCAACCATTGTTACATCATTACACAAAGTGGCTGTGTCATTGTGCAACCATTGTTACATCATTACACAAAGTGGCTGTGTCATTGTGCAACCATTGTTAAATCAATATACAATGTGGCTGTGTCATTGTGCAACCATTGTTACATCAGTACACAATGTGGCTGTGTCATTGTGCAACCATTGTTACATCCTTACACAACGTGGCTGTGTCATTGTGCAACCCTTGTTACATCATTACACAACGTGGCTGTGTCATTGTGCAACCATTGTTACATCATTACACAAAGTGGCTGTGTCATTGTGCAACCATTGTTACATCATTATACAACGTGGCTGTGTCATTGTGCAACCATTGTGACATCATTACACAATGTGGCTGTGTCATTGTGCAACCATTGTTACATCATTATACAATGTGGCTGTGTCATTGTGCAACCATTGTTACATCAGTACACAACGTGGCTGTGTCATTGTGCGACCATTGTTACATCCTTACACAACGTGGCTGTGTCATTGTGCAACCATTGTTACATCATTACACAACATGGCTGTGTCATTGTGCAACCATTGTTACATCATTACACAACGTGGCTGTGTCATTGTGCAACCATTGTTACATCATTACACAACGTGGCTGTGTCATTGTGCAACCATTGTTACATCATTACACAAAGTGGCTGTGTCATTGTGCAACCATTGTTACATCATTATACAATGTGGCTGTGTCATTGTGCAACCATTGTAACATCATTATACAACGTGGCTGTATCATTGTGCAACCATTGTTACATCATTACACAAAGTGGCTGTTTCATTGTGCAACCATTGTTACATCATTACACAACGTGGCTGTGTCATTGTGCAACCATTGTTAAATCATTATACAATGTGGCTGTGTCATTGTGCAACCATTGTTACATCAGTACACAACGTGGCTGTGTCATTGTGCAACCATTGTTACATCCTTACACAACGTGGCTGTGTCATTGTGCATCCATTGTTACATCATTATACAACGTGGCTGTGTCATTGTGCAACCATTGTTACATCAGTACACAAAGTGGTTGTGTCATTGTGCAACCATTGTTACATCATTACACAACGTGGCTGTGTCATTGTGCAACCATTGTTACATCATTACACAAAGTGGCTGTGTCATTGTGCAACCATTGTTAAATCATTATACAATGTGGCTGTGTCATTGTGCAACCATTGTTACATCAGTACACAACGTGGCTGTGTCATTGTGCAACCATTGTTACATCCTTACACAACGTGGCTGTGTCATTGTGCAACCCTTGTTACATCATTACACAACGTGGCTGTGTCATTGTGCAACCATTGTTACATCATTACACAAAGTGGCTGCGTCATTGTGCAACCATTGTTACATCATTATACAACGTGGCTGTGTCATTGTGCAACCATTGTTACATCATTACACAATGTGGCTGTGTCATTGTGCAACCATTGTTACATCATTATACAATGTGGCTGTGTCATTGTGCAACCATTGTTACATCAGTACACAACGTGGCTGTGTCATTGTGCGACCATTGTTACATCCTTACACAACGTGGCTGTGTCATTGTGCAACCATTGTTACATCATTACACAACGTGGCTGTGTCATTGTGCAACCATTGTTACATCATTACACAGCGTGGCTGTGTCATTGTGCAACCATTGTTACATCATTACACAAAGTGGCTGTGTCATTGTGCAACCATTGTTACATCATTATACAACGTGGCTGTGTCATTGTGCAACCATTGTTACATCATTACACAACGTGGCTGTGTCATTGTGCAACCATTGTTACATCATTACACAAAGTGGCTGTGTCATTGTGCAACCATTGTTACATCATTATACAATGTGGCTGTGTCATTGTGCAACCATTGTAACATCATTATACAACGTGGCTGTATCATTGTGCAACCATTGTTACATCATTACACAAAGTGGCTGTTTCATTGTGCAACCATTGTTACATCATTACACAACGTGGCTGTGTCATTGTGCAACCATTGTTAAATCATTATACAATGTGGCTGTGTCATTGTGAAACCATTGTTACATCAGTACACAACGTGGCTGTGTCATTGTGCAACCATTGTTACATCCTTACACAACGTGGCTGTGTCATTGTGCATCCATTGTTACATCATTATACAACGTGGCTGTGTCATTGTGCAACCATTGTTACATCAGTACACAAAGTGGTTGTGTCATTGTGCAACCATTGTTACATCATTACACAACGTGGCTGTGTCATTGTGCAACCATTGTTACATCATTACACAAAGTGGCTGTGTCATTGTGCAACCATTGTTAAATCATTATACAATGTGGCTGTGTCATTGTGCAACCATTGTTACATCAGTACACAACGTGGCTGTGTCATTGTGCAACCATTGTTACATCCTTACACAACGTGGCTGTGTCATTGTGCAACCCTTGTTACATCATTACACAACGTGGCTGTGTCATTGTGCAACCATTGTTACATCATTACACAATGTGGCTGTGTCATTGTGCAACCATTGTTACATCATTATACAATGTGGCTGTGTCATTGTGCAACCATTGTTACATCAGTACACAACGTGGCTGTGTCATTGTGCGACCATTGTTACATCCTTACACAACGTGGCTGTGTCATTGTGCAACCATTGTTACATCATTACACAACGTGGCTGTGTCATTGTGCAACCATTGTTACATCATTACACAGCGTGGCTGTGTCATTGTGCAACCATTGTTACATCATTACACAAAGTGGCTGTGTCATTGTGCAACCATTGTTACATCATTATACAACGTGGCTGTGTCATTGTGCAACCATTGTTACATCATTACACAAAGTGGCTGTGTCATTGTGCAACCATTGTTACATCATTACACAAAGTGGCTGTGTCATTGTGCAACCATTGTTAAATCATTATACAACGTGGCTGTGTCATTGTGCAACCATTGTTACATCATTACACAAAGTGGCTGTGTCATTGTGCAACCATTGTTACATCATTATACAACGTGGCTGTGTCATTGTGCAACCATTGTTACATCATTATACAACGTGGCTGTTTCATTGTGCAACCATTGTTACATCATTATACAACGTGGCTGTGTCATTGTGCAACCATTGTTACATCATTATACAACATGGCTGTGTCATTGTGCAACCATTGTTAAATCATTACACAAAGTGGCTGAGTCATTGTGCATCCATTGTTACATCATTACACAACGTGGCTGTGTCATTGTGCAACCATTGTTACATCATTACACAACGTGGCTGTGTCATTGTGCAACTATTGTTACATCATTACACAAAGTGGCTGTGTCATTGTGTAACCATTGTTACATCATTATACAACGTGGCTGTGTCATTGTGCAACCATTGTTACATCATTACACAACGTGTCCGTGTCATTGTGCAACCATTGTTACATCATTATACAACGTGGCTGTGTCATTGTGCAACCATTGTTACATCATTACACAAAGTGGCTGTGTCATTGTGCAACCATTGTTACATCATTATACAACGTGGCTGTGTCATTGTGCAACCATTGTTACATCATTATACAACGTGGCTGTTTCATTGTGCAACCATTGTTACATCATTATACAACGTGGCTGTGTCATTGTGCAACCATTGTTACATCATTATACAACATGGCTGTGTCATTGTGCAACCATTGTTAAATCATTACACAAAGTGGCTGAGTCATTGTGCATCCATTGTTACATCATTAAACAACGTGGCTGTGTCATTGTGCAACCATTGTTACATCATTATACAACGTGGCTGTTTCATTGTGCAACCATTGTTACATCATTATACAACGTGGCTGTGTCATTGTGCAACCATTGTTAAATCATTACACAAAGTGGCTGAGTCATTGTGCATCCATTGTTACATCATTATACAACGTGGCTGTGTCATTGTGCAACCATTGTTACATCATTATACAACGTGGCTGTTTCATTGTGCAACCATTGTTACATCATTATACAACGTGGCTGTGTCATTGTGCAACCATTGTTACATCATTATACAACATGGCTGTGTCATTGTGCAACCATTGTTAAATCATTACACAAAGTGGCTGAGTCATTGTGCATCCATTGTTACATCATTATACAACGTGGCTGTGTCATTGTGCAACCATTGTTACATCATTATACAACGTGGCTGTTTCATTGTGCAACCATTGTTACATCATTATACAACGTGGCTTTGTCATTGTGCAACCATTGTTACATCATTATACAACGTGGCTGTGTCATTGTGCAACCATTGTTACATCATTATAAAACGTGGCTGTGTCATTGTGTAACCATTGTTACATCATTATAAAACGTGGCAGTGTCATTGTGCAACCATTGTTACATCATTATACAACGTGGCTTTGTCATTGTGCAACCATTGTTACATCATTACACAAAGTGGCTGTGTCATTGTGCAACCATTGTTACATCATTACACAAAGTGGCTGTGTCATTGTGCAACCATTGTTAAATCAATATACAATGTGGCTGTGTCATTGTGCAACCATTGTTACATCAGTACACAACGTGGCTGTGTCATTGTGCAACCATTGTTACATCCTTACACAACGTGGCTGTGTCATTGTGCAACCCTTGTTACATCATTACACAACGTGGCTGTGTCATTGTGCAACCATTGTTACATCATTACACAAAGTGGCTGTGTCATTGTGCAACCATTGTTACATCATTATACAACGTGGCTGTGTCATTGTGCAACCATTGTGACATCATTACACAATGTGGCTGTGTCATTGTGCAACCATTGTTACATCATTATACAATGTGGCTGTGTCATTGTGCAACCATTGTTACATCAGTACACAACGTGGCTGTGTCATTGTGCGACCATTGTTACATCCTTACACAACGTGGCTGTGTCATTGTGCAACCATTGTTACATCATTACACAACATGGCTGTGTCATTGTGCAACCATTGTTACATCATTACACAACGTGGCTGTGTCATTGTGCAACCATTGTTACATCATTACACAACGTGGCTGTGTCATTGTGCAACCATTGTTACATCATTACACAAAGTGGCTGTGTCATTGTGCAACCATTGTTACATCATTATACAATGTGGCTGTGTCATTGTGCAACCATTGTAACATCATTATACAACGTGGCTGTATCATTGTGCAACCATTGTGACATCATTACACAAAGTGGCTGTTTCATTGTGCAACCATTGTTACATCATTACACAACGTGGCTGTGTCATTGTGCAACCATTGTTAAATCATTATACAATGTGGCTGTGTCATTGTGCAACCATTGTTACATCAGTACACAACGTGGCTGTGTCATTGTGCAACCATTGTTACATCCTTACACAACGTGGCTGTGTCATTGTGCATCCATTGTTACATCATTATACAACGTGGCTGTGTCATTGTGCAACCATTGTTACATCAGTACACAAAGTGGTTGTGTCATTGTGCAACCATTGTTACATCATTACACAACGTGGCTGTGTCATTGTGCAACCATTGTTACATCATTACACAAAGTGGCTGTGTCATTGTGCAACCATTGTTAAATCATTATACAATGTGGCTGTGTCATTGTGCAACCATTGTTACATCAGTACACAACGTGGCTGTGTCATTGTGCAACCATTGTTACATCCTTACACAACGTGGCTGTGTCATTGTGCAACCCTTGTTACATCATTACACAACGTGGCTGTGTCATTGTGCAACCATTGTTACATCATTACACAAAGTGGCTGCGTCATTGTGCAACCATTGTTACATCATTATACAACGTGGCTGTGTCATTGTGCAACCATTGTTACATCATTACACAATGTGGCTGTGTCATTGTGCAACCATTGTTACATCATTATACAATGTGGCTGTGTCATTGTGCAACCATTGTTACATCAGTACACAACGTGGCTGTGTCATTGTGCGACCATTGTTACATCCTTACACAACGTGGCTGTGTCATTGTGCAACCATTGTTACATCATTACACAACGTGGCTGTGTCATTGTGCAACCATTGTTACATCATTACACAGCGTGGCTGTGTCATTGTGCAACCATTGTTACATCATTACACAAAGTGGCTGTGTCATTGTGCAACCATTGTTACATCATTATACAACGTGGCTGTGTCATTGTGCAACCATTGTTACATCATTACACAACGTGGCTGTGTCATTGTGCAACCATTGTTACATCATTACACAAAGTGGCTGTGTCATTGTGCAACCATTGTTACATCATTATACAATGTGGCTGTGTCATTGTGCAACCATTGTAACATCATTATACAACGTGGCTGTATCATTGTGCAACCATTGTTACATCATTACACAAAGTGGCTGTTTCATTGTGCAACCATTGTTACATCATTACACAACGTGGCTGTGTCATTGTGCAACCATTGTTAAATCATTATACAATGTGGCTGTGTCATTGTGAAACCATTGTTACATCAGTACACAACGTGGCTGTGTCATTGTGCAACCATTGTTACATCCTTACACAACGTGGCTGTGTCATTGTGCATCCATTGTTACATCATTATACAACGTGGCTGTGTCATTGTGCAACCATTGTTACATCAGTACACAAAGTGGTTGTGTCATTGTGCAACCATTGTTACATCATTACACAACGTGGCTGTGTCATTGTGCAACCATTGTTACATCATTACACAAAGTGGCTGTGTCATTGTGCAACCATTGTTAAATCATTATACAATGTGGCTGTGTCATTGTGCAACCATTGTTACATCAGTACACAACGTGGCTGTGTCATTGTGCAACCATTGTTACATCCTTACACAACGTGGCTGTGTCATTGTGCAACCCTTGTTACATCATTACACAACGTGGCTGTGTCATTGTGCAACCATTGTTACATCATTACACAATGTGGCTGTGTCATTGTGCAACCATTGTTACATCATTATACAATGTGGCTGTGTCATTGTGCAACCATTGTTACATCAGTACACAACGTGGCTGTGTCATTGTGCGACCATTGTTACATCCTTACACAACGTGGCTGTGTCATTGTGCAACCATTGTTACATCATTACACAACGTGGCTGTGTCATTGTGCAACCATTGTTACATCATTACACAGCGTGGCTGTGTCATTGTGCAACCATTGTTACATCATTACACAAAGTGGCTGTGTCATTGTGCAACCATTGTTACATCATTATACAACGTGGCTGTGTCATTGTGCAACCATTGTTACATCATTACACAAAGTGGCTGTGTCATTGTGCAACCATTGTTACATCATTACACAAAGTGGCTGTGTCATTGTGCAACCATTGTTAAATCATTATACAACGTGGCTGTGTCATTGTGCAACCATTGTTACATCATTACACAAAGTGGCTGTGTCATTGTGCAACCATTGTTACATCATTATACAACGTGGCTGTGTCATTGTGCAACCATTGTTACATCATTATACAACGTGGCTGTTTCATTGTGCAACCATTGTTACATCATTATACAACGTGGCTGTGTCATTGTGCAACCATTGTTACATCATTATACAACATGGCTGTGTCATTGTGCAACCATTGTTAAATCATTACACAAAGTGGCTGAGTCATTGTGCATCCATTGTTACATCATTACACAACGTGGCTGTGTCATTGTGCAACCATTGTTACATCATTACACAACGTGGCTGTGTCATTGTGCAACTATTGTTACATCATTACACAAAGTGGCTGTGTCATTGTGTAACCATTGTTACATCATTATACAACGTGGCTGTGTCATTGTGCAACCATTGTTACATCATTACACAACGTGTCCGTGTCATTGTGCAACCATTGTTACATCATTATACAACGTGGCTGTGTCATTGTGCAACCATTGTTACATCATTACACAAAGTGGCTGTGTCATTGTGCAACCATTGTTACATCATTATACAACGTGGCTGTGTCATTGTGCAACCATTGTTACATCATTATACAACGTGGCTGTTTCATTGTGCAACCATTGTTACATCATTATACAACGTGGCTGTGTCATTGTGCAACCATTGTTACATCATTATACAACATGGCTGTGTCATTGTGCAACCATTGTTAAATCATTACACAAAGTGGCTGAGTCATTGTGCATCCATTGTTACATCATTACACAACGTGGCTGTGTCATTGTGCAACCATTGTTACATCATTATACAACGTGGCTGTTTCATTGTGCAACCATTGTTACATCATTATACAACGTGGCTGTGTCATTGTGCAACCATTGTTAAATCATTACACAAAGTGGCTGAGTCATTGTGCATCCATTGTTACATCATTATACAACGTGGCTGTGTCATTGTGCAACCATTGTTACATCATTATACAACGTGGCTGTTTCATTGTGCAACCATTGTTACATCATTATACAACGTGGCTGTGTCATTGTGCAACCATTGTTACATCATTATACAACATGGCTGTGTCATTGTGCAACCATTGTTAAATCATTACACAAAGTGGCTGAGTCATTGTGCATCCATTGTTACATCATTACACAACGTGGCTGTGTCATTGTGCAACCATTGTTACATCATTACACAACGTGGCTGTGTCATTGTGCAACTATTGTTACATCATTACACAAAGTGGCTGTGTCATTGTGTAACCATTGTTACATCATTATACAACGTGGCTGTGTCATTGTGCAACCATTGTTACATCATTACACAACGTGGCCGTGTCATTGTGCAACCATTGTTACATCATTATACAACGTGGCTGTGTCATTGTGCAACCATTGTTACATCATTATACAACGTGGCTGTGTCATTGTGCAACAATTGTTACATCATTACACAAAGTGGCTGTGTCATTGTGCAACCATTGTTACATCATTATACAACGTGGCTGTGTCATTGTGCAACCATTGTAACATCATTATACAACATCGCTGTGTCATTGTGCAACCATTGTTACATCATTACACAACGTGGCTGTGTCATTGTGCAACCATTGTTACATCATTACACAACGTGGCTGTGTCATTGTGCAACCATTGTTATATCATTACACAACGTGGCTGTGTCATTGTGCAACCATTGTTACATCATTACACAAAGTGGCTGTGTCATTGTGCAACCATTGTTACATCATTATACAATGTGGCTGTGTCATTGTGCAACCATTGTTACATCAGTACACAACGTGGCTGTGTCATTGTGCAACCATTTTACATCCTTACACAACGTGGCTGTGTCATTGTGCAACCATTGTTACATCATTACACAACGTGGCTGTGTCATTGTGCAACCATTGTTACATCATTACACAAAGTGGCTGTGTCATTGTGCAACCATTGTTACATCATTACACAACGTGGCTGTGTCATTGTGCAACCATTGTTACATCATTACACAATGTGGCTGTGTCATTGTGCAACCATTGTTACATCATTATACAATGTGGCTGTGTCATTGTGCAACCATTGTTACATCAGTACACAACGTGGCTGTGTCATTGTGCAACCATTGTTACATCCTTACACAACGTGGCAGTATCATTGTGCAACCATTGTTACATCATTACACAACGTGGCTGTGACATTGTGCAACCATTGTTACATCATTACACAAAGTGGCTGTGTCATTGTGCAACCATTGTTACATCATTATACAACGTGGCTGTGTCATTGTGCAACCATTGTTACATCATTACACAATGTGGCTGTGTCATTGTGCAACCATTGTTACATCATTATACAACGTGGCTGTGTCATTGTGCAACCATTGTTACATCATTATACAACGTGGCTGTGTCATTGTGCAACCATTGTTACATCATTACACAAAGTGGCTGTGTCATTGTGCAACCATTGTTACATCATTACACAACGTGGCTGTGTCATTGTGCTACCATTGTTACATCATTACACAACGTGGCTGTGTCATTGTGCAACCATTGTTACATCATTATACAACGTGGCTGTGTCATTGTGCAACCATTGTTACATCATTATACAACGTGGCTGTGTCATTGTGCAACAATTGTTACATCATTACACAAAGTGGCTGTGTCATTGTGCAACCATTGTTACATCATTATACAACGTGGCTGTGTCATTGTGCAACCATTGTAACATCATTATACAACGTGGCTGTGTCATTGTGCAACCATTGTTACATCATTACACAACGTGGCTGTGTCATTGTGCAACCATTGTTACATCATTACACAACGTGGCTGTGTATTGTGCAACCATTGTTACATCATTACACAACGTGGCTGTGTCATTGTGCAACCATTGTTACATCATTACACAAAGTGGCTGTGTCATTGTGCAACCATTGTTACATCATTATACAATGTGGCTGTGTCATTGTGCAACCATTGTTACATCAGTACACAACGTGGCTGTGTCATTGTGCAACCATTGTTACATCCTTACACAACGTGGCTGTGTCATTGTGCAACCATTGTTACATCATTACACGATGTGGCTTTTCATTGTGCAACCATTGTTACATCATTACACAAAGTGGCTGTGTCATTGTGCAACCATTGTTACATCATTATACAACGTGGCTGTGTCATTGTGCAACCATTGTTACATCATTACACAATGTGGCTGTGTCATTGTGCAACCATTGTTACATCATTATACAATGTGGCTGTGTCATTGTGCAACCATTGTTACATCAGTACACAACGTGGCTGTGTCATTGTGCGACCATTGTTACATCCTTACACAATGTGGCTGTGTCATTGTGCAACCATTGTTACATCATTACACAACGTGGCTGTGTCATTGTGCAACCATTGTTACATCATTACACAAAGTGGCTGTGTCATTGTGCAACCATTGTTACATCATTATACAACGTGGCTGTGTCATTGTGCAACCATTGTTACATCATTACACAATGTGGCTGTGTCATTGTGCAACCATTGTTACATCATTACACAACGTGGCTGTGTCATTGTGCAACCATTGTTACATCATTATACAACGTGGCTGTTTCATTGTGCAACCATTGTTACATCATTATACAACGTGGCTGTGTCATTGTGCAACCATTGTTAAATCATTACACAAAGTGGCTGAGTCATTGTGCATCCATTGTTACATCATTATACAACGTGGCTGTGTCATTGTGCAACCATTGTTACATCATTATACAACGTGGCTGTTTCATTGTGCAACCATTGTTACATCATTATACAACGTGGCTGTGTCATTGTGCAACCATTGTTACATCATTATACAACGTGGCTGTGTCATTGTGCAACCATTGTTAAATCATTACACAAAGTGGCTGAGTCATTGTGCATCCATTGTTACATCATTACACAACGTGGCTGTGTCATTGTGCAACCATTGTTACATCATTACACAACGTGGCTGTGTCATTGTGCAACTATTGTTACATCATTACACAAAGTGGCTGTGTCATTGTGTAACCATTGTTACATCATTATACAACGTGGCTGTGTCATTGTGCAACCATTGTTACATCATTACACAACGTGGCCGTGTCATTGTGCAACCATTGTTACATCATTATACAACGTGGCTGTGTCATTGTGCAACCATTGTTACATCATTATACAACGTGGCTGTGTCATTGTGCAACAATTCTTACATCATTACACAAAGTGGCTGTGTCATTGTGCAACCATTGTTACATCATTATACAACGTGGCTGTGTCATTGTGCAACCATTGTAACATCATTATACAACGTGGCTGTGTCATTGTGCAACCATTGTTACATCATTACACAACGTGGCTGTGTCATTGTGCAACCATTGTTACATCATTACACAACGTGGCTGTGTCATTGTGCAACCATTGTTACATCATTACACAACGTGGCTGTGTCATTGTGCAACCATTGTTACATCATTACACAAAGTGGCTGTGTCATTGTGCAACCATTGTTACATCATTATACAATGTGGCTGTGTCATTGTGCAACCATTGTTACATCAGTACACAACGTGGCTGTGTCATTGTGCAACCATTTTACATCCTTACACAACGTGGCTGTGTCATTGTGCAACCATTGTTACATCATTACACAACGTGGCTGTGTCATTGTGCAACCATTGTTACATCATTACACAAAGTGGCTGTGTCATTGTGCAACCATTGTTACATCATTACACAACGTGGCTGTGTCATTGTGCAACCATTGTTACATCATTACACAATGTGGCTGTGTCATTGTGCAACCATTGTTACATCATTATACAATGTGGCTGTGTCATTGTGCAACCATTGTTACATCAGTACACAACGTGGCTGTGTCATTGTGCAACCATTGTTACATCCTTACACAACGTGGCAGTGTCATTGTGCAACCATTGTTACATCATTACACAAAGTGGCTGTGTCATTGTGCAACCATTGTTACATCATTACACAACGTGGCTGTGTCATTGTGCTACCATTGTTACATCATTACACAACGTGGCTGTGTCATTGTGCAACCATTGTTACATCATTATACAACGTGGCTGTGTCATTGTGCAACCATTGTTACATCATTATACAACGTGGCTGTGTCATTGTGCAACAATTGTTACATCATTACACAAAGTGGCTGTGTCATTGTGCAACCATTGTTACATCATTATACAACGTGGCTGTGTCATTGTGCAACCATTGTAACATCATTATACAACGTGGCTGTGTCATTGTGCAACCATTGTTACATCATTACACAACGTGGCTGTGTCATTGTGCAACCATTGTTACATCATTACACAACGTGGCTGTGTCATTGTGCAACCATTGTTACATCATTACACAACGTGGCTGTGTCATTGTGCAACCATTGTTACATCATTACACAAAGTGGCTGTGTCATTGTGCAACCATTGTTACATCATTATACAATGTGGCTGTGTCATTGTGCAACCATTGTTACATCAGTACACAACGTGGCTGTGTCATTGTGCAACCATTGTTACATCCTTACACAACGTGGCTGTGTCATTGTGCAACCATTGTTACATCATTACACGATGTGGCTTTTCATTGTGCAACCATTGTTACATCATTACACAAAGTGGCTGTGTCATTGTGCAACCATTGTTACATCATTATACAACGTGGCTGTGTCATTGTGCAACCATTGTTACATCATTACACAATGTGGCTGTGTCATTGTGCAACCATTGTTACATCATTATACAATGTGGCTGTGTCATTGTGCAACCATTGTTACATCAGTACACAACGTGGCTGTGTCATTGTGCGACCATTGTTACATCCTTACACAATGTGGCTGTGTCATTGTGCAACCATTGTTACATCATTACACAACGTGGCTGTGTCATTGTGCAACCATTGTTACATCATTACACAAAGTGGCTGTGTCATTGTGCAACCATTGTTACATCATTATACAACGTGGCTGTGTCATTGTGCAACCATTGTTACATCATTACACAATGTGGCTGTGTCATTGTGCAACCATTGTTACATCATTATACAACGTGGCTTTATCATTGTGCAACCATTGTTACATCATTATACAACGTGGCTGTGTCATTGTGCAACCATTGTTACATCAATAGACACAAAGTGGCTGTGTCATTGTGCAACCATTGTTACATCATTACACAACGTGGCTGTGTCATTGTGCTACCATTGTTACATCATTACACAAAGTGGCTGTGTCATTGTGCAACCATTGTTACATCATTACACAACGTGGCTGTGTCAATGTGCAACCATTGTTACATCATTACACAACGTGGCTGTGTCATTGTGCAACCATTGTTACATCATTACACAACGTGGCTGTGTCATTGTGCAACCATTGTTACATCATTACACAACGTGGCTGTGTCATTGTGCAACCATTGTTACATCATTACATAAAGTGGCTTTGTCATTGTGCAACCATTGTTACATCATTATACAACGTGGCTGTGTCATTGTGCAACCATTGTTACATCATTATAAAACGTGGCTGTGTCATTGTGTAACCATTGTTACATCATTATAAAACGTGGCAGTGTCATTGTGCAACCATTGTTACATCATTATACAACGTGGCTTTTTCATTGTGCAACCATTGTTACATCATTACACAAAGTGGCTGTGTCATTGTGCAACCATTGTTACATCATTACACAAAGTGGCTGTGTCATTGTGCAACCATTGTTAAATCATTATACAATGTGGCTGTGTCATTGTGCAACCATTGTTACATCAGTACACAACGTGGCTGTGTCATTGTGCAACCATTGTTACATCCTTACACAACGTGGCTGTGTCATTGTGCAACCCTTGTTACATCATTACACAACGTGGCTGTGTCATTGTGCAACCATTGTTACATCATTACACAAAGTGGCTGTGTCATTGTGCAACCATTGTTACATCATTATACAACGTGGCTGTGTCATTGTGCAACCATTGTGACATCATTACACAATGTGGCTGTGTCATTGTGCAACCATTGTTACATCATTATACAATGTGGCTGTGTCATTGTGCAACCATTGTTACATCAGTACACAACGTGGCTGTGTCATTGTGCGACCATTGTTACATCCTTACACAACGTGGCTGTGTCATTGTGCAACCATTGTTACATCATTACACAACATGGCTGTGTCATTGTGCATCCATTGTTACATCATTACACAACGTGGCTGTGTCATTGTGCAACCATTGTTACATCATTACACAACGTGGCTGTGTCATTGTGCAACCATTGTTACATCATTACACAAAGTGGCTGTGTCATTGTGCAACCATTGTTACATCATTATACAATGTGGCTGTGTCATTGTGCAACCATTGTAACATCATTATACAACATGGCTGTATCATTGTGCAACCATTGTTACATCATTACACAAAGTGGCTGTTTCATTGTGCAACCATTGTTACATCATTACACAACGTGGCTGTGTCATTGTGCAACCATTGTTAAATCATTATACAATGTGGCTGTGTCATTGTGCAACCATTGTTACATCAGTACACAACGTGGCTGTGTCATTGTGCAACCATTGTTACATCCTTACACAACATGGCTGTGTCATTGTGCATCCATTGTTACATCATTATACAACGTGGCTGTGTCATTGTGCAACCATTGTTACATCAGTACACAAAGTGGTTGTGTCATTGTGCAAACATTGTTACATCATTACACAACGTGGCTGTGTCATTGTGCAACCATTGTTACATCATTACACAAAGTGGCTGTGTCATTGTGCAACCATTGTTAAATCATTATACAATGTGGCTGTGTCATTGTGCAACCATTGTTACATCAGTACACAACGTGGCTGTGTCATTGTGCAACCATTGTTACATCCTTACACAACGTGGCTGTGTCATTGTGCAACCCTTTTTACATCATTACACAACGTGGCTGTGTCATTGTGCAACCATTGTTACATCATTACACAAAGTGGCTGTGCCATTGTGCAACCATTGTTACATCATTATACAACGTGGCTGTGTCATTGTGCAACCATTGTTACATCATTACACAATGTGGCTGTGTCATTGTGCAACCATTGTTACATCATTATACAATGTGGCTGTGTCATTGTGCAACCATTGTTACATCAGTACACAACGTGGCTGTGTCATTGTGCCACCATTGTTACATCCTTACACAACGTGGCTGTGTCATTGTGCAACCATTGTTACATTATTACACAACGTGGCTGTGTCATTGTGCAACCATTGTTACATCATTACACAACGTGGCTGTGTCATTGTGCAACCATTGTTACATCATTACACAAAGTGGCTGTGTCATTGTGCAACCATTGTTACATCATTATACAACGTGGCTGTGTCATTGTGCAACCATTGTTACATCATTACACAAAGTGGCTGTGTCATTGTGCAACCATTGTTACATCATTACACAAAGTGGCTGTGTCCTTGTGCAACCATTGTTAAATCATTATACAACGTGGCTGTGTCATTGTGCAACCATTGTTACATCATTACACAAAGTGGCTGTGTCATTGTGCAACCATTGTTACATCATTATACAACGTGGCTGTGTCATTGTGCAACCATTGTTACATCATTATACAACATGGCTGTGTCATTGTGCAACCATTGTTAAATCATTACACAAAGTGGCTGAGTCATTGTGCATCCATTGTTACATCATTACACAACGTGGCTGTGTCATTGTGAAACCATTGTTACATCATTACACAACGTGGCTGTGTCATTGTGCAACTATTGTTACATCATTACACAAAGTGGCTGTGTCATTGTGTAACCATTGTTACATCATTATACAACGTGGCTGTGTCATTGTGCAACCATTGTTACATCATTACACAACGTGGCCGTGTCATTGTGCAACCATTGTTACATCATTATACAACGTGGCTGTGTTATTGTGCAACCATTGTTACATCATTACACAAAGTGGCTGTGTCATTGTGCAACCATTGTTACATCATTATACAACGTGGCTGTGTCATTGTGCAACCATTGTTACATCATTATACAACGTGGCTGTTTCATTGTGCAACCATTGTTACATCATTATACAACGTGGCTGTGTCATTGTGCAACCATTGTTACATCATTATACAACATGGCTGTGTCATTGTGCAACCATTGTTAAATCATTACACAAAGTGGCTGAGTCATTGTGCATCCATTGTTACATCATTACACAACGTGGCTGTGTCATTGTGCAACCATTGTTACATCATTATACAACGTGGCTGTTTCATTGTGCAACCATTGTTACATCATTATACAACGTGACTGTGTCATTGTGCAACCATTGTTAAATCATTACACAAAGTGGCTGAGTCATTGTGCATCCATTGTTACATCATTATACAACGTGGCTGTGTCATTGTGCAACCATTGTTACATCATTATACAACGTGGCTGTTTCATTGTGCAACCATTGTTACATCATTATACAACGTGGCTGTGTCATTGTGCAACCATTGTTACATCATTATACAACATGGCTGTGTCATTGTGCAACCATTGTTAAATCATTACACAAAGTGGCTGAGTCATTGTGCATCCATTGTTACATCATTACACAACGTGGCTGTGTCATTGTGCAACCATTGTTACATCATTACACAACGTGGCTGTGTCATTGTGCAACTATTGTTACATCATTACACAAAGTGGCTGTGTCATTGTGTAACCATTGTTACATCATTATACAACGTGGCTGTGTCATTGTGCAACCATTGTTACATCATTACACAACGTGGCCGTGTCATTGTGCAACCATTGTTACATCATTATACAACGTGGCTGTGTCATTGTGCAACCATTGTTACATCATTATACAACGTGGCTGTGTCATTGTGCAACAATTGTTACATCATTACACAAAGTGGCTGTGTCATTGTGCAACCATTGTTACATCATTATACAACGTGGCTGTGTCATTGTGCAACAATTGTTACATCATTACACAAAGTGGCTGTGTCATTGTGCAACCATTGTAACATCATTATACAACATGGCTGTGTCATTGTGCAACCATTGTTACATCATTACACAACGTGGCTGTGTCATTGTGCAACCATTGTTACATCATTACACAACGTGGCTGTGTCATTGTGCAACCATTGTTACATCATTACACAACGTGGCTGTGTCATTGTGCAACCATTGTTACATCATTACACAAAGTGGCTGTGCCATTGTGCAACCATTGTTACATCATTATACAATGTGGCTGTGTCATTGTGCAACCATTGTTACATCAGTACACAACGTGGCTGTGTCATTGTGCAACCATTTTACATCCTTACACAACGTGGCTGTGTCATTGTGCAACCATTGTTACATCATTACACAATGTGGCTGTGTCATTGTGCAACCATTGTTACATCATTACACAAAGTGGCTGTGTCATTGTGCAACCATTGTTACATCATTACACAACGTGGCTGTGTCATTGTGCAACCATTGTTACATCATTACACAATGTGGCTGTGTCATTGTGCAACCATTGTTACATCATTATACAATGTGGCTGTGTCATTGTGCAACCATTGTTACATCAGTACACAATGTGGCTGTGTCATTGTGCAACCATTGTTACATCCTTACACAACGTGGCAGTGTCATTGTGCAACCATTGTTACATCATTACACAACGTGGCTGTGTCATTGTGCAACCATTGTTACATCATTACACAAAGTGGCTGTGTCATTGTGCAACCATTGTTACATCATTACACAATGTGGCTGTGTCATTGTGCAACCATTGTTACATCATTATACAACGTGGCTGTGTCATTGTGCAACCATTGTTACATCATTATACAACGTGGCTGTGTCATTGTGCAACCATTGTTACATCATTACACAAAGTGGCTGTGTCATTGTGCAACCATTGTTACATCATTACACAACGTGGCTGTGTCATTGTGCTACCATTGTTACATCATTACACAACGTGGCTGTGTCATTGTGCAACCATTGTTACATCATTATACAACGTGGCTGTGTCATTGTGCAACCATTGTTACATCATTATACAATGTGGCTGTGTCATTGTGCAACAATTGTTACATCATTACACAAAGTGGCTGTGTCATTGTGCAACCATTGTTACATCATTATACAACGTGGCTGTGTCATTGTGCAACCATTGTAACATCATTATACAACGTGGCTGTGTCATTGTGCAACCATTGTTACATCATTACACAACATGGCTGTGTCATTGTGCAACCATTGTTACATCATTACACAACGTGGCTGTGTCATTGTGCAACCATTGTTACATCATTACACAACGTGGCTGTGTCATTGTGCAACCATTGTTACATCATTACACAAAGTGGCTGTGTCATTGTGCAACCATTGTTACATCATTATACAATGTGGCTGTGTCATTGTGCAACCATTGTTACATCAGTACTCAACGTGGCTGTGTCATTGTGCAACCATTGTTACATCCTTACACAACGTGGCTGTGTCATTGTGCAACCATTGTTACATCATTACACGACGTGGCTTTTCATTGTGCAACCATTGTTACATTATTACACAAAGTGGCTGTGTCATTGTGCAACCATTGTTACATCATTATACAACGTGGCTGTGTCATTGTGCAACCATTGTTACATCATTATACAATGTGGCTGTGTCATTGTGCAACCATTGTTACATCAGTACACAACGTGGCTGTGTCATTGTGCGACCATTGTTACATCCTTACACAATGTGGCTGTGTCATTGTGCAACCATTGTTACATCATTACACAACGTGGCTGTGTCATTGTGCAACCATTGTTACATCATTACACAAAGTGGCTGTGTCATTGTGCAACCATTGTTACATCATTATACAACGTGGCTGTGTCATTGTGCAACCATTGTTACATCAATAGACACAAAAGGGCTGTGTCATTGTGCAACCATTGTTACATCATTACACAACGTGGCTGTGTCATTGTGCTACCATTGTTACATCATTACACAAAGTGGCTGTGTCATTGTGCAACCATTGTTACATCATTACACAACGTGGCTGTGTCAATGTGCAACCATTGTTACATCATTACACAAGGTGGTTGTGTCATTGTGCAACCATTGTTACATCATTACACAAAGTGGCTGTGTCATTGTGCAACCATTGTTACATCATTATACAACGTGGCTGTGTCATTGTGCAACCATTGTTACATCATTACACAAAGTGGCTGTGTCATTGTGCAACCATTGTTACATCATTACACAACATGGCTGTGTCATTGTGCAACCATTGTTACATCATTACACAACGTGGCTGTGTCATTGTGCAACCATTGTTACATCATTACACAATGTGGCTGTGTCATTGTGCAACCATTGTTACATCATTACACAACGTGGCTGTGTCATTGTGCAACCATTGTTACATCATTACACAACGTGGCTGTGTCATTGTGCAACCATTGTTACATCATTACATAAAGTGGCTGTGTCATTGTGCAACCATTGTTACATCATTACACAAAGTGGCTGTGTCATTGTGCAACCATTGTTAAATCATTATACAACGTGGCTGTGTCATTGTGCAACCATTGTTACATCATTACACAACGTGGCTGTGTCATTGTGCAACCATTGTTACATCATTATACAACGTGGCTGTATCATTGTGCAACCATTGTTACATCATTATACAACGTGGCTGTGTCATTGTGCAACCATTGTTACATCATTATACAATGTGGCTGTGTCATTGTGCAACCATTGTTACATCAGTACACAACGTGGCTGTGTCATTGTGCAACCATTGTTACATCATTACATAAAGTGGCTGTGTCATTGTGCAACCATTGTTACATCATTACACAAAGTGGCTGTGTCATTGTGCAACCATTGTTAAATCATTATACAACGTGGCTGTGTCATTGTGCAACCATTGTTACATCATTACACAACGTGGCTGTGTCATTGTGCAACCATTGTTACATCATTATACAACGTGGCTGTATCATTGTGCAACCATTGTTACATCATTATACAACGTGGCTGTGTCATTGTGCATCCATTGTTACATCATTACACAACGTGGCTGTGTCATTGTGCAACCATTGTTACATCATTACACAACGTGGCTGTGTCATTGTGCAACCATTGTTACATCATTACAAAGAGTGGCTGTGTCATTGTGAAACCATTGTTACATCATTACACAAAGTGGCTGTGTCATTGTGCAACCATTGTTAAATCATTACACAACGTGGCTGTGTCATTGTGCAATCATTGTTACATCATTACACAAAGTGGCTGTGTCATTGTGCAACCATTGTTACATCATTATACAACGTGGCTGTGTCATTGTGCAACCATTGTTACATCATTACACAAAGTGGCTGTGTCATTGTGCAACCATTGTTACATCATTATACAACATGGCTGTGTCATTGTGCAACCATTGTAACATCATTATACAACGTGGCTGTGTCATTGTGCAACCATTGTTACATCATTACACAACGTGGCTGTGTCATTGTGCAACCATTGTTACATCATTACACAACGTGGCTGTGTCATTGTGCGACCATTGTTACATCCTTACACAACGTGGCTGTGTCATTGTGCAACCATTGTTACATCATTACACAACATGGCTGTGTCATTGTGCAACCATTGTTACATCATTACACAACGTGGCTGTGTCATTGTGCAACCATTGTTACATCATTACACAACGTGGCTGTGTCATTGTGCAACCATTGTTACATCATTACACAAAGTGGCTGTGTCATTGTGCAACCATTGTTACATCATTATACAATGTGGCTGTGTCATTGTGCAACCATTGTAACATCATTATACAACGTGGCTGTATCATTGTGCAACCATTGTTACATCATTACACAAAGTGGCTGTTTCATTGTGCAACCATTGTTACATCATTACACAACGTGGCTGTGTCATTGTGCAACCATTGTTAAATCATTATACAATGTGGCTGTGTCATTGTGCAACCATTGTTACATCAGTACACAACGTGGCTGTGTCATTGTGCAACCATTGTTACATCCTTACACAACGTGGCTGTGTCATTGTGCATCCATTGTTACATCATTATACAACGTGGCTGTGTCATTGTGCAACCATTGTTACATCAGTACACAAAGTGGTTGTGTCATTGTGCAACCATTGTTACATCATTACACAACGTGGCTGTGTCATTGTGCAACCATTGTTACATCATTACACAAAGTGGCTGTGTCATTGTGCAACCATTGTTAAATCATTATACAATGTGGCTGTGTCATTGTGCAACCATTGTTACATCAGTACACAACGTGGCTGTGTCATTGTGCAACCATTGTTACATCCTTACACAACGTGGCTGTGTCATTGTGCAACCCTTGTTACATCATTACACAACGTGGCTGTGTCATTGTGCAACCATTGTTACATCATTACACAAAGTGGCTGCGTCATTGTGCAACCATTGTTACATCATTATACAACGTGGCTGTGTCATTGTGCAACCATTGTTACATCATTACACAATGTGGCTGTGTCATTGTGCAACCATTGTTACATCATTATACAATGTGGCTGTGTCATTGTGCAACCATTGTTACATCAGTACACAACGTGGCTGTGTCATTGTGCGACCATTGTTACATCCTTACACAACGTGGCTGTGTCATTGTGCAACCATTGTTACATCATTACACAACGTGGCTGTGTCATTGTGCAACCATTGTTACATCATTACACAGCGTGGCTGTGTCATTGTGCAACCATTGTTACATCATTACACAAAGTGGCTGTGTCATTGTGCAACCATTGTTACATCATTATACAACGTGGCTGTGTCATTGTGCAACCATTGTTACATCATTACACAACGTGGCTGTGTCATTGTGCAACCATTGTTACATCATTACACAAAGTGGCTGTGTCATTGTGCAACCATTGTTACATCATTATACAATGTGGCTGTGTCATTGTGCAACCATTGTAACATCATTATACAACGTGGCTGTATCATTGTGCAACCATTGTTACATCATTACACAAAGTGGCTGTTTCATTGTGCAACCATTGTTACATCATTACACAACGTGGCTGTGTCATTGTGCAACCATTGTTAAATCATTATACAATGTGGCTGTGTCATTGTGAAACCATTGTTACATCAGTACACAACGTGGCTGTGTCATTGTGCAACCATTGTTACATCCTTACACAACGTGGCTGTGTCATTGTGCATCCATTGTTACATCATTATACAACGTGGCTGTGTCATTGTGCAACCATTGTTACATCAGTACACAAAGTGGTTGTGTCATTGTGCAACCATTGTTACATCATTACACAACGTGGCTGTGTCATTGTGCAACCATTGTTACATCATTACACAAAGTGGCTGTGTCATTGTGCAACCATTGTTAAATCATTATACAATGTGGCTGTGTCATTGTGCAACCATTGTTACATCAGTACACAACGTGGCTGTGTCATTGTGCAACCATTGTTACATCCTTACACAACGTGGCTGTGTCATTGTGCAACCCTTGTTACATCATTACACAACGTGGCTGTGTCATTGTGCAACCATTGTTACATCATTACACAATGTGGCTGTGTCATTGTGCAACCATTGTTACATCATTATACAATGTGGCTGTGTCATTGTGCAACCATTGTTACATCAGTACACAACGTGGCTGTGTCATTGTGTGACCATTGTTACATCCTTACACAACGTGGCTGTGTCATTGTGCAACCATTGTTACATCATTACACAACGTGGCTGTGTCATTGTGCAACCATTGTTACATCATTACACAGCGTGGCTGTGTCATTGTGCAACCATTGTTACATCATTACACAAAGTGGCTGTGTCATTGTGCAACCATTGTTACATCATTATACAACGTGGCTGTGTCATTGTGCAACCATTGTTACATCATTACACAAAGTGGCTGTGTCATTGTGCAACCATTGTTACATCATTACACAAAGTGGCTGTGTCATTGTGCAACCATTGTTAAATCATTATACAACGTGGCTGTGTCATTGTGCAACCATTGTTACATCATTACACAAAGTGGCTGTGTCATTGTGCAACCATTGTTACATCATTATACAACGTGGCTGTGTCATTGTGCAACCATTGTTACATCATTATACAACGTGGCTGTTTCATTGTGCAACCATTGTTACATCATTATACAACGTGGCTGTGTCATTGTGCAACCATTGTTACATCATTATACAACATGGCTGTGTCATTGTGCAACCATTGTTAAATCATTACACAAAGTGGCTGAGTCATTGTGCATCCATTGTTACATCATTACACAACGTGGCTGTGTCATTGTGCAACCATTGTTACATCATTACACAACGTGGCTGTGTCATTGTGCAACTATTGTTACATCATTACACAAAGTGGCTGTGTCATTGTGTAACCATTGTTACATCATTATACAACGTGGCTGTGTCATTGTGCAACCATTGTTACATCATTACACAACGTGTCCGTGTCATTGTGCAACCATTGTTACATCATTATACAACGTGGCTGTGTCATTGTGCAACCATTGTTACATCATTACACAAAGTGGCTGTGTCATTGTGCAACCATTGTTACATCATTATACAACGTGGCTGTGTCATTGTGCAACCATTGTTACATCATTATACAACGTGGCTGTTTCATTGTGCAACCATTGTTACATCATTATACAACGTGGCTGTGTCATTGTGCAACCATTGTTTCATCATTATACAACATGGCTGTGTCATTGTGCAACCATTGTTAAATCATTACACAAAGTGGCTGAGTCATTGTGCATCCATTGTTACATCATTACACAACGTGGCTGTGTCATTGTGCAACCATTGTTACATCATTATACAACGTGGCTGTTTCATTGTGCAACCATTGTTACATCATTATACAACGTGGCTGTGTCATTGTGCAACCATTGTTAAATCATTACACAAAGTGGCTGAGTCATTGTGCATCCATTGTTACATCATTATACAACGTGGCTGTGTCATTGTGCAACCATTGTTACATCATTATACAACGTGGCTGTTTCATTGTGCAACCATTGTTACATCATTATACAACGTGGCTGTGTCATTGTGCAACCATTGTTACATCATTATACAACATGGCTGTGTCATTGTGCAACCATTGTTAAATCATTACACAAAGTGGCTGAGTCATTGTGCATCCATTGTTACATCATTACACAACGTGGCTGTGTCATTGTGCAACCATTGTTACATCATTACACAACGTGGCTGTGTCATTGTGCAACTATTGTTACATCATTACACAAAGTGGCTGTGTCATTGTGTAACCATTGTTACATCATTATACAACGTGGCTGTGTCATTGTGCAACCATTGTTACATCATTACACAACGTGGCCGTGTCATTGTGCAACCATTGTTACATCATTATACAACGTGGCTGTGTCATTGTGCAACCATTGTTACATCATTATACAACGTGGCTGTGTCATTGTGCAACAATTGTTACATCATTACACAAAGTGGCTGTGTCATTGTGCAACCATTGTTACATCATTATACAACGTGGCTGTGTCATTGTGCAACCATTGTAACATCATTATACAACATCGCTGTGTCATTGTGCAACCATTGTTACATCATTACACAACGTGGCTGTGTCATTGTGCAACCATTGTTACATCATTACACAACGTGGCTGTGTCATTGTGCAACCATTGTTACATCATTACACAACGTGGCTGTGTCATTGTGCAACCATTGTTACATCATTACACAAAGTGGCTGTGTCATTGTGCAACCATTGTTACATCATTATACAATGTGGCTGTGTCATTGTGCAACCATTGTTACATCAGTACACAACGTGGCTGTGTCATTGTGCAACCATTTTACATCCTTACACAACGTGGCTGTGTCATTGTGCAACCATTGTTACATCATTACACAACGTGGCTGTGTCATTGTGCAACCATTGTTACATCATTACACAAAGTGGCTGTGTCATTGTGCAACCATTGTTACATCATTACACAACGTGGCTGTGTCATTGTGCAACCATTGTTACATCATTACACAATGTGGCTGTGTCATTGTGCAACCATTGTTACATCATTATACAATGTGGCTGTGTCATTGTGCAACCATTGTTACATCAGTACACAACGTGGCTGTGTCATTGTGCAACCATTGTTACATCCTTACACAACGTGGCAGTATCATTGTGCAACCATTGTTACATCATTACACAACGTGGCTGTGACATTGTGCAACCATTGTTACATCATTACACAAAGTGGCTGTGTCATTGTGCAACCATTGTTACATCATTATACAACGTGGCTGTGTCATTGTGCAACCATTGTTACATCATTACACAATGTGGCTGTGTCATTGTGCAACCATTGTTACATCATTATACAACGTGGCTGTGTCATTGTGCAACCATTGTTACATCATTATACAACGTGGCTGTGTCATTGTGCAACCATTGTTACATCATTACACAAAGTGGCTGTGTCATTGTGCAACCATTGTTACATCATTACACAACGTGGCTGTGTCATTGTGCTACCATTGTTACATCATTACACAACGTGGCTGTGTCATTGTGCAACCATTGTTACATCATTATACAACGTGGCTGTGTCATTGTGCAACCATTGTTACATCATTATACAACGTGGCTGTGTCATTGTGCAACAATTGTTACATCATTACACAAAGTGGCTGTGTCATTGTGCAACCATTGTTACATCATTATACAACGTGGCTGTGTCATTGTGCAACCATTGTAACATCATTATAAGCCGTGGCTGTGTCATTGTGCAACCATTGTTACATCATTACACAACGTGGCTGTGTCATTGTGCAACCATTGTTACATCATTACACAACGTGGCTGTGTATTGTGCAACCATTGTTACATCATTACACAACGTGGCTGTGTCATTGTGCAACCATTGTTACATCATTACACAAAGTGGCTGTGTCATTGTGCAACCATTGTTACATCATTATACAATGTGGCTGTGTCATTGTGCAACCATTGTTACATCAGTACACAACGTGGCTGTGTCATTGTGCAACCATTGTTACATCCTTACACAACGTGGCTGTGTCATTGTGCAACCATTGTTACATCATTACACGATGTGGCTTTTCATTGTGCAACCATTGTTACATCATTACACAAAGTGGCTGTGTCATTGTGCAACCATTGTTACATCATTATACAACGTGGCTGTGTCATTGTGCAACCATTGTTACATCATTACACAATGTGGCTGTGTCATTGTGCAACCATTGTTACATCATTATACAATGTGGCTGTGTCATTGTGCAACCATTGTTACATCAGTACACAACGTGGCTGTGTCATTGTGCGACCATTGTTACATCCTTACACAATGTGGCTGTGTCATTGTGCAACCATTGTTACATCATTACACAACGTGGCTGTGTCATTGTGCAACCATTGTTACATCATTACACAAAGTGGCTGTGTCATTGTGCAACCATTGTTACATCATTATACAACGTGGCTGTGTCATTGTGCAACCATTGTTACATCATTACACAATGTGGCTGTGTCATTGTGCAACCATTGTTACATCATTACACAACGTGGCTGTGTCATTGTGCAACCATTGTTACATCATTATACAACGTGGCTGTTTCATTGTGCAACCATTGTTACATCATTATACAACGTGGCTGTGTCATTGTGCAACCATTGTTAAATCATTACACAAAGTGGCTGAGTCATTGTGCATCCATTGTTACATCATTATACAACGTGGCTGTGTCATTGTGCAACCATTGTTACATCATTATACAACGTGGCTGTTTCATTGTGCAACCATTGTTACATCATTATACAACGTGGCTGTGTCATTGTGCAACCATTGTTACATCATTATACAACATGGCTGTGTCATTGTGCAACCATTGTTAAATCATTACACAAAGTGGCTGAGTCATTGTGCATCCATTGTTACATCATTACACAACGTGGCTGTGTCATTGTGCAACCATTGTTACATCATTACACAACGTGGCTGTGTCATTGTGCAACTATTGTTACATCATTACACAAAGTGGCTGTGTCATTGTGTAACCATTGTTACATCATTATACAACGTGGCTGTGTCATTGTGCAACCATTGTTACATCATTACACAACGTGGCCGTGTCATTGTGCAACCATTGTTACATCATTATACAACGTGGCTGTGTCATTGTGCAACCATTGTTACATCATTATACAACGTGGCTGTGTCATTGTGCAACAATTCTTACATCATTACACAAAGTGGCTGTGTCATTGTGCAACCATTGTTACATCATTATACAACGTGGCTGTGTCATTGTGCAACCATTGTAACATCATTATACAACGTGGCTGTGTCATTGTGCAACCATTGTTACATCATTACACAACGTGGCTGTGTCATTGTGCAACCATTGTTACATCATTACACAACGTGGCTGTGTCATTGTGCAACCATTGTTACATCATTACACAACGTGGCTGTGTCATTGTGCAACCATTGTTACATCATTACACAAAGTGGCTGTGTCATTGTGCAACCATTGTTACATCATTATACAATGTGGCTGTGTCATTGTGCAACCATTGTTACATCAGTACACAACGTGGCTGTGTCATTGTGCAACCATTTTACATCCTTACACAACGTGGCTGTGTCATTGTGCAACCATTGTTACATCATTACACAACGTGGCTGTGTCATTGTGCAACCATTGTTACATCATTACACAAAGTGGCTGTGTCATTGTGCAACCATTGTTACATCATTACACAACGTGGCTGTGTCATTGTGCAACCATTGTTACATCATTACACAATGTGGCTGTGTCATTGTGCAACCATTGTTACATCATTATACAATGTGGCTGTGTCATTGTGCAACCATTGTTACATCAGTACACAACGTGGCTGTGTCATTGTGCAACCATTGTTACATCCTTACACAACGTGGCAGTGTCATTGTGCAACCATTGTTACATCATTACACAACGTGGCTGTGTCATTGTGCAACCATTGTTACATCATTACACAAAGTGGCTGTGTCATTGTGCAACCATTGTTACATCATTATACAACGTGGCTGTGTCATTGTGCAACCATTGTTACATCATTACACAATGTGGCTGTGTCATTTTGCAACCATTGTTACATCATTATACAACGTGGCTGTGTCATTGTGCAACCATTGTTACATCATTATACAACGTGGCTGTGTCATTGTGCAACCATTGTTACATCATTACACAAAGTGGCTGTGTCATTGTGCAACCATTGTTACATCATTACACAACGTGGCTGTGTCATTGTGCTACCATTGTTACATCATTACACAACGTGGCTGTGTCATTGTGCAACCATTGTTACATCATTATACAACGTGGCTGTGTCATTGTGCAACCATTGTTACATCATTATACAACGTGGCTGTGTCATTGTGCAACAATTGTTACATCATTACACAAAGTGGCTGTGTCATTGTGCAACCATTGTTACATCATTATACAACGTGGCTGTGTCATTGTGCAACCATTGTAACATCATTATACAACATGGCTGTGTCATTGTGCAACCATTGTTACATCATTACACAACGTGGCTGTGTCATTGTGCAACCATTGTTACATCATTACACAACGTGGCTGTGTCATTGTGCAACCATTGTTACATCATTACACAACGTGGCTGTGTCATTGTGCAACCATTGTTACATCATTACACAAAGTGGCTGTGTCATTGTGCAACCATTGTTACATCATTATACAATGTGGCTGTGTCATTGTGCAACCATTGTTACATCAGTACACAACGTGGCTGTGTCATTGTGCAACCATTGTTACATCCTTACACAACGTGGCTGTGTCATTGTGCAACCATTGTTACATCATTACACGATGTGGCTTTTCATTGTGCAACCATTGTTACATCATTACACAAAGTGGCTGTGTCATTGTGCAACCATTGTTACTTCATTATACAACGTGGCTGTGTCATTGTGCAACCATTGTTACATCATTACACAATGTGGCTGTGTCATTGTGCAACCATTGTTACATCATTATACAATGTGGCTGTGTCATTGTGCAACCATTGTTACATCAGTACACAACGTGGCTGTGTCATTGTGCGACCATTGTTACATCCTTACACAATGTGGCTGTGTCATTGTGCAACCATTGTTACATCATTACACAACGTGGCTGTGTCATTGTGCAACCATTGTTACATCATTACACAAAGTGGCTGTGTCATTGTGCAACCATTGTTACATCATTATACAACGTGGCTGTGTCATTGTGCAACCATTGTTACATCATTACACAATGTGGCTGTGTCATTGTGCAACCATTGTTACATCATTATACAACGTGGCTTTATCATTGTGCAACCATTGTTACATCATTATACAACGTGGCTGTGTCATTGTGCAACCATTGTTACATCAATAGACACAAAGTGGCTGTGTCATTGTGCAACCATTGTTACATCATTACACAACGTGGCTGTGTCATTGTGCTACCATTGTTACATCATTACACAAAGTGGCTGTGTCATTGTGCAACCATTGTTACATCATTACACAACGTGGCTGTGTCAATGTGCAACCATTGTTACATCATTACACAACGTGGCTGTGTCATTGTGCAACCATTGTTACATCATTACACAACGTGGCTGTGTCATTGTGCAACCATTGTTACATCATTACACAACGTGGCTGTGTCATTGTGCAACCATTGTTACATCATTACATAAAGTGGCTTTGTCATTGTGCAACCATTGTTACATCATTATACAACGTGGCTGTGTCATTGTGCAACCATTGTTACATCATTATAAAACGTGGCTGTGTCATTGTGTAACCATTGTTACATCATTATAAAACGTGGCAGTGTCATTGTGCAACCATTGTTACATCATTATACAACGTGGCTTTTTCATTGTGCAACCATTGTTACATCATTACACAAAGTGGCTGTGTCATTGTGCAACCATTGTTACATCATTACACAAAGTGGCTGTGTCATTGTGCAACCATTGTTAAATCATTATACAATGTGGCTGTGTCATTGTGCAACCATTGTTACATCAGTACACAACGTGGCTGTGTCATTGTGCAACCATTGTTACATCCTTACACAACGTGGCTGTGTCATTGTGCAACCCTTGTTACATCATTACACAACGTGGCTGTGTCATTGTGCAACCATTGTTACATCATTACACAAAGTGGCTGTGTCATTGTGCAACCATTGTTACATCATTATACAACGTGGCTGTGTCATTGTGCAACCATTGTGACATCATTACACAATGTGGCTGTGTCATTGTGCAACCATTGTTACATCATTATACAATGTGGCTGTGTCATTGTGCAACCATTGTTACATCAGTACACAACGTGGCTGTGTCATTGTGCGACCATTGTTACATCCTTACACAACGTGGCTGTGTCATTGTGCAACCATTGTTACATCATTACACAACATGGCTGTGTCATTGTGCATCCATTGTTACATCATTACACAACGTGGCTGTGTCATTGTGCAACCATTGTTACATCATTACACAACGTGGCTGTGTCATTGTGCAACCATTGTTACATCATTACACAAAGTGGCTGTGTCATTGTGCAACCATTGTTACATCATTATACAATGTGGCTGTGTCATTGTGCAACCATTGTAACATCATTATACAACATGGCTGTATCATTGTGCAACCATTGTTACATCATTACACAAAGTGGCTGTTTCATTGTGCAACCATTGTTACATCATTACACAACGTGGCTGTGTCATTGTGCAACCATTGTTAAATCATTATACAATGTGGCTGTGTCATTGTGCAACCATTGTTACATCAGTACACAACGTGGCTGTGTCATTGTGCAACCATTGTTACATCCTTACACAACATGGCTGTGTCATTGTGCATCCATTGTTACATCATTATACAACGTGGCTGTGTCATTGTGCAACCATTGTTACATCAGTACACAAAGTGGTTGTGTCATTGTGCAAACATTGTTACATCATTACACAACGTGGCTGTGTCATTGTGCAACCATTGTTACATCATTACACAAAGTGGCTGTGTCATTGTGCAACCATTGTTAAATCATTATACAATGTGGCTGTGTCATTGTGCAACCATTGTTACATCAGTACACAACGTGGCTGTGTCATTGTGCAACCATTGTTACATCCTTACACAACGTGGCTGTGTCATTGTGCAACCCTTTTTACATCATTACACAACGTGGCTGTGTCATTGTGCAACCATTGTTACATCATTACACAAAGTGGCTGTGCCATTGTGCAACCATTGTTACATCATTATACAACGTGGCTGTGTCATTGTGCAACCATTGTTACATCATTACACAATGTGGCTGTGTCATTGTGCAACCATTGTTACATCATTATACAATGTGGCTGTGTCATTGTGCAACCATTGTTACATCAGTACACAACGTGGCTGTGTCATTGTGCCACCATTGTTACATCCTTACACAACGTGGCTGTGTCATTGTGCAACCATTGTTACATCATTACACAAAGTGGCTGTGTCATTGTGCAACCATTGTTACATCATTATACAACGTGGCTGTGTCATTGTGCAACCATTGTTACATCATTACACAAAGTGGCTGTGTCATTGTGCAACCATTGTTACATCATTACACAAAGTGGCTGTGTCATTGTGCAACCATTGTTAAATCATTATACAACGTGGCTGTGTCATTGTGCAACCATTGTTCCATCATTACACAAAGTGGCTGTGTCATTGTGCAACCATTGTTACATCATTATACAACGTGGCTGTGTCATTGTGCAACCATTGTTACATCATTATACAACATGGCTGTGTCATTGTGCAACCATTGTTAAATCATTACACAAAGTGGCTGAGTCATTGTGCATCCATTGTTACATCATTACACAACGTGGCTGTGTCATTGTGAAACCATTGTTACATCATTACACAACGTGGCTGTGTCATTGTGCAACTATTGTTACATCATTACACAAAGTGGCTGTGTCATTGTGTAACCATTGTTACATCATTATACAACGTGGCTGTGTCATTGTGCAACCATTGTTACATCATTACACAACGTGGCCGTGTCATTGTGCAACCATTGTTACATCATTATACAACGTGGCTGTGTTATTGTGCAACCATTGTTACATCATTACACAAAGTGGCTGTGTCATTGTGCAACCATTGTTACATCATTATACAACGTGGCTGTGTCATTGTGCAACCATTGTTACATCATTATACAACGTGGCTGTGTTATTGTGCAACCATTGTTACATCATTACACAAAGTGGCTGTGTCATTGTGCAACCATTGTTACATCATTATACAACGTGGCTGTTTCATTGTGCAACCATTGTTACATCATTATACAACGTGGCTGTGTCATTGTGCAACCATTGTTACATCATTATACAACATGGCTGTGTCATTGTGCAACCATTGTTAAATCATTACACAAAGTGGCTGAGTCATTGTGCATCCATTGTTACATCATTACACAACGTGGCTGTGTCATTGTGCAACCATTGTTACATCATTATACAACGTGGCTGTTTCATTGTGCAACCATTGTTACATCATTATACAACGTGACTGTGTCATTGTGCAACCATTGTTAAATCATTACACAAAGTGGCTGAGTCATTGTGCATCCATTGTTACATCATTATACAACGTGGCTGTGTCATTGTGCAACCATTGTTACATCATTATACAACGTGGCTGTGTCATTGTGCAACCATTGTTACATCATTATACAACGTGGCTGTGTCATTGTGCAACCATTGTTACATCATTATACAACATGGCTGTGTCATTGTGCAACCATTGTTAAATCATTACACAAAGTGGCTGAGTCATTGTGCATCCATTGTTACATCATTACACAACGTGGCTGTGTCATTGTGCAACCATTGTTACATCATTACACAACGTGGCTGTGTCATTGTGCAACTATTGTTACATCATTACACAAAGTGGCTGTGTCATTGTGTAACCATTGTTACATCATTATACAACGTGGCTGTGTCATTGTGCAACCATTGTTACATCATTACACAACGTGGCCGTGTCATTGTGCAACCATTGTTACATCATTATACAACGTGGCTGTGTCATTGTGCAACCATTGTTACATCATTATACAACGTGGCTGTGTCATTGTGCAACAATTGTTACATCATTACACAAAGTGGCTGTGTCATTGTGCAACCATTGTTACATCATTATACAACGTGGCTGTGTCATTGTGCAACAATTGTTACATCATTACACAAAGTGGCTGTGTCATTGTGCAACCATTGTAACATCATTATACAACGTGGCTGTGTCATTGTGCAACCATTGTTACATCATTACACAACGTGGCTGTGTCATTGTGCAACCATTGTTACATCATTACACAACGTGGCTGTGTCATTGTGCAACCATTGTTACATCATTACACAACGTGGCTGTGTCATTGTGCAACCATTGTTACATCATTACACAAAGTGGCTGTGTCATTGTGCAACCATTGTTACATCATTATACAATGTGGCTGTGTCATTGTGCAACCATTGTTACATCAGTACACAACGTGGCTGTGTCATTGTGCAACCATTTTACATCCTTACACAACGTGGCTGTGTCATTGTGCAACCATTGTTACATCATTACACAATGTGGCTGTGTCATTGTGCAACCATTGTTACATCATTACACAAAGTGGCTGTGTCATTGTGCAACCATTGTTACATCATTACACAACGTGGCTGTGTCATTGTGCAACCATTGTTACATCATTACACAATGTGGCTGTGTCATTGTGCAACCATTGTTACATCATTATACAATGTGGCTGTGTCATTGTGCAACCATTGTTACATCAGTACACAACGTGGCTGTGTCATTGTGCAACCATTGTTACATCCTTACACAACGTGGCAGTGTCATTGTGCAACCATTGTTACATCATTACACAACGTGGCTGTGTCATTGTGCAACCATTGTTACATCATTACACAAAGTGGCTGTGTCATTGTGCAACCATTGTTACATCATTACACAATGTGGCTGTGTCATTGTGCAACCATTGTTACATCATTATACAACGTGGCTGTGTCATTGTGCAACCATTGTTACATCATTATACAACGTGGCTGTGTCATTGTGCAACCATTGTTACATCATTACACAAAGTGGCTGTGTCATTGTGCAACCATTGTTACATCATTACACAACATGGCTGTGTCATTGTGCTACCATTGTTACATCATTACACAACGTGGCTGTGTCATTGTGCAACCATTGTTACATCATTATACAACGTGGCTGTGTCATTGTGCAACCATTGTTACATCATTATACAACGTGGCTGTGTCATTGTGCAACAATTGTTACATCATTACACAAAGTGGCTGTGTCATTGTGCAACCATTGTTACATCATTATACAACGTGGCTGTGTCATTGTGCAACCATTGTAACATCATTATACAACGTGGCTGTGTCATTGTGCAACCATTGTTACATCATTACACAACATGGCTGTGTCATTGTGCAACCATTGTTACATCATTACACAACGTGGCTGTGTCATTGTGCAACCATTGTTACATCATTACACAACGTGGCTGTGTCATTGTGCAACCATTGTTACATCATTACACAAAGTGGCTGTGTCATTGTGCAACCATTGTTACATCATTATACAATGTGGCTGTGTCATTGTGCAACCATTGTTACATCAGTACTCAACGTGGCTGTGTCATTGTGCAACCATTGTTACATCCTTACACAACGTGGCTGTGTCATTGTGCAACCATTGTTACATCATTACACGACGTGGCTTTTCATTGTGCAACCATTGTTACATTATTACACAAAGTGGCTGTGTCATTGTGCAACCATTGTTACATCATTATACAACGTGGCTGTGTCATTGTGCAACCATTGTTACATCATTATACAATGTGGCTGTGTCATTGTGCAACCATTGTTACATCAGTACACAACGTGGCTGTGTCATTGTGCGACCATTGTTACATCCTTACACAATGTGGCTGTGTCATTGTGCAACCATTGTTACATCATTACACAACGTGGCTGTGTCATTGTGCAACCATTGTTACATCATTACACAAAGTGGCTGTGTCATTGTGCAACCATTGTTACATCATTACACAAAGTGGCTGTGTCATTGTGCAACCATTGTTAAATCATTATACAACGTGGCTGTGTCATTGTGCAACCATTGTTACATCATTACACAACGTGGCTGTGTCATTGTGCAACCATTGGTACATCATTATACAACGTGGCTGTATCATTGTGCAACCATTGTTACATCATTATACAACGTGGCTGTGTCATTGTGCAACCATTGTTACATCATTATACAATGTGGCTGTGTCATTGTGCAACCATTGTTACATCAGTACACAACGTGGCTGTGTCATTGTGCAACCATTGTTACATCATTACATAAAGTGGCTGTGTCATTGTGCAACCATTGTTACATCATTACACAAAGTGGCTGTGTCATTGTGCAACCATTGTTAAATCATTATACAACGTGGCTGTGTCATTGTGCAACCATTGTTACATCATTACACAACGTGGCTGTGTCATTGTGCAACCATTGTTACATCATTATACAACGTGGCTGTATCATTGTGCAACCATTGTTACATCATTATACAACGTGGCTGTGTCATTGTGCATCCATTGTTACATCATTACACAACGTGGCTGTGTCATTGTGCAACCATTGTTACATCATTACACAACGTGGCTGTGTCATTGTGCAACCATTGTTACATCATTACAAAGAGTGGCTGTGTCATTGTGAAACCATTGTTACATCATTACACAAAGTGGCTGTGTCATTGTGCAACCATTGTTAAATCATTACACAACGTGGCTGTGTCATTGTGCAATCATTGTTACATCATTACACAAAGTGGCTGTGTCATTGTGCAACCATTGTTACATCATTATACAACGTGGCTGTGTCATTGTGCAACCATTGTTACATCATTACACAAAGTGGCTGTGTCATTGTGCAACCATTGTTACATCATTATACAACATGGCTGTGTCATTGTGCAACCATTGTAACATCATTATACAACGTGGCTGTGTCATTGTGCAACCATTGTTACATCATTACACAACGTGGCTGTGTCATTGTGCAACCATTGTTACATCATTACACAACGTGGCTGTGTCATTGTGCAACCATTGTTACATCATTACACAACGTGGCTGTGTCATTGTGCAACCATTGTTACATCATTACACAAAGTGGCTGTGTCATTGTGCAACCATTGTTACATCATTATACAATGTGGCTGTGTCATTGTGCAACCATTGTTACATCAGTACACAACGTGGCTGTGTCATTGTGCAACCATTTTACATCCTTACACAACGTGGCTGTGTCATTGTGCAACCATTGTTACATCATTACACAACGTGGCTGTGTCATTGTGCAACCATTGTTACATCATTACACAAAGTGGCTGTGTCATTGTGCAACCATTGTTACATCATTACACAACGTGGCTGTGTCATTGTGCAACCATTGTTACATCATTACACAATGTGGCTGTGTCATTGTGCAACCATTGTTACATCATTATACAATGTGGCTGTGTCATTGTGCAACCATTGTTACATCAGTACACAACGTGGCTGTGTCATTGTGCAACCATTGTTACATCCTTACACAACGTGGCTGTGTCATTGTGCAACCATTGTTACATCATTACACAACGTGGCTGTGTCATTGTGCAACCATTGTTACATCATTACACAACGTGGCTGTGTCATTGTGCAACCATTGTTACATCATTACACAACGTGGCTGTGTCATTGTGCAACCATTGTTACATCATTACACAAAGTGGCTGTGTCATTGTGCAACCATTGTTACATCATTATACAATGTGGCTGTGTCATTGTGCAACCATTGTTACATCAGTACACAACGTGGCTGTGTCATTGTGCAACCATTGTTACATCCTTACACAACGTGGCTGTGTCATTGTGCAACCATTGTTACATCATTACACGACGTGGCTTTTCATTGTGCAACCAATGTTACATCATTACACAAAGTGGCTGTGTCATTGTGCAACCATTGTTACATCATTATACAACGTGGCTGTGTCATTGTGCAACCATTGTTACATCATTACACAATGTGGCTGTGTCATTGTGCAACCATTGTTACATCATTATACAATGTGGCTGTGTCATTGTGCAACCATTGTTACATCATTACACAACATGGCTGTGTCATTGTGCAACCATTGTTACATCATTACACAACGTGGCTGTGTCATTGTGCAACCATTGTTACATCATTACACAACGTGGCTGTGTCATTGTGCAACCATTGTTACATCATTACACAAAGTGGCTGTGTCATTGTGCAACCATTGTTACATCATTATACAATGTGGCTGTGTCATTGTGCAACCATTGTTACATCAGTACTCAACGTGGCTGTGTCATTGTGCAACCATTGTTACATCCTTACACAACGTGGCTGTGTCATTGTGCAACCATTGTTACATCATTACACGACGTGGCTTTTCATTGTGCAACCATTGTTACATTATTACACAAAGTGGCTGTGTCATTGTGCAACCATTGTTACATCATTATACAACGTGGCTGTGTCATTGTGCAACCATTGTTACATCATTATACAATGTGGCTGTGTCATTGTGCAACCATTGTTACATCAGTACACAACGTGGCTGTGTCATTGTGCGACCATTGTTACATCCTTACACAATGTGGCTGTGTCATTGTGCAACCATTGTTACATCATTACACAACGTGGCTGTGTCATTGTGCAACCATTGTTACATCATTACACAAAGTGGCTGTGTCATTGTGCAACCATTGTTACATCATTATACAACGTGGCTGTGTCATTGTGCAACCATTGTTACATCAATAGACACAAAAGGGCTGTGTCATTGTGCAACCATTGTTACATCATTACACAACGTGGCTGTGTCATTGTGCTACCATTGTTACATCATTACACAAAGTGGCTGTGTCATTGTGCAACCATTGTTACATCATTACACAACGTGGCTGTGTCAATGTGCAACCATTGTTACATCATTACACAAGGTGGTTGTGTCATTGTGCAACCATTGTTACATCATTACACAAAGTGGCTGTGTCATTGTGCAACCATTGTTACATCATTATACAACGTGGCTGTGTCATTGTGCAACCATTGTTACATCATTACACAAAGTGGCTGTGTCATTGTGCAACCATTGTTACATCATTACACAACATGGCTGTGTCATTGTGCAACCATTGTTACATCATTACACAACGTGGCTGTGTCATTGTGCAACCATTGTTACATCATTACACAATGTGGCTGTGTCATTGTGCAACCATTGTTACATCATTACACAACGTGGCTGTGTCATTGTGCAACCATTGTTACATCATTACACAACGTGGCTGTGTCATTGTGCAACCATTGTTACATCATTACATAAAGTGGCTGTGTCATTGTGCAACCATTGTTACATCATTACACAAAGTGGCTGTGTCATTGTGCAACCATTGTTAAATCATTATACAACGTGGCTGTGTCATTGTGCAACGATTGTTACATCATTACACAACGTGGCTGTGTCATTGTGCAACCATTGTTACATCATTATACAACGTGGCTGTATCATTGTGCAACCATTGTTACATCATTATACAACGTGGCTGTGTCATTGTGCAACCATTGTTACATCATTATACAATGTGGCTGTGTCATTGTGCAACCATTGTTACATCAGTACACAACGTGGCTGTGTCATTGTGCAACCATTGTTACATCATTACATAAAGTGGCTGTGTCATTGTGCAACCATTGTTACATCATTACACAAAGTGGCTGTGTCATTGTGCAACCATTGTTAAATCATTATACAACGTGGCTGTGTCATTGTGCAACCATTGTTACATCATTACACAACGTGGCTGTGTCATTGTGCAACCATTGTTACATCATTATACAACGTGGCTGTATCATTGTGCAACCATTGTTACATCATTATACAACGTGGCTGTGTCATTGTGCATCCATTGTTACATCATTACACAACGTGGCTGTGTCATTGTGCAACCATTGTTACATCATTACACAACGTGGCTGTGTCATTGTGCAACCATTGTTACATCATTACAAAGAGTGGCTGTGTCATTGTGAAACCATTGTTACATCATTACACAAAGTGGCTGTGTCATTGTGCAACCATTGTTAAATCATTACACAACGTGGCTGTGTCATTGTGCAATCATTGTTACATCATTACACAAAGTGGCTGTGTCATTGTGCAACCATTGTTACATCATTATACAACGTGGCTGTGTCATTGTGCAACCATTGTTACATCATTACACAAAGTGGCTGTGTCATTGTGCAACCATTGTTACATCATTATACAACATGGCTGTGTCATTGTGCAACCATTGTAACATCATTATACAACGTGGCTGTGTCATTGTGCAACCATTGTTACATCATTACACAACGTGGCTGTGTCATTGTGCAACCATTGTTACATCATTACACAACGTGGCTGTGTCATTGTGCAACCATTGTTACATCATTACACAACGTGGCTGTGTCATTGTGCAACCATTGTTACATCATTACACAAAGTGGCTGTGTCATTATGCAACCATTGTTACATCATTATACAATGTGGCTGTGTCATTGTGCAACCATTGTTACATCAGTACACAACGTGGCTGTGTCATTGTGCAACCATTTTACATCCTTACACAACGTGGCTGTGTCATTGTGCAACCATTGTTACATCATTACACAACGTGGCTGTGTCATTGTGCAACCATTGTTACATCATTACACAAAGTGGCTGTGTCATTGTGCAACCATTGTTACATCATTACACAACGTGGCTGTGTCATTGTGCAACCATTGTTACATCATTACACAATGTGGCTGTGTCATTGTGCAACCATTGTTACATCATTATACAATGTGGCTGTGTCATTGTGCAACCATTGTTACATCAGTACACAACGTGGCTGTGTCATTGTGCAACCATTGTTACATCCTTACACAACGTGGCTGTGTCATTGTGCAACAATTGTTACATCATTACACAAAGTGGCTGTGTCATTGTGCAACCATTGTTACATCATTATACAACGTGGCTGTGTCATTGTGCAACCATTGTAACATCATTATACAACGTGGCTGTGTCATTGTGCAACCATTGTTACATCATTACACAACGTGGCTGTGTCATTGTGCAACCATTGTTACATCATTACACAACGTGGCTGTGTCATTGTGCAACCATTGTTACATCATTACACAACGTGGCTGTGTCATTGTGCAACCATTGTTACATCATTACACAAAGTGGCTGTGTCATTGTGCAACCATTGTTACATCATTATACAATGTGGCTGTGTCATTGTGCAACCATTGTTACATCAGTACACAACGTGGCTGTGTCATTGTGCAACCATTGTTACATCCTTACACAACGTGGCTGTGTCATTGTGCAACCATTGTTACATCATTACACGACGTGGCTTTTCATTGTGCAACCAATGTTACATCATTACACAAAGTGGCTGTGTCATTGTGCAACCATTGTTACATCATTACACAAAGTGGCTGTGTCATTGTGCAACCATTGTTACATCATTATACAACGTGGCTGTGTCATTGTGCAACCATTGTTACATCATTACACAAAGTGGCTGTGTCATTGTGCAACCATTGTTACATCATTATACAACATGGCTGTGTCATTGTGCAACCATTGTAACATCATTATACAACGTGGCTGTGTCATTGTGCAACCATTGTTACATCATTACACAACGTGGCTGTGTCATTGTGCAACCATTGTTACATCATTACACAACGTGGCTGTGTCATTGTGCAACCATTGTTACATCATTACACAACGTGGCTGTGTCATTGTGCAACCATTGTTACATCATTACACAAAGTGGCTGTGTCATTGTGCAACCATTGTTACATCATTATACAATGTGGCTGTGTCATTGTGCAACCATTGTTACATCAGTACACAACGTGGCTGTGTCATTGTGCAACCATTTTACATCCTTACACAACGTGGCTGTGTCATTGTGCAACCATTGTTACATCATTACACAACGTGGCTGTGTCATTGTGCAACCATTGTTACATCATTACACAAAGTGGCTGTGTCATTGTGCAACCATTGTTACATCATTACACAACGTGGCTGTGTCATTGTGCAACCATTGTTACATCATTACACAATGTGGCTGTGTCATTGTGCAACCATTGTTACATCATTATACAATGTGGCTGTGTCATTGTGCAACCATTGTTACATCAGTACACAACGTGGCTGTGTCATTGTGCAACCATTGTTACATCCTTACACAACGTGGCTGTGTCATTGTGCAACAATTGTTACATCATTACACAAAGTGGCTGTGTCATTGTGCAACCATTGTTACATCATTATACAACGTGGCTGTGTCATTGTGCAACCATTGTAACATCATTATACAACGTGGCTGTGTCATTGTGCAACCATTGTTACATCATTACACAACGTGGCTGTGTCATTGTGCAACCATTGTTACATCATTACACAACGTGGCTGTGTCATTGTGCAACCATTGTTACATCATTACACAACGTGGCTGTGTCATTGTGCAACCATTGTTACATCATTACACAAAGTGGCTGTGTCATTGTGCAACCATTGTTACATCATTATACAATGTGGCTGTGTCATTGTGCAACCATTGTTACATCAGTACACAACGTGGCTGTGTCATTGTGCAACCATTGTTACATCCTTACACAACGTGGCTGTGTCATTGTGCAACCATTGTTACATCATTACACGACGTGGCTTTTCATTGTGCAACCAATGTTACATCATTACACAAAGTGGCTGTGTCATTGTGCAACCATTGTTACATCATTATACAACGTGGCTGTGTCATTGTGCAACCATTGTTACATCATTACACAATGTGGCTGTGTCATTGTGCAACCATTGTTACATCATTATACAATGTGGCTGTGTCATTGTGCAACCATTGTTACATCAGTACACAACGTGGCTGTGTCATTGTGCGACCATTGTTACATCCTTACACAATGTGGCTGTGTCATTGTGCAACCATTGTTACATCATTACACAACGTGGCTGTGTCATTGTGCAACCATTGTTACATCATTACACAAAGTGGCTGTGTCATTGTGCAACCATTGTTACATCATTATACAACGTGGCTGTGTCATTGTGCAACCATTGTTACATCATTACACAATGTGGCTGTGTCATTGTGCAACCATTGTTACATCATTATACAACGTGGCTTTATCATTGTGCAACCATTGTTACATCATTATACAACGTGGCTGTGTCATTGTGCAACCATTGTTACATCAATAGACACAAAGTGGCTGTGTCATTGTGCAACCATTGTTACATCATTACACAACGTGGCTGTGTCATTGTGCTACCATTGTTACATCATTACACAAAGTGGCTGTGTCATTGTGCAACCATTGTTACATCATTACACAACGTGGCTGTGTCAATGTGCAACCATTGTTACATCATTACACAAGGTGGTTGTGTCATTGTGCAACTATTGTTACATCATTACACAAAGTGGCTGTGTCATTGTGCAACCATTGTTACATCATTATACAACGTGGCTGTGTCATTGTGCAACCATTGTTACATCATTACACAAAGTGGCTGTGTCATTGTGCAACCATTGTTACATCATTACACAACATGGCTGTGTCATTGTGCAACCATTGTTACATCATTACACAACGTGGCTGTGTCATTGTGCAACCATTGTTACATCATTACACAATGTGGCTGTGTCATTGTGCAACCATTGTTACATCATTACACAACGTGGCTGTGTCATTGTGCAACCATTGTTACATCATTACACAACGTGGCTGTGTCATTGTGCAACCATTGTTACATCATTACATAAAGTGGCTGTGTCATTGTGCAACCATTGTTACATCATTACACAAAGTGGCTGTGTCATTGTGCAACCATTGTTAAATCATTATACAACATGGCTGTGTCATTGTGCAACCATTGTTACATCATTACACAACGTGGCTGTGTCATTGTGCAACCATTGTTACATCATTATACAACGTGGCTGTATCATTGTGCAACCATTGTTACATCATTATACAACGTGGCTGTGTCATTGTGCAACCATTGTTACATCATTACACAAAGTGGCTGTGTCATTGTGCATCCATTGTTACATCATTACACAACGTGGCTGTGTCATTGTGCAACCATTGTTACATCATTACACAACGTGGCTGTGTCATTGTGCAACCATTGTTACATCATTACAAAGAGTGGCTGTGTCATTGTGAAACCGTTGTTACATCATTACACAAAGTGGCTGTGTCATTGTGCAACCATTGTTAAATCATTACACAACGTGGCTGTGTCATTGTGCAATCATTGTTACATCATTACACAAAGTGGCTGTGTCATTGTGCAACCATTGTTACATCATTATACAACGTGGCTGTGTCATTGTGCAACCATTGTTACATCATTACCCAACGTGGCTGTTTCATTGTGCAACCATTGTTACATCATTATACAACGTGGCTGTGTCATTGTGCAACCATTGTTACATCATTATACAACGTGGCTGTGTCATTGTGCAACCATTGTTAAAACATTACACAAAGTGGCTGTGTCATTGTGCATCCATTGTTACATCATTACACAACGTGGCTGTGTCAGTGTGCAACCATTGTTACATCATTACACAATGTGGCTGTGTCATTGTGCAACCATTGTTACATCATTACACAAAGTGGCTATGTCATTGTGTAACCATTGTTACATCATTATAGAACGTGGCTGTGTCATTGTGCAACCATTGTTACATCATTACACAACATGGCTGTGTCATTGTGCAACCATTGTTACATCATTATACAACGTGGCTGTGTCATTGTGCAACCATTGTTACATCATTACACAATGTGGCTGTGTCATTGTGCAACCATTGTTACATCATTATACAATGTGGCTGTGTCATTGTGCAACCATTGTTACATCAGTACACAACGTGGCTGTGTCATTGTGCGACCATTGTTACATCCTTACACAACGTGGATGTGTCATTGTGCAACCATTGTTACATCATTACACAACGTGGCTGTGTCATTGTGCAACCATTGTTACATCATTACACAAAGTGGCTGTGTCATTGTGCAACCATTGTTACATCATTATACAACGTGGCTGTGTCATTGTGCAACCATTGTTACATCATTACACAATGTGGCTGTGTCATTGTGCAACCATTGTTACATCATTATACAACGTGGCTTTATCATTGTGCAACCATTGTTACATCATTATACAACGTGGCTGTGTCATTGTGCAACCATTGTTACATCAATAGACACAAAGTGGCTGTGTCATTGTGCAACCATTGTTACATCATTACACAACGTGGCTGTGTCATTGTGCTACCATTGTTACATCATTACACAAAGTGGCTGTGTCATTGTGCAACCATTGTTACATCATTACACAACGTGGCTGTGTCAATGTGCAACCATTGTTACATCATTACACAAGGTGGTTGTGTCATTGTGCAACCATTGTTACATCATTACACAAAGTGGCTGTGTCATTGTGCAACCATTGTTACATCATTATACAACGTGGCTGTGTCATTGTGCAACCATTGTTACATCATTACACAAAGTGGCTGTGTCATTGTGCAACCATTGTTACATCATTACACAACATGGCTGTGTCATTGTGCAACCATTGTTACATCATTACACAATGTGGCTGTGTCATTGTGCAACCATTGTTACATCATTACACAATGTGGCTGTGTCATTGTGCAACCATTGTTACATCATTACACAACGTGGCTGTGTCATTGTGCAACCATTGTTACATCATTACACAACGTGGCTGTGTCATTGTGCAACCATTGTTACATCATTACATAAAGTGGCTGTGTCATTGTGCAACCATTGTTACTTCATTACACAAAGTGGCTGTGTCATTGTGCAACCATTGTTAAATCATTATACAACGTGGCTGTGTCATTGTGCAACCATTGTTACATCATTACACAATGTGGCTGTGTCATTGTGCAACCATTGTTACATCATTATACAACGTGGCTGTATCATTGTGCAACCATTGTTACATCATTATACAACGTGGCTGTGTCATTGTGCAACCATTGTTACATCATTACACAAAGTGGCTGTGTCATTGTGCATCCATTGTTACATCATTACACAACGTGGCTGTGTCATTGTGCAACCATTGTTACATCATTACAAAGAGTGGCTGTGTCATTGTGAAACCATTGTTACATCATTACACAAAGTGGCTGTGTCATTGTGCAACCATTGTTAAATCATTACACAACGTGGCTGTGTCATTGTGCAATCATTGTTACATCATTACACAAAGTGGCTGTGTCATTGTGCAACCATTGTTACATCATTATACAACGTGGCTGTGTCATTGTGCAACCATTGTTACATCATTACCCAACGTGGCTGTTTCATTGTGGAACCAATGTTACATCATTATACAACGTGGCTGTGTCATTGTGCAACCATTGTTACATCATTATACAACGTGGCTGTGTCATTGTGCAACCATTGTTAAATCATTACACAAAGTGGCTGTGTCATTGTGCATCCATTGTTACATCATTACACAACGTGGCTGTGTCATTGTGCAACCATTGTTACATCATTACACAATGTGGCTGTGTCATTGTGCAACCATTGTTACATCATTACACAAAGTGGCTGTGTCATTGTTTAACCATTGTTACATCATTATAGAACGTGGCTGTGTCATTGTGCAACCATTGTTACATCATTACACAACGTGGCTGTGTCATTGTGCAACCATTGTTACATCATTATACAACGTGGCTGTGTCATTGTGCAACCATTGTTACATCATTACACAACGTGGCTGTGTCATTGTGCAACCATTGTTACATCATTACACAAAGTGGCTGTGTCATTGTGCAACCATTGTAACATCATTATACAACGTGGCTGTATCATTGTGCAACCATTGTTACATCATTACACAAAGTGGCTGTTTCATTGTGCAACCATTGTTACATCATTACACAACGTGGCTGTGTCATTGTGCAACCATTGTTACATCATTACACAACGTGGCTGTGTCATTGTGCAACCATTGTTACATCATTACACAACGTGGCTGTGTCATTGTGCAACCATTGTTACATCATTACACAAAGTGGCTGTGTCATTGTGCATCCATTGTTACATCATTATACAACGTGGCTGTGTCATTGTGCAACCATTGTTACATCAGTACACAAAGTGGTTGTGTCATTGTGCAACCATTGTTACATCATTACACAACGTGGCTGTGTCATTGTGCAACCATTGTTACATCATTACACAACGTGGCTGTGTCATTGTGCAACCATTGTAACATCATTACACAACGTGGCTGTGTCATTGTGCAACCATTGTTACATCATTACACAACGTGGCTGTGTCATTGTGCAACCATTGTTACATCATTACACAACGTGGCTGTGTCATTGTGCAACCATTGTTACATCATTACACAAAGTGGCTGTGTCATTGTGCAACCATTGTTACATCATTATACAACGTGGCTGTGTCATTGTGCAACCATTGTTACATCATTATACAACATGGCTGTGTCATTGTGCAACCATTGTTAAATCATTACACAAAGTGGCTGAGTCATTGTGCATCCATTGTTACATCATTACACAACGTGGCTGTGTCATTGTGCAACCATTGTTACATCATTACACAACGTGGCTGTGTCATTGTGCAACTATTGTTACATCATTACACAAAGTGGCTGTGTCATTGTGCAACCATTGTTACATCATTATACAATGTGGCTGTGTCATTGTGCAACCATTGTTACATCATTATACAACGTGGCTGTTTCATTGTGCAACCATTGTTACATCATTATACAACGTGGCTGTGTCATTGTGCAACCATTGTTACATCATTATACAACATGGCTGTGTCATTGTGCAACCATTGTTAAATCATTACACAAAGTGGCTGAGTCATTGTGCATCCATTGTTACATCATTACACAACGTGGCTGTGTCATTGTGCAACCATTGTTACATCATTACACAACGTGGCTGTGTCATTGTGCAACTATTGTTACATCATTACACAAAGTGGCTGTGTCATTGTGTAACCATTGTTACATCATTATACAACGTGGCTGTGTCATTGTGCAACCATTGTTACATCATTACACAACGTGGCTGTGTCATTGTGCAACCATTGTTACATCATTATACAACGTGGCTGTGTCATTGTCCAACCATTGTTACATCATTATACAAAGTGGCTGTGTCATTGTGCAACCATTGTTACATCATTACACAAAGTGGCTGTGTCATTGTGCAACCATTGTTACATCATTACACAACGTGGCTGTGTCATTGTGCAACCATGGTAACATCATTACACAACGTGGCTGTGTCATTGTGCAACCATTGTTACATCATTACACAACGTGGCTGTGTAATTGTGCAACCATTGTTACATCATTACACAACGTGGCTGAGTAATTGTGCAACCATTGTTACATCATTACACAACATGGCTGTGTCATTGTGCAACCATTGTTACATCATTACACAAAGTGGCTGTGTCATTGTGCAACCATTGTTACATCATTACACAACATGGCTGTGTCATTGGGCAACCATTGTTACATCATTACACAACGTGGCTGTGTCATTGTGCAAACATTGTTACATCATTACACAAAGTGGCTGTGTCATTGTGCAACCATTGTTACATCATTATACATTGTGGCTGTGTCATTGTGCAACCATTGTTACATCATTACACAACGTGGCTGTGTCATTGTGCAACCATTGATACATCATTACACAACGTGGCTGCGTCATTGTGCAACCATTGTTACATCATTACACAACGTGGCTGTGTCATTGTGCAACCATTGTTACATCATTACATAAAGTGGCTTTGTCATTGTGCAACCATTGTTACATCATTATACAACGTGGCTGTGTCATTGTGCAACCATTGTTACATCATTATAAAATGTGGCTGTGTCATTGTGTAACCATTGTTACATCATTATACAACGTGGCTGTGTCATTGTGCAACCATTGTTACATCATTATACTACGTGGCTGTGTCATTGTGCAACCATTGTTACATCATTACACAAAGTGGCACTGTCATTGTGCAACCATTGTTACATCATTATACAACGTGGCTTTGTCATTGTGCAACCATTGTTACATCATTACACAAAGTGGCTGTGTCATTGTGCAACCATTGTTACATCATTACACAAAGTGGCTGTGTCATTGTGCAACCATTGTTAAATCATTATACAACGTGGCTGTGTCATTGTCCAACCATTGTTACATCATTACACAACGTGGCTGTGTCATTGTGCAACCATTGTTTTATCATTATACAACGTGGCTGTGTCATTGTGCAACCATTGTTACATCATTATACAACGTGGCTGTGTCATTGTGCAACCATTGTTACATCATTACACAAAGTGGCTGTGTCATTGTGCATCCATTGTTACATCATTACACAACGTGGCTGTGTCATTGTGCAACCATTGGTACATCATTACACAACGTGGCTGTGTCATTGTGCAACCATTGTTACATCATTACACAAAGTGGCTGTGTCATTGTGAAACCATTGTTACATCATTACACAAAGTGGCTGTGTCATTGTGCAACCATTGTTAAATCATTACACAATGTGGCTGTGTCATTGTGCAATCATTGTTACATCATTACACAAAGTGGCTGTGTCATTGTGCAACCATTGTTACATCATTATACTACGTGGCTGTGTCATTGTGCAACCATTGTTACATCATTACCCAACGTGGCTGTTTCATTGTGCAACCATTGTTACATCATTATACAACGTGGCTGTGTCATTGTGCAACCATTGTTACATCATTATACAACGTGGCTGAGTCATTGTGCAACCATTGTTAAATCATTACACAAAGTGGCTGTGTCATTGTGCATCCATTGTTACATCATTACACAATGTGGCTGTGTCATTGTGCAACCATTGTTACATCATTACACAACATGGCTGTGTCATTGTGCAACCATTGTTACATCATTACACAAAGTGGCTGTGTCATTGTGTAACCATTGTTACATCATTACACAGCGTGGCTGTGTCATTGTGCAACCATTGTTACATCATTATACAACGTGGCTGTGTCATTGTGCAACCATTGTTACATCATTATACAACGTGGCTGTGTCATTGTGCAACCATTGTTACATCATTATACAACTTGGCTGTGTCATTGTGCAACCATTGTTACATCATTACACAGCGTGGCTGTGTCATTGTGCAACCATTGTTACATCATTATACAACGTGGCTGTGTCATTGTGCAACCATTGTTACATCATTACACAGCGTGGCTGTGTCATTGTGCAACCATTGTTACATCATTATACAACGTGGCTGTGTCATTGTGCAACCATTGTTACATCATTACACAACGTGGCTGTGTCATTGTGCAACCATTGTTACATCATTATACAACGTGGCTGTGTCATTGTGCAACCATTGTTACATCATTACACAACGTGGCTGTGTCATTGTGCAACCATTGTTACATCATTACACAACGTGGCTTTTCATTGTGCAACCATTGTTACATCATACCCAACGTGGCTGTGTCATTGTGCAACCATTGTTACATCATTACACAACGTAGCTGTGTCATCGTGCAACCATTGTTACATCATTACACAACGTGGCTGTGTCATTGTGCAACCATTGTTACATCATTACACAACGTGGCTGTGTCATTGTGCAACCATTGTTACATCATTACATAAAGTGGCTGTGTCATTGTGCAACCATTGTTACATCATTATACAACGTGGCTGTGTCATTGTGCAACCATTGTTACATAATTACACAATGTGGCTGTGTCATTGTGCAACCATTGTTTCATCATTATACAACGTGGCTGTGTCATTGTGCAACCATTGTTACATCATTACACAAAGTGGCTGTGTCATTGTGCAACCATTGTTACATCTTTATACAACGTGGCTGTGTCATTGTGCAACCATTGTTACATCAGTACACAAAGACGCTGTGTCATTGTGCAACCATTGTTACATCATTACACAACGTGGCTGTGTCATTGTGCAACCATTGTTACATCATTACACAACGTGGCTGTGTCATTGTGCAACCATTGTTACTTCATTACACAAAGTGGCTATGTCATTGTGCAACCATTGTTACATCATTATACAATGTGGCTGTGTCATTGTGCAACCATTGTTACATCATTACACAAAGTGGCTGTGTCATTGTGCAACCATTGTTACATCATTACACAAAGTGGCTGTGTCATTGTGCAACCATTGTTACATCATTATACAACGTGGCTGTTTCATTGTGCAACCATTGTTACATCATTATGCAACGTGGCTATGTCATTGTGCAACCATTGTTACATCATTATACAACATGGCTGTGTCATTGTGCAACCATTGTTAAATCATTACACAAAGTGGCTGTGTCATTGTGCATCCATTGTTACATCATTACACAACATGGCTGTGCCTTATTTTTTTTTTTTTTTAATTATTTTTCTTTATTGACAAACTTTAGAGGAGGCACATCATGGTACATATTATACAAAATCCTTGCTTACAAAATATAAGTTACCTGCTCCCCAAAAGGAGCTAATTTCATTTTTTCCACTTGGTATACAGAGAAAAGAACAAAAAAATAACAGAATAATTAATTTCATACATACATGAGATAGTCAAAAAAAGACAGAGAAAAAAATAATTAAATAAATAGATACAGAAAATAAATTTTCTTTCTATTCCTGGTTGGTCGCGGGACCATCAATAAAGTTTCCCCATATTTTCTGAAATTTTTGTAATGAGCGAACCCCTCTTAGTTTGGCTAATCCTTGCTCCATAGAATAAATTTCATTAACTAATAACCACCATTCCCAAATATCAAGAGGTTTAGGACTTATCCATGCTCTAGCCACCACGAGTTTAGCACAAGACATAAGAATCGTTATCAGAGACGATTGGGGGTGAGAAACAGGGTGTATGTCCAACAGTACAGATAATACAGTAAGAGTGGGTAAAACCATGTTTTTAATTTCCAAGATTTTGAGTAAGCCTCCCCAAAAGTCTTTTAGAATTGGGCAAGAGAACAACATATGTCCTAGATCTGCCGCGTTGGCTGAGCATTTAGGGCATTTGGTGCGATCCCCATGTGTGTTATCGCGGGACCAATTGGATATCCTTTCTGGTGTGTAGTACAACATACATGTTGTGCGAAACTGCTGTAATCTTAAGCTGGATGATCGCACAGCGTTGTGTCATTGTGCAACCATTGTTACATCATTACACAAAGTGGCTGTGTCATTGTGCATCCATTGTTACATCATTACACAACGTGGCTGTGTCATTGTGCAACCATTGGTACATCATTACACAACGTGGCTGTGTCATTGTGCAACCATTGTTACATCATTACACAAAGTGGCTGTGTCATTGTGAAACCATTGTTACATCATTACACAAAGTGGCTGTGTCATTGTGCAACCATTGTTAAATCATTACACAATGTGGCTGTGTCATTGTGCAATCATTGTTACATCATTACACAAAGTGGCTGTGTCATTGTGCAACCATTGTTACATCATTATACTACGTGGCTGTGTCATTGTGCAACCATTGTTACATCATTACCCAACGTGGCTGTTTCATTGTGCAACCATTGTTACATCATTATACAACGTGGCTGTGTCATTGTGCAACCATTGTTACATCATTATACAACGTGGCTGAGTCATTGTGCAACCATTGTTAAATCATTACACAAAGTGGCTGTGTCATTGTGCATCCATTGTTACATCATTACACAACGTGGCTGTGTCATTGTGCAACCATTGTTACATCATTACACAACATGGCTGTGTCATTGTGCAACCATTGTTACATCATTACACAAAGTGGCTGTGTCATTGTGTAACCATTGTTACATCATTACACAGCGTGGCTGTGTCATTGTGCAACCATTGTTACATCATTATACAACGTGGCTGTGTCATTGTGCAACCATTGTTACATCATTATACAACGTGGCTGTGTCATTGTGCAACCATTGTTACATCATTATACAACGTGGCTGTGTCATTGTGCAACCATTGTTACATCATTACACAGCGTGGCTGTGTCATTGTGCAACCATTGTTACATCATTATACAATGTGGCTGTGTCATTGTGCAACCATTGTTACATCATTATACAACGTGGCTGTGTCATTGTGCAACCATTGTTACATCATTACACAACGTGGCTGTGTCATTGTGCAACCATTGTTACATCATTACACAATGTGGCTGTGTCATTGTGCAACCATTGTTACATCATTACACAACGTGGCTTTTCATTGTGCAACCATTGTTACATCATACACAACGTGGCTGTGTCATTGTGCAACCATTGTTACATCATTACACAACGTAGCTGTGTCATCGTGCAACCATTGTTACATCATTAAACAACGTGGCTGTGTCATTGTGCAACCATTGTTACATCATTACACAACGTGGCTGTGTCATTGTGCAACCATTGTTACATCATTACATAAAGTGGCTGTGTCATTGTGCAACCATTGTTACATCATTATACAACGTGGCTGTGTCATTGTGCAACCATTGTTACATCATTACACAATGTGGCTGTGTCATTGTGCAACCATTGTTTCATCATTATACAACGTGGCTGTGTCATTATGCAACCATTGTTACAACATTATACGATGTGGCTGTGTCATTGTGCAACCATTGTTACATCATTATACAACGTGGCTGTGTCATTGTGCAACCATTGTTACATCATTACACAAAGTGGCTGTGTCATTGTGCAACCATTGTTACATCTTTATACAACGTGGCTGTGTCATTGTGCAACCATTGTTACATCAGTACACAAAGTGGCTGTGTCATTGTGCAACCATTGTTACATCATTACACAACGTGGCTGTGTCATTGTGCAACCATTGTTACATCATTACACAACGTGGCTGTGTCATTGTGCAACCATTGTTACTTCATTACACAAAGTGGCTATGTCATTGTGCAACCATTGTTACATCATTATACAATGTGGCTGTGTCATTGTGCAACCATTGTTACATCGTTACACAAAGTGGCTGTGTCATTGTGCAACCATTGTTACATCATTACACAAAGTGGCTGTGTCATTGTGCAACCATTGTTACATCATTATACAACGTGGCTGTTTCATTGTGCAACCATTGTTACATCATTATGCAACGTGGCTATGTCATTGTGCAACCATTGTTACATCATTATACAACATGGCTGTGTCATTGTGCAACCATTGTTAAATCATTACACAAAGTGGCTGTGTCATTGTGCATCCATTGTTACATCATTACACAACATGGCTGTGTCATTGTGCAACCATTGTTACATCATTACACAACGTGGCTGTGTCAGTGTGCAACCATTGTTACATCATTACACAAAGTGGCTGTGTCATTGTGTAACCATTGTTACATCATTATACAACGTGGCTGTGTCATTGTGCAACCATTGTTACATCATTACACAACGTGGCTATGTCATTGTGCAACCATTGTTACATCATTATACAACGTAGCTGTGTCATTGTGCAACCATTGTTACATCATTATACAATGTGGCTGTGTCATTGTGCAACCATTGTTACATCATTACACAAAGTGGCTGTGTCATTGTGCAACCATTGTTACATCATTATACAACGTGGCTGTGTCATTGTGCAACCATTGTAACATCATTATACAACGTGGCTGTGTCATTGTGCAACAATTGTTACATCATTACACAACGTGGCTGTGTCATTGTGCAACCATTGTTACATCATTACACAACGTGGCTGTGTCATTGTGCAACCATTGTTACATTATTACACAAAGTGGCTGTGTCATTGTGCAACCACTGTTACATCATTATACAACGTGGCTGTGTCATTGTGCAACCATTGTTACATCAGTACACAACGTGGCTGTGTCATTGTGCAACCATTGTTACATCATTACACAACGTAGCTGTGTCATTGTGCATCCATTGTTACATCATTACACAACGTGGCTGTGTCATTGTGCAACCATTGTTACATCATTACACAAAGTGGCTGTGTCATTGTGCAACCATTGTTACATCATTATACAACGTGGCTGTGTCATTATGCAACCATTGTTACATCATTACACAATGTGGCTGTGTCATTGTGCAACCATTGTTACATCATTATACAACGTGGCTGTGTCATTGTGCAACCATTGTTACATCATTATACAACGTGGCTGTGGCATTGTGCAACCATTGTTACATCATTACACAAAGTGGCTGTGTCATTGTGCAACCATTGTTACATCATTACACAACGTGGCTGTGTCATTGTGCTACCATTGTTACATCATCACACAATGTGGCTGTGTCATTGTGCTACCATTGTTACATCATTACACAGCGTGGCTGTGTCAATGTGCAACCATTGTTACATCATTACACAACGTGGTTGTGTCATTGTGCAACCATTGTTACATCATTACACAAAGTGGCTGTGTCATTGTGCAACCATTTTTACATCATTATACAACGTGGCTGTGTCATTGTGCAACCATTGTTACATCATTAAACAAAGTGGCTGTGTCATTGTGTAAAAATTGTTACATCATTACACAACGTGGCTGTGTCATTGTGCAACCATTGGTACATCATTACACAACGTGGCTGTGTCATTGGGCAACCATTGTTACATCATTACACAACGTGGCTGTGTCATTGTGCAAACATTGTTACATCATTACACAAAGTGGCTGTGTCATTGTGCAACCATTGTTACATCATTATACAACTGGAAAGGGGCGACCACTCGGTCCCCCCGAACGTATGGTAGGGTGCCCTGACCCCCCCGGGAAACCATTTTGGGCGGGAGGCGTGTCTCGGCTGGTATGCCCGAAGCGGCGTAGCCGGGGCGCGCCTTTTCCCGCCCAAGAGGGGTTGTCCTAGACACCTACACCATTGGCCACGCCCCGTAGGCGGATCGGAGGAGGGTACTGTAAAGAATGATGGCAATTAAGATGAAGCAGTTGAAACTATTAAATAATAGTTTATTTGAGAAAAGAACAGCAGATCACAGGAGTGCAGCTTGCCAGGAACAAGTCCGTGGAGAAACTGACTCAGGTACAGTTAAAACTCAACTGTGTCCAGCATGACACGAGGGACGCACTTTTGAAGAGAAACATTCTCTTCAGAAGTGCGTGCAGCATGTTGGAACACAAGCGAGGCAATGTAACACAAACAGAAGAGAATACACGAGCGCGCCGCAGCGTGCCATGTAACTTATTCAAATAATACACTTACATGCACTTTACATCTTCTCCCTATTTACATAATAAAAAGATAAAAGAAAAGTGAAAACTTAAGAAAGAAAATAATCCTTAATTCGAGAAGGAAAGGAACAATTCCTGTGAGACCTGAGGCAATAACATGAGAGTTAACAGTATCATTACACATTGATTCATTGACATTAGAATTTTCAACAAAATTTGAGTTGGGTGTTGAAATTTGAGAACAAGGAGAAGTGTCAGGTGAAAGTTCATAATGTACATCAGAAGTGGTACCTACAGGGAAAAAAGAAGATGAGGAAGATTCACTTACATATTTATTTGAGGCGATTTTCCTTGCCTGTTCGGGAGTAAGTCTGACAATGACACGCTTACTCCACCACCCCCTTCCATCAAGGAAGAGAGAACCTTTGGAAACTTTGAGGACCTGGGTAGGTAAAGAAAAGGTAGATATACCTTTTTTAACCTTATTATTAAATTTAACCATGACCCAGTCTCCTACATTGAAAGGTTGAATAGAAGAAAGCAATTTTGAATTAAAGTTTTTCTGTTGAATTAGTTGTTTAGAAGCAACATTTACTTTGACAATCTCCTTGTCGTTGCAAGCTAAGCAAACGTTGTCCTTAACTTTCAAGTCTTTTATCCAAGATGGGCAAATATTCCCATTTGGATTTCTTTTTCTTAGGAGTCTGAAAGGGGAAACACCAGTTGTACTATGAGGGGTAACTAAGTAAGACCATAATTTGCCCCTAAGGAATTTTTCTACATCCAAACTAGAAGACACAGCGGTCTGAATTCCCTCCTTGAAAAACCTATTCATCCTCTCAATTAGTCCATTGGATGAAGGAGAGTATAGTGCTACTTTAAGATGTTTGATGTCATATGACTTAAGAAATGACTCAAAAGAAGATGAGCAAAAATGAGAGCCATTGTCACTGACCAATTCCCTAGGGGGACCCTCAGAGAGAAAAATTTTACCGAGGAAATCAATGGCAGCAACAGAAGTGGGAGAATCTGAGAACTCAAATGCGCACCACTTCGAATGATAGTCAACCAGTGAAACAATAAAACGTTTATTACAAGGTCACACCTCCCAAGGACCAGAGAAATCAATAGCCAGCTTTTGCCAAGCTTCAGCAGGAAAAGGAACTGTATGCAAAGGTAACAGGGGTGTCTTCCAGTGCTTATCCGAAACCAGACAAGTAGAACAAGACTCAATCCAGTTAGAAACATACCCATCTAAACCAGGCCACCAAAAGTGTTCCTTCAACTTCCTTGAGGTGCTGCCAACGTCAAGATGTCCTTGATGAGCAAAGTCAAAAAGTTTTTTCCTAATACCTAAAGGTGGGACACATAAGTCACCCCTAAAAATGACATCATTCGCAATGGAAAGTTCACCAGACACTTGAGCAAAGACTTTCAAGGGCGCAGGAAGAGAGCGAATTCTTGGCCAACCAGAAACAATTAGATTTTTAACATTGAGAAGAACTGAATCTTCTGAGCAACTATACTTCGAAAGACTTAGTACCATCGTGGAAAGGTAAACATCAGACTGAGAGTTGTAGACTTTGCGGCTATAAATCTGAATCATTAGCCCATTTCTTGTGCGTCTGTCCGGCTCTCCTGGCACAGCGTCGAAGATTACTAAAACAGATCTGCAACGAGTTAAAAATCCGCACCTGCAGGCAAGCGGTAACTTATTGGCTAGGAGGGAGTTCAATTATTTTGGCATGCCGGGGAACAAAATTCCTGGCAGAAGTGAATAAATGCCTGAGTCTTGTGGAACAAGGACACGGTGAAATAAGCGGTGTAATATCTCTGCCTTGATCCCAATGACTGGTAACCCTTGCACAAACACTTAATAACATTCTGACCTCTAAAAGACGGTGGGAGTTTCCCTAGAACAAACCCGTTTTAACAGTGTTATACCATTTTAACAAAGGAAGAGTCCAATCTTTTCTAGTAGTATATATTTTTGTATCATAATATTGACATGTGGAAATTGTAATGATTTTAATTAATTATGCAATAAACCTCTTTGAACTTGAACTATGCTTCCATTCAGTCTCTGATATACAAAAAGGTGAAAGAACCAACTCTTCTATGGATGCTACCACACACTCAACGTCATCAACGGAATCATCCTCAATATCATTTTCAAGTAAAGTAAGTCTTGAAAGAGCATCAGCTCGCAAATTATTGCCACCTGAAATATGTCTAATGGTGAAATTGTACTCATGTAGTTTAGACAAAATGCGAACTAATCTAGAAGAAGCCTTGCCTGTTCCATTACCATTGAGAAGATGAAGTAAAGGCTTGTGATCACTGAGGAGAATAAAGTGTGATCCCCAGATAAATGTTTTAAATTTCTCAATTGCCCAGGAACAGGCAAGGGCTTCTCTTTCAATAGTGCTATAATGAGACTCAGCTACATTTAAGGCTCTTGACGCAAAACCTATAGTATTCTCCCTACAAGAGTCTCTTTGAGTTAACACTGCACCTAAACCCTTCTGACTAGCGTCAACAGCAATGGTACATTCTAAACTTGGATTGAATGATGATAGGGCAGGTGCTTCTACAATAACCTTTTTTACAGTGTCAAAAGCCTTGTTAGCTTCTTCAGACCAAATGAACTTACTATCTTTCTTGAGTAAGGTGCGAAGAGGTTGGACAAACTGAGAATAATTTTGGATGAAGCGTGAATAGTACTCAGCAAGCCCAAGAAATGACCTTAAGGCATCCTTATCTTTAGGGACAGCAACATTGGAAATAGCTTTGGTTAAGCAAATCTTTGGTTTGATACCATGCGCAGAAATGCTATGACCCAGATAGTCCAGTTCTTTTACCATAAATATACATTTCTTAACACCCAGAGTTATGCCAACTTCTTGAAAGCGAGACAAAACTTTCCTTAACACTTTAAAATGCTCTGATCTATTTTTCGAATGAATCAGAACATCATCCTGATAGGCTTGTACATTTGGGATGTCATGCAAAATTGTGTCCATGAATTTTTGGAAGACACTGGCGGCAGAAGCCAAGCCAAAAGGGAGTCTGAGATATTTGAATGCCCCAAAAGGAGTTATGAAAGTTGTTAACTCAGAGGAGGACCTCGAGAGAGGAATCTGATGGTACGCACTCTTGAGGTCCAAAAGTGAGAAAATTTTGGATTCTGAAATGCCTGTCAACAATTCTTGAATTTTAGGTAAGGGATGGCAATCCACAATAATGTTTTGATTAAGGGAGCGCAAATCTGCACACAAACGAATCAATGAATCCTTTTTCTTAACGACAACAATAGGACTAACCCATAAAGAAGAATTAGTAGGGACAATAATACCTTCTGAAACTAAGTTGTCTAGGACTTTTTTAAGCTCATCTCTTACATTCAAAGGAACATTCCTCAGTTTATGGCAGACAGGAATGGCATTGGGTTTCAATCTGATCAGATGCTCAAAATCTTTGATGTAGCCCACAGAATCTTTGAAAACCTCCGGAAATTCAGATATTAAATTCTGAATCTCCAAGTCTTCCTCATGAACTACATTAAAAATGGAGGTCTCATTGATTTGAACTGGTGTATCAGAACCAGGGACTAATTTCAAACCCATTCTAGCCAAATCTTGCCATCCAACAATAAGTTTTCCATCAATAGCAATATATACTTTCGTTGTAGTAAATCTACCCAAACATTCAATTCTTGTAATAAAATATCCTAGCATATCAATACTTTTCCTATTATAGGCTTTGGGAATGATGTCAAGCGGAGATAAAGTTACATTCTTACTCCAGATTTCATCAAATAAAGTATTAGAGATGATGGTAACAGGTGCCCCCGAATCTGCCATCATATCTAACTTTACATCAACAACAATTACACAGCAAGTGGGGTCTTTGACACATGTAGTGTCGAGATCAAGCTCAACTAAATCAATGGAGAGAATTTTCCTTTCAGGGATAGACAGGTTAGAATCAACATTTTGAATTGAGTTAATGTGAAGATCATCAAATGGAGATTGCAAGAAAGACATGTCAACGTTGGAAACATTTACATGAGGATCTTCAACAGAAGAAAGGTTATTGATTCTAATTGCTTTCCTGTTTCTGCAAACAATATTAAAGTGACCAATTTTGCTACAAAAAGTACACTTTTTACCCAACGCGGGACATGTGGGGCTGTTACTAAGGTGACTTTTTGATCCACATCTAAAGCAATAAGAATTAAATTTCTTTTGAAAAGGTTTAAATGATGAGTTTTTTTGAACAACAGCATTAATTTGTACATCCTTTTCGTGTTGAAGAAGATTTCCATCGGTGATGCATCTCGAGGAGACAATCGACCTTTCTACGCTTTTGGCCATGTCTAACACTTCATTTAATGTGGGGTCACGACAGCTCAAAATCCTCTCCTGAATCTTTTTATGATAGCAGTTGTAAACAAACTGGTCTCTCAAAACAGTGTCTAGATATGCTCCAAAATTGCATTCCGCAGCCAAATTTCTCAAAACAGAGATGAAGTCCTCTACAGACTCATCTTGATGTTGTTTCCTTTTCATGAAGTTGAAACGTTCCATCATAACACTGGGCTGATCAATAAATTTTTTATTCAATCTTAAGACTGCATCTGTGAAAACATTCCATCCTTCTCCATCTCCTGATGGAGGTACAGACAATGGAAGGTTGTTGAAAATTTCTTTTCCAGCAGTTCCCAAATGGCTATATAAAATAGCCAGCTTCCTTTTTGCAGAGTATTCATCTGCACCAATTGCCACTAGGTAATTTTCAAAACTGATGAACCACAACTTCCATGACTCTTTGGGCTTACCAGGATTAGGTAGAAAATGATTCAAGTATACAATTTGTTGATTAGTGGCCATAATGTAAATAGGAAGCTTTGTAAAAGTCTTTTAAAAATTCTTGGTACAGTATATAAAGTAAATGAAGTAACTGTATTAAATTCTTAAGTCTCTTTTAAATAAATACCTTTTTAATTCGGTGCGCTCGCTGTTGAAAAGTGAAGAAACCAGACTCGAAAATCACTCGGTGAATGTTGTTATGGAAACAAGTGAAACAAAATGGCCCCCAGAGCGTGAGCGTGATGACGTAGGCAAATGACGTCATGCGCGTTAGCAAGCGCTCGAGGAATCAACCAGTAGGCTGTCAGGAGTGGACGAAAATGATTAAATTTGTAGAAACTCACTGCAGCGTAGTGCGATGACGAGGTTTCCGGTCTCCGGGAAGGAAAGTGAAGGTTTTAAGCGAAGCGCATATGTTAATGAAGGTATTTTTAAGAAGGATGCGCAAAAAATAGTGAAATGCTGTTGAAATTGCCGGGTTCGTAGTAGTCCTTGTCGCCAATATGTAAAGAATGATGGCAATGAAGATGAAGCAGTTGAAACTATTAAATAATAGTTTATTTGAGAAAAGAACAGCAGATCACAGGAGCGCAGCTTGCCAGGAACAAGTCCGTGGAGAAACTGACTCAGGTACAGTTAAAACTCAACTGTGTCCAGCATGACACGAGGGACGCACTTTTGAAGAGAAACATTCTCTTCAGAAGTGCGTGCAGCATGTTGGAACACAAGCGAGGCAATGTAACACAAACAGAAGAGAATACACGAGCGCGCCGCAGCGTGCCATGTAACTTATTCAAATAATGCACTTACATGCACTTTACAGGTACACGCCCTCCCGAGGAAGAATAAAAGAGCAACAATCTAAGGAAGCATCCTCTTGTTCCTGTGCTTGGAAGCTGCACCTCCTCGTTGCACGTGAGCCCGAGACGGAACAAGGAGCCAATTTTGAGAACTTGTAATTTTTGTGTTTCTCTTTTCAGTGATTCCGAAGCTTTGGATCCAGGACCTCGAGTAAACGATGCCTGGCAAGAGGATCGCAAAGAAGGTTGGGACCGAACAAATGCTTCGCATGCTGGTGAAGGATATGGCAAACATGAAGAAGCAGATGGCGGCAATGAATGGTAGACCGAAGAAAGTCATCGGGCCAGCCTTGCCGGGAGTAGTCCCTGCCGGGAGATGTAAAAGGGCCAGGAATAGGGTGGCAGGGGGGGAGGCCCCTGTTCCCGAGTCACCTCCGGCGAGCCCGGTCAGTCCTGTGGAGGCCCCAGCTCCGATCCCGAATGCGGGACAGCCGATCCCTGTGGTAGTTACACCCATCAACGAGGGGGATATGCCTCCCGAGCTGGCCGCCCAGTTGGCAGCGTGGTTAGGCAAGAGCAACGAGGGTGCGGTGGCACCGGGAGACACGGCCGAGGAGGCCAGGTTAATAATGAAGCAGTTGCGGCAATCGAGAGATGCTGCGAAGGCACCTTGTCCTCTTGTTTCCCCGCAGAACCCATCGGGACAACCGGCATCGAGCGTTGGAACGACAACAACAACAGATCCAGCAACTAGTTCGGGTAAGCAGCCGTTGCCAATGGCGGGTGAGGGATCGTTACCCTCAAGGAGGGAAAAGGTGGTCCAACACATCCCAATTGATGTGAAAGAAAGGATTTGGGCGGATAAATATGTGAACATGTTTTCGCTGTTGACCGATCATTATGAGATAGAACACGTTAGAAATCAGAAGGAGTTGTTACATCCGAGTGTATGGCGTGCCAGAATGGCGGGTTTCAGGGTGGATGAAACAATTGCTAATTGGGCCAGAGCGTTTGGAATGTTTACTGCAATCATGGGGGAACGTAGGCCTGAAGTATTGTCCGAATTAGCTTGTTACCAGACACGTATAATGGAATTTTATGAAACGTATGAAGGAAATCAATGGATGGGTTATGATAACAAATTTCGTAAGGCCAAGGAGCACGACTCATCCCTGACGTGGGATTGTTTCGACTCCATTTCCTGGCAGAAGCAGGTTATGCCGAATACAACGAAGTCGTCTTCTTTCGGCGGGAATGGGGCGGAGCCTTCCCGCCATAATTTGGCGGCGCCCTTTCGGGCGGGCGCCAACGGTAATCAGCACACAAAGAATAATGGAAACTCGGGTGGAAAAGGGGTCTGTTGGAGCTTTAACAGGGGCAAGTGCACTAGGCCACAAGGGACATGCAAGTTCAGGCATGAGTGTGCAGGGTGCGGACAGGCCTCACACCCCGAGAGTTCGTGCAGAGCCAAGAATGGTGATACAGGAAGTAGAGGAGGGGCCAAACAGGTCTAACATCGACCGAGGGGCCCCGTTACCTACTCCCGTTGATATCATGGCAATGATCCCTTGGCTGAACGAATACCCTGATCATGGCTCCGCCGGGGTGTTGCGAGACGGTTTCTCATATGGTTTCCGCATCCCGGCGGGGGATTTTCGGGGGGAAGCACAGTGTAAAAACCAACTATCGGTTCAACAAAATACAGAGGTGGTACAGGCAAAGATTGGAAAGGAGGTGTCCCGTGGTCGGGTTGCGGGTCCATATGGGAATCCGCCAGTTGTTGACTTTGTTTGTTCACCATTGGGAGTAGTCCCCAAGAGGGACCCGGGTGAGTTCAGGTTAATCCATCATTTGTCCGCTCCTAGAGGTCTTTCGGTGAACGATGCGATTGACCCGGGAGTTTGTTCGGTGCGGTATGCATCCTTTGATGAGGCCATCGCCATGTTGAATCGCCTGGGGCCCGGAGCGCTGATGGCTAAATCAGATATCGAGTCAGCGTTCCGGTTGCTCCCGGTACACCCTCAGGATCAGCGTCTCTTAGGTTTTATGTTTCAAGGACGCTACTACATGGATAAATGTATGCCGATGGGTTGCTCCATCTCTTGTGCGTATTTTGAGAGGTTCAGTACTTTTTTGCAATGGGCGTTCACCAGAGCCACGGGCTTTACGCAGGTTATGCATTATCTTGATGATTTTCTGTTTCTGGGGGCAGTTGGGGACATGGAATGTGCACAGGCTTTGAGGGAATTCTGTACTCTCATGAAACAATTTGGCGTGCCACTGGCACCAGGGAAGACAGTAGGGCCATCTACTTCACTCGAGTTTCTGGGAATTGATCTCGATTCTGTAGAGGGGTGCTTCCGTTTGCCCAGGGAGAAGGTAGTCAAATTTAAGGCCTCGCTTGAAAAGTGCCTTGGCGAGAAAAAAGTAACTCTCCATCAGTTGCAACAAGCTGTGGGTCAGCTCAATTTTGCCCTTAGAGTGATACCGATGGCTCGCCCCTTTTCCCGCTCTATCGCACAAGCCATGGTTGGCCTCAAGGAAGGGCACCACCGCACAAGACTGTCAGCAGAGGTTCGCCAGGATATGTGCATATGGCTGGCATTTCTGGCGGATTTCAACGGTCGCGTCGTGTGGAACAAACCGCCAGCTTCCTCCGAGGAGCTGGGGTTGTGGACCGACTCGGCAGGGAGTGTGGGCTTTGGCGCCATCTTTGGTAATCAATGGTCGGCACGAACATGGCCGGCGTGGTGGCACGATAGTGGGCTCACAGGTAACATTGGGTTTCTTGAATTGTTTCCCATTCTGGTGGCCTTGAAAACATGGCCAGAAGGGTTTCGTGATCGCACTGTGGTTTTCTGGTCTGATAATATGTCCGTTGTTGAATGTATCAATAATCAGGCAGCACGTTGCAAATGGATTTTGAGGTTGCTGAAAGAAATTGTCCTACTATGTATGAGACTAAACGTCCACTTTAGGGCAAAACACGTGCCTGGGGTACAAAACCAGGCGGCCGATGCACTCTCTTGTTCCCACATGCAGGCCTTCCGGGGTCTTCTGCCCTCAGAGGACTTGGTGGCGGCACCATTTCCCGAAGCTCTCTGGTCTCTCGGTGCCCCGGATTACAAAACCTCGTGGGAGAGAGTCTAGCACCCAGGACAAGGAAGGCATATGAAGGGGCGTTCCGTTCCTATTGGGAATTTTTGGGTTCAGCTGGGGGGGAGCATTGGGGGCAGGAGGAGTATGTCCTGAAATTTCTGGTATCCCTACATCAGGCAGGCCGATCACTGGCAACAGCCAATAGGCACAGGGCCGCCATTGCCTTCATGGCGCAGGCTCATGGCATCCAGGACCCCACATCGTCCTTTCTCGTAAGAAAGGCTCTGCGTGGGTGGCAACGCCTTGAGGGTCGTAGAGTGGATGAGAGGCACCCGATAGGTTTAGAAAGGTTGTCTCTGTTAATGTCCGTACTCCCTGCGACATGTTCATCTCAATCAGAGACAGTGCTGTTCCGGGCCGCTTTTGCATTAGCATTCCATGGGGCTATGCGGGTAAGCGAACTGGTAGCGAGGAACAAGCAGGATACGAGGGGAGGTCTGTGTCGAGAACACGTTCAAATTAAGGGTGAGACGATGGTAGTCTCAATAGCCAGGTCCAAGACCGATCAGGGAGCGATCGGGGACTGTGTGGTAGTCCAGCAGATTCCAGGGTCTCCCATGTGCCCGGTAAGATGCGTGGAAGAGTATTTAGCGCAGAGGGCGGCATCATGGGGGGGAAGCTTGCTGAGGCACACCGTCGCCACCCCACTGACTAGGTTTCAGTTCCAGCGGGTGTTAACAATGGCAATCGCGGCAGCGGGCTTGAACCCGAGCGATTTTGGGACCCATTCCTTCCGGATAGGGGCTGCTACAGAGGCTACAGCCAGGGGTCTGAGTGTTGAAAAAGTGAAACAGTTGGGTCGTTGGTCCTCGAACTGTTATAAAAGGTATGTGCGGTTGCACATGTTGTGAAGCTAATGTCATGCACTCACGCTTCTTGTTTTCTGTTTGGTTTACAGTTTCACGAGCAGGCTTTGCGGGGCGGACTGTGCAGTTGACCCGACACCTGGGGACCAGCGGTCAAAGATCACCGGCTGTGGAAAGAGTGGTGTGGGTCGTTGGCCACTCATACGTGAGGCGAGCCGCGGACGTATTCAAAGCAGGTGACATGATTCACGTGGCTGGGGAATACGGGTGCAGGGTGACCTTCCACGGAAGGGGCGGACTCTGTATTGACCAGTTTCAAACTTTTATGGAGGGACTGCTAGGGCGGACGAGGTCACCGCCGTCTGTAATCATAGTACATCTTGGGGGCAATGATTTGGTGACCATTGGTCGACGAGTACTTCTCGAGGTAATTTTATCCACAGTGAGTTGGTTGGCGAGAAGGGTTCCGGGGTGCACGATTGCATGGTCACACATGATTCCTAGGAAGGTGTGGCGAGGGGCTCTCTCTGTGTCGGCTTTGAACCAATCGGTAAAGAAGGTTAATAACAAACTTAGTAGGTTGTTTCGTTCAGGCCAGTTGCATTGTATTCCACATGGATGTATTCGGGGGGACCATATGTACCTTGAAGATGGGGTCCATTTGTCCCGGGAGGGGAATGTCTTACTCATAGGAGACTTCATAGCGTGGTTAAAGAGTTTCTGTAGCCATGACCTTTAGTAGGAGTTTGTGGGGGGTCCGGATAGCCGGTCAACTATCCGGCCTGTGGCGGTAAGGTCATGATCGGTGAGCAGTAATTGGAAGATCCCTAGAGGTGGGGCGCCACCCATTATGGATGGGAGCGCCCGGGGGGAGGCGGCCATTGGCCCCTCACACGGGGAGGCGGTACCCCTCTAAGGATGGGGCCGCCGAAAGGGAAGGCGGTCATAGGCCCCTCCCAGGGGAGGAGGGGCTACGGGCCCCTCCTGGGAATTTCCCGGGGCCAGGACATCCACGGTGGCGGATGTGGTAAGCAGTGTGGGGTGGGAGGGGGGTCTACGCTACCTTCTAGACACCTCACACGAGTCCTCGGACGACCACTAAGATGGCGTCGAGTAAATATCGGGCCCCCGTTAAGACAAGGGAAATTGGAAGTTGGCACAGAGGTACAGTCCTCTGTGCGCCCGCCCCTCACAAGTAAGGGGGGGAGTTCTGGTATTAGGGATCTGACACCGGTTACGACCTTGCCGTTGGCCCGTAATGTTAGGATGTACAATTTAATTTTGAGTATATGCATTTGCAGGATGTTTAGAATCGGCTAGGAGAACCTTTGTATTAGAGCTGTGTTAAGGTTAGCCAATAAACATCGTAATGTATGAAGGAAATTGTACATGATATGAAACTGTTATTTTAATGTTTTGATTTTGTTTCATATTTTAATAAATACGGCCGGGAGGGTAACTCCCTCCCGCCTTCCAAAAGTCAAGAACTGTGTCCGTCTTCCCATCCTTGGGGATTGTGTTGGGAGGGGGTGACGGGTATCCCGGCCATATGGAAAGGGGCGACCACTCGGTCCCCCCGAACGTATGGTAGGGTGCCCTGACCCCCCCGGGAAACCATTTTGGGCGGGAGGTGTGTCTCGGCTGGTATGCCCGAAGCGGCGTAGCCGGGGCGCGCCTTTTCCCGCCGAAGAGGGGTTGTCCTAGACACCTACACCGTTGGCCACGCCCCGTAGGTGGATCGGAGGAGGGTACACGCCCTCCCGAGGAAGAATAAAAGAGCAACAATCTAAGGAAGCATCCTCTTGTTCCTGTGCTTGGAAGCTGCACCTCCTCGTTGCACGTGAGCCCGAGACGGAACAAGGAGCCAATTTTGAGAACTTGTAATTTTTGTGTTTCTCTTTTCAGTGATTCCGAAGCTTTGGATCCAGGACCTCGAGTAAACGATGCCTGGCAAGAGGATCGCAAAGAAGGTTGGGACCGAACAAATGCTTCGCATGCTGGTGAAGGATATGGCAAACATGAAGAAGCAGATGGCGGCAATGAATGGTAGACCGAAGAAAGTCATCGGGCCAGCATTGCCGGGAGTAGTCCCTGCCGGGAGAGGTAAAAGGGCCAGGATTAGGGCGGCAGGGGGGGAGGCCCCTGTTCCTAAGTCACCTCCGGCGAGCCCGGTCAGTCCTGTGGAGGCCCCAGCTCCGATCCCGAATGCGGGACAGCCGATCCCTGTGGTAGTTACACCCGTCAACGAGGGGGATATGCCTCCCGAGCTGGCCGCCCAGTTGGCAGCGTGGTTAGGCAAGAGCAACGAGGGTGCGGTGGCACCGGGAGACACGGCCGAGGAGGCCAGGTTAATAATGAAGCAGTTGCGGCAATCGAGAGATGCTGCAAAGGCACCTTGTCCTCTTGTTTCCCCGCAGAACCCATCGGGTCAACCGGCATCGAGCGTTGGAACGACAACAACAACAGATCCAGCAACTAGTTCGGGTAAGCAGCCGTTGCCAATGGCGGGGGAGGGATCGTTACCCTCAAGGAGGGAAAAGGTGGTCCAACACATCCCAATTGATGTGAAAGAAAGGATTTGGGTGGATAAATATGTGAACATGTTTTCGCTGTTGACCGATCATTATGAGATAGAACACGTTAGAAATCAGAAGGAGTTGTTACATCCGAGTGTATGGCGTGCCAGAATGGCGGGTTTCAGGGTGGATGAAACAATTGCTAATTGGGCCAGAGCGTTTGGAATGTTTACTGCAATCATGGGGGAACGTAGGCCTGAAGTATTGTCCGAATTAGCTTGTTACCAGACACGTATAATGGAATTTTATGAAACGTATGAAGGAAATCGATGGATGGGTTATGATAACAAATTTCGTAAGGCCAAGGAGCACGACTCATCCCTGACGTGGGATTGTTTCGACTCCATTTCCTGGCAGAAGCAGGTTATGGCGAACACAACGAAGTCGTCTTCTTTCGGCGGGAATGGGGCGGAGCCTTCCCGCCATAATTTGGCGGCGCCCTTTCGGGCGGGCGCCAACGGTAATCAGCACACAAAGAATAATGGAAACTCGGGTGGAAAAGGGGTCTGTTGGAGCTTTAACAGGGGCAAGTGCACTAGGCCACAAGGGACCATTGTTACATCATTATACAACGTGGCTGTGTCATTGTGCAACCATTGTTACATCATTATACAACGTGGCTGTGTCATTGTGCAACCATTGTTACAACATTATACAACGTGGCTGTGTCATTGTGCAACCATTGTTACATCATTATACAACGTGGCTGTGTCATTGTGCAACCATTGTTACATCATTACACAAAGTGGCTGTGTCATTGTGCAACCATTGTTACATCTTTATACAAAGTGGCTGTGTCATTGTGCAACCATTGTTACATCAGTACACAAAGTGTCTGTGTCATTGTGCAACCATTGTTACATCATTACACAACGTGGCTGTGCCATTGTGCAACCATTGTTACATCATTACACAACGTGGCTGTGTCATTGTGCAACCATTGTTACTTCATTACACAAAGTGGCTGTGTCATTGTGCAACCATTGTTACATCATTATACAACGTGGCTGTGTCATTGTGAAACCATTGTTACATCATTACACAAAATGGCTGTGTCATTGTGCAACCATTGTTACATCATTACACAAAGTGGCTGTGTCATTGTGCAACCATTGTTACATCATTACACAAAGTGGCTGTGTCATTGTGCAACCATTGTTAAATCATTATACCACGTGGCTGTGTCATTGTGCAACCATTGTTACATCATTACACAAAGTGGCTGTGTCATTGTGCAACCATTGTTACATCATTATACAACGTGGCTGTGTCATTGTGCAACCATTGTTACATGATTATACAACATGGCTGTTTCATTGTGCAACCATTGTTACATCATTACACAACGTGGCTGTGTCATTGTGCAACCATTGTTACTTCATTACACAAAGTGGCTGTGTCATTGTGCAACCATTGTTACATCATTATACAACGTGGCTGTGTCATTGTGCAACCATTGTTACATCATTACACAAAGTGGCTGTGTCATTGTGCAACCATTGTTTCATCATTACACAAAGTGGCTGTGTCATTGTGCAACCATTGTTACATCATTATACAACGTGGCTGTGTCATTGTGCAACCATTGTTACATCATTATACAACATGGCTGTTTCATTGTGCAACCATTGTTACATCATTATACAACGTGGCTGTGTCATTGTGCAACCATTGTTACATCATTATACAACATGGCTGTGTCATTGTGCAACCATTGTTAAATCATTACACAAAGTGGCTGTGTCATTGTGCATCCATTGTTACATCATTACACAACGTGGCTGTGTCATTGTGCAACCATTGTTACATCATTACACAACGTGGCTGTGTCATTGTGCAACCATTTTTACATCATTACACAAAGTGGCTGTGTCATTGTGTAACCATTGTTACATCATTATACAACGTGGCTGTGTCATTGTGCAACCATTGTTACATCATTACACAACGTGGCTGTGTCATTGTGCAACCATTGTTACATCATTATACAATGTGGCTGTGTCATTGTGCAACCATTGTTACATCATTATACAACGTGGCTGTGTCATTGTGCAACCATTGTTACGTCATTACACAAAGTGGCTGTGTCATTGTGCAACCGTTGTTACATCATTATAAAACGTGGCTGTGTCATTGTGCAACCATTGTTACATGATTATACAACATGGCTGTTTCATTGTGCAACCATTGTTACATCATTATACAACATGGCTGTTTCATTGTGCAACCATTGTTACATCATTATACAACGTGGCTGTGTCATTGTGCAACCATTGTTACATCATTATACAACATGGCTGTGTCATTGTGCAACCATTGTTAAATCATTACACAAAGTGGCTGTGTCATTGTGCATCCATTGTTACATCATTACACAACGTGGCTGTGTCATTGTGCAACCATTGTTACATCATTACACAACGTGGCTGTGTCATTGTGTAACCATTGTTACATCATTATACAACGTGGCTGTGTCATTGTGCAACCATTGTTACATCATTACACAACGTGGCTGTGTCATTGTGCAACCATTGTTACATCATTACACAAAGTGGCTGTGTCATTGTGTAACCATTGTTACATCATTATACAACGTGGCTGTGTCATTGTGCAACCATTGTTACATCATTACACAACGTGGCTGTGTCATTGTGCAACCATTTTTACATCATTACACAAAGTGGCTGTGTCATTGTGTAACCATTGTTACATCATTATACAACGTGGCTGTGTCATTGTGCAACCATTGTTACATCATTACACAACGTGGCTGTGTCATTGTGCAACCATTGTTACATCATTACACAAAGTGGCTGTGTCATTGTGCAACCATTGTTAAATCATTATACCACATGGCTGTGTCATTGTGCAACCATTGTTAAATCATTACACAAAGTGGCTGTGTCATTGTGCATCCATTGTTACATCATTACACAACGTGGCTGTGTCATTGTGCAACCATTGTTACATCATTACACAACGTGGCTGTGTCATTGTGTAACCATTGTTACATCATTATACAACGTGGCTGTGTCATTGTGCAACCATTGTTACATCATTACACAACGTGGCTGTGTCATTATGCAACCATTGTTACATCATTACACAAAGTGGCTGTGTCATTGTGTAACCATTGTTACATCATTATACAACGTGGCTGTGTCATTGTGCAACCATTGTTACATCATTACACAACGTGGCTGTGTCATTGTGCAACCATTTTTACATCATTACACAAAGTGGCTGTGTCATTGTGTAACCATTGTTACATCATTATACAACGTGGCTGTGTCATTGTGCAACCATTGCTACATCATTACACAACGTGGCTGTGTCATTGTGCAACCATTGTTACATCATTACACAAAGTGGCTGTGTCATTGTGCAACCATTGTTAAATCATTATACCACGTGGCTGTGTCATTGTGCAACCATTGTTACATCATTACACAAAGTGGCTGTGTCATTGTGCAACCATTGTTACATCATTATACAACGTGGCTGTGTCATTGTGCAACCATTGTTACATGATTATACAACATGGCTGTTTCATTGTGCAACCATTGTTACATCATTATACAACGTGGCTGTGTCATTGTGCAACCATTGTTACATCATTATACAACATGGCTGTGTCATTGTGCAACCATTGTTAAATCATTACACAAAGTGGCTGTGTCATTGTGCATCCATTGTTACATCATTACACAACATGGCTGTGTCATTGTGCAACCATTGTTAAATCATTACACAAAGTGGCTGTGTCATTGTGCATCCATTGTTACATCATTACACAACGTGGCTGTGTCATTGTGCAACCATTGTTACATCATTACACAACGTGGCTGTGTCATTGTGCAACCATTGTTACATCATTACACAAAGTGGCTGTGTCATTGTGCAACCATTGTTACATCATTATACAATGTGGCTGTGTCATTGTGCAACCATTGTTACATCATTATACAACGTGGCTGTGTCATTGTGCAACCATTGTTACATCATTACACAAAGTGGCTGTGTCATTGTGCAACCATTGTTACATCATTATACAACGTGGCTGTGTCATTGTGCAACCATTGTAACATAATTATACAACTTGGCTGTGTCATTGTGCAACCATTGTTACATCATTACACAAAGTGGCTGTTTCATTGTGCAACCATTGTTACATCATTACACAACGTGGCTGTGTCATTGTGCAACCATTGTTACATCATTACACAACGTGGCTGTGTCATTGTGCAACCATTGTTACATCATTACACAACGAGGCTGTGTCATTGTGCAATCATTGTTACATCATTTCACAAAGTGTCTGTGTCATTGTGCAACCATTGTTACATCATTACACAACGTGGCTGTGTCATTGTGCAACCATTGTTACATCATTACACAACGTGGCTGTGTCATTGTGCAACCATTGTTACTTCATTACACAAAGTGGCTGTGTCATTGTGCAACCATTGTTACATCATTATACAACGTGGCTGTGTCATTGTGCAACCATTGTTACATCATTACACAAAGTGGCTGTGTCATTGTGCAACCATTGTTTCATCATTACACAAAGTGGCTGTGTCATTGTGCAACCATTGTTACATCATTATACAACGTGGCTGTGTCATTGTGCAACCATTGTTACATCATTATACAACATGGCTGTTTCATTGTGCAACCATTGTTACATCATTATACAACGTGGCTGTGTCATTGTGCAACCATTGTTACATCATTATACAACATGGCTGTGTCATTGTGCAACCATTGTTAAATCATTACACAAAGTGGCTGTGTCATTGTGCATCCATTGTTACATCATTACACAACGTGGCTGTGTCATTGTGCAACCATTGTTACATCATTACACAACGTGGCTGTGTCATTGTGCAACCATTTTTACATCATTACACAAAGTGGCTGTGTCATTGTGTAACCATTGTTACATCATTATACAACGTGGCTGTGTCATTGTGCAACCATTGTTACATCATTACACAACGTGGCTGTGTCATTGTGCAACCATTGTTACATCATTATACAATGTGGCTGTGTCATTGTGCAACCATTGTTACATCATTATACAACGTGGCTGTGTCATTGTGCAACCATTGTTACATCATAACACAAAGTGGCTGTGTCATTGTGCAACCATTGTTACATCATTATACAACGTGGCTGTGTCATTGTGCAACCATTGTAACATCATTATACAACTTGGCTGTGTCATTGTGCAACCATTGTTACATCATTATACAACGTGGCTGTGTCATTGTGCAACCATTGTTACATCAGTACACAACGTGGCTGTGTCATTGTGCAACCATTGTTACATCATTACACAACGTGGCTCTGTCATTGTGCAACCATTGTTACATCATTACACAACGTGGCTGTGTCATTGTGCAACCATTGTTACATCATTACACAAAGTGGCTGTGTCATTGTGCAACCATTGTTACATCATTATACAACGTGGCTGTGTCATTGTGCAACCATTGTTACATCATTACACAACGTGGCTGTGTCATTGTGCAACCATTGCTACATCATTATACAACGTGGCTGTGTCATTGTGCAACCATTGTTACATCATTATACAACGTGGCTGTGTCATTGTGCAACCATTGTTACATCATTACACCAAGTGGCTGTGTCATTGTGCAACCATTGTTACATCATTACACAACATGGCTGTGTCATTGTGCTACCATTGTTACATCATTACACAAAGTGGCTGTGTCATTGTGCAACCATTGTTACATCATTACACAACGTGGCTGTGTCAATGTGCAACCATTGTTACATCATTACACAACGTGGTTGTGTCATTGTGCAACCATTGTTACATCATTACACAAAGTGGCTGTGTAATTGTGCAACCATTGTTACATCATTATACAACGTGGCTGTGTCATTGTGCAACCATTGTTACATCATTACACAAAGTGGCTGTGTCATTGTGCAACCATTCTTACATCATTACACAACGTGGCTGTGTCATTGTGCAACCATTGTTACATCATTACACAAAGTGGCTGTGTCATTGTGCAACCATTGTTACATCATTACACAATGTGGCTGTGTCATTGTGCAACCATTGTTACATCATTACACAACGTGGCTGTGTCATTGTGCAACCATTGTTACATCATTACACAATGTGGCTGTGTCATTGTGCAACCATTGTTACATCATTACACAACATGGCTGTGTCATTGGGCAACCATTGTTACATCATTACACAACGTGGCTGTGTCATTGTGCAAACATTGTTACATCATTACACAAAGTGGCTGTGTCATTGTGCAACCATTGTTACATCATTATACATTGTGGCTGTGTCATTGTGCAACCATTGTTACATCATTACATAACGTGGCTGTGTCATTGTGCAACCATTGTTACATCATTACACAACGTGGCAGTGTCATTGTGCAACCATTGTTACATCATTACACAACGTGGCTGTGTCATTGTGCAACCATTGTTACATCATTACATAAAGTGGCTTTGTCATTGTGCAACCATTGTTACATCATTATACAACGTGGCTGTGTCATTGTGCAACCATTGTTACATCATTATAAAACGTGGCTGTGTCATTCTGTAACCATTGTTAGATCATTATACAACGTGGCTGTGTCATTGTGCAACCATTGTTACATCATTATGCTACGTGGCTGTGTCATTTTGCAACCATTGTTACATCATTACACAAAGTGGCAGTGTCATTGTGCAACCATTGTTACATCATTATACAACGTGGCTTTGTCATTGTGCAACCATTGTTACATCATTACACAAAGTGGCTGTGTCATTGTGCAACCATTGTTAAATCATTATACAACGTGGCTGTGTCATTGTGCAACCATTGTTACATCATTACACAACGTGGCTGTGTCATTGTGCAACCATTGTTACATCATTATACAACGTGGCTGTGTCATTGTGCAACCATTGTTACATCATTATACAACGTGGCTGTGTCATTGTGCAACCATTGTTACATCATTACACAAAGTGGCTGTGTCATTGTGCATCCATTGTTACATCATTACACAACGTGGCTGTGTCATTGTGCAACCATTGTTACATCATTACACAACGTGGCTGTGTCATTGTGCAACCATTGTTACATCATTACACAAAGTGGCTGTGTCATTGTGAAACCATTGTTACATCATTACACAAAGTGGCTGTGTCATTGTGCAACCATTGTTAAATCATTACACAACGTGGCTGTGTCATTGTGCAATCATTGTTACATCATTACACAAAGTGGCTGTGTCATTGTGCAACCATTGTTACATCATTATACAACGTGGCTGTGTCATTGTGCAACCATTGTTACATCATTACCCAACGTGGCTGTTTCATTGTGCAACCATTGTTACATCATTATACAACGTGGCTGTGTCATTGTGGAACCATTGTTACATCATTATACAACGTGGCTGTGTCATTGTGCAACCATTGTTAAATCATTACACAAAGTGGCTGTGTCATTGTGCATCCATTGTTACATCATTACACAACGTGGCTGTGTCATTGTGCAACCATTGTTACATCATTACACAACTGTTATGGCTGTCTTTTTGCTAGCTCTCTGGAGAAGGAGAATGATGGAGAGTGACTCCAGCCTATCACCCCCATAGCATAGGGATTAGGCCGATAGACAGGGACCCTGTCATACATATATAAAGGCATTTGCGTGTTATTTCCCTTAGAGTAGGGCTTATGAATTTAAGTGAGGGGTTAGATATATAAGTATTAGTCATGATTCACTCATTTGCTAACATGCCGATCTGTTTTTCATGGAGCTATGCATATTATGGGCTCCGTAGGCTTTAAACGAGACAGACTCCATTTTGCTTTCTGCCTGGTAGCTCGAGAAGGCTTTCTAGGTCAAGTGTGATGTTTTAGTTTTAAGCTGTTGTTCGCTTGGAGAGAACCGGTTCAGGCTGACCCTTATCGAAGGAATGTATTTTTCTCCACTCCGAAGACACAACTTCAGGCCGGCCGGCTGGGAAAGTGTCCTTGGTACGGGGAGGTACAAGAATTTGGTGGGCGGCAGGTTACTGGCCGTGAATTTCCATGAAGGAACGGGCTTTGATATTAGCGAAGGTGTTAGTCTTTTTGTCAGTTAGTCCGTAGGCGGCAGCTAGCCGTTAGCATCTCTGCCATTATTCACTTTCATGGTGGACAAGTCGCCATCTTTGAAGTCGGAGAAAGATTTAAGACCGAAACTCTCTGAAGATAGACTGAACGAGAAGTGGCGCGGAGCGCACTAATGCAGAGAGAGAGAGAGACGGTAGCTAATTAACAGCAAGGTTCCGAGGTCCTGAGGGAGAGCAGACGAGTTTGAGCCTAGCAGTGCAGACGTGTACTTGTGACGGCTGAGGGTGACTGCAAGGCGAGCCAGGACCCAGAGACGAGACAGGAGCCTAGATGACTGCCGATTCCCGATTTCCCATTAACCAGGTGAAGTCCGACCAATCCTTATAGTATGTGCACCCTAACCTTTATCTTTTATTCCCTTTGCAAATGTATTATTGCATAGTAATGTGATTCATGTTTATTGTTAATAAATATCCTAATTCATATAGAATTACCGTGTGCCTGGTGCTTATGTTCAATCTTGGTAAACGATACTCCTAGGTGAAAGCTAGGCGCGTGAATGGACGAGTAATCCCAATCAGGTAAGTGGTGATCACACAAATAGGGAGTGAGTGAACCTCTGATGCCAAAAGCAGCGAGTACACTATACAATCTGGACCCATATCCAAAGTCATTATTGTAGTTTCATTCCGAGTAGACAGCTGAGATAATATCCCAATATATATATGTATAGGTGTTCATAGGAATGTGGTCGTCGTTGACATGCGGCGTTAATGAGAGCACTGGGGGGTCGAACCAGTGTTTATACCCACAGGATTGTGGCTTGAGCTAATGAGAGCACTAGGTGGTCGAACTAGTGTGTAGGTTTCGCAGGATCGCGAACGGTTTGGAAAAGGGAGCATTGGGTTCTGCAGGCCCGTGTGTAGACGCACCAGATTGTGTGTCAGATCTGCCCTAGGGTAGAACGGTCTGGGTCGGGGTGACCGCGAGGCCAACTGATGTGAATAAGATATTGTAGAAAGTCTGTATATGTATATTGTCATTCCCCATTCTTAGGTGCAACTTGTATATTTATCTGTATATCTACTTATTGTGAATACGATCTAAGAAGAGAAGGTGAGTACGTTTTGGCTGGGTCACAGGGGCCCCTGGGGGCTGATCCCATCTAAACAGAAAATCCAGCCATTACATCTGGCGTCACGAACTGTTTACGAAGCCTGTGTGCATTGTGTTGTTTTCATCTCGTTGGTTTGCGCTCGGCTTGTACGTATAAAATTTTGTTTATAATTGTGTATATAATTTTTTGTGTGTCATTATGTTTGTGAAAAAATCACCGTCGGTTTTTAAATTACCGATCCAGATTCCCGGCTGGGAGTCTACGCCTTACGAGGCTTTGGCCCGTGAGTGGGCTGATTCTACTGGTTTGAGTGAAAATTGGTCTTCATTCTTGGAGCAGGCGGAGCCTGCTGATGTGATTTCGTGCCTACAGAAAGCGCCAGTAGTGAAGGGTGATGAGCTTCCTATTTTAGGACGCAGAGGGTGGATTATTCTTAATGCATACAGAATAATGCATGAGAGGTTTGTGCAACTACAGAAACAGTTTAAAGATTCGGAAGGACAGTGTGTCGAGTTGCAGAATGCGCACACTTTGTTGCGTTGTCAAAATAAATTGCTTGCCGATAAACTTGAAACATATCAGACCATTGCCGAAAGGGCTGCGGTCCGTATTGCACGATATAAGTATAAACATCGTCATGGACGTGTGTCTTCACGCAAAGTGCGTATGGTTGTAGCAAAAGCTGGAATGGATTGGAACCCCGATGAGTGGGACGGTAATATCTGGGATTCTCATACTTCTGACTCCTCGGCAGAGGAGGGTGACAAGCGCGAGTCTTCTCGCTCCGGACGTGATTGTAAATCTGCCTCGTGCATTAATTCAACTCCCGATTGTGACCGTGCTCGTTCTTCCCGTGCGGATGACGTAGCTTGCCCTGATTGTGCTGTTAAATCTAAGATGCGGGCTTCCTCGGAAGCTCTTCCCGCAGTTTCTGCTCACCCGATCTTTCGACGGAAATTACAACAAGCCCCTGGTAATCCGGGTGGTATCGCTCTTGACTGTATTGAAGACTTTACTCAGCAGGAGATCAGCGACATCCTGCAACGATTTAAACAACGGCCTGGTGAGACCTTGCTTACCTGGATGGTGCGCCTTTATGAGCTTGGCGCTTCCGGTATTATGCTCGATGCTGTTGATTGTTTACGATTTTGCTCTTTGAGTTCTGATTCTACTATTCAGGGCCATTTTCGGAATTTTAATGGTAATGTTCAAACTTCTTTGCTCCAGCTTGCGTCTGATGGCTGTAATCATAAATATCCAACTGAGTCTGATTGGCCCTCTGATGAAAAGCCGTGGTATACTCTGCGCGATGCGTCGCAACCTTTAAAGGAAGAAGTCATGAAAACCTGTATCTTCCTTAGTACTGCTGACAGATTATTGGATGGTCTTTTAACATCTTCTGTGCGTAACCGCATTATACGTACTTCTCCTGTTGCTTACAAGCAGGTCATGATGACTTTATTGATTAACCAAACTGGCAATCCTTTGTCTGCTGTGCTTGAGTCTGTTCGTCAGCTTGGTGAGCTGGGTGAATGGTTTAAACCTGAAAGACAATCCCGACCTGAGGGTCGTACTGGTGGGGACTATAAGTTCTCTAGACGTGACATGTTTTTTGCTCTCCTTGCGGATGGTATCAAAAGGGAAGAGATTGATGGTGAACCTAATAATGTCCTATGGGATATGTTTCGTAAGCGTGGTTTGGATCGAAAGGAAGGTGCCCGTCGTGTGCGAAAGAATGAGTATGATCGTGGTTCGGATGACAGTGGTGATGAGAGGCGACGTGTGAATTCTGATCGCCGTGATGATCGGCGCCATGAACGTGGTGGTTCCCCCCGTCGTAATGAGGGGAGGGGGAGAGAGGATGATCGTGAGAGGGGAGGAGATGATCGTGGCTCTAGCAGACGTAGAGATACAAGGAGTTATTCCCCTGACGTACGAAGGAGGGAGGATCATAACAGACTCTCTGACCGTAATTCACAACTTTTTGAACCCGATACTAATCCGTTTCGTATTGGAGACGGATATGAACAAGAAATTCTGATTCCCAAGAAAACTGAAAAAATTTACCCTGATCTGTCTTGGTTGACGGAACGCGGGAAAAATGACTAGGAAATAGGTCAAGCTCCGGTACGCAGGTGGGCCCACAGAGATTACAGACCCTATGTAGATATTGAGATTTTTTGGAAACATCGTAATATCCAAAGGGCCCGAGCGTTAGTTGATACTGGAGCGGAGGCCACTTTAATTCATGGTAATTCGAGAAAATTTCATGGACAATCTTTCACAATTACCGGTCTGGGTGGTAAAGAAACACCCGCAGTTCAAACTGCGCTTGAAATTAAAATTGGTAGGATTCCTCGTAGAGAATACTCTGTGTTGGTTGTGCCACTTTTGGAATACATTATTGGAATTGACATTTTGAAAGGTATGGCTTTGCATTTGGATGATGGTTACTATCAATTTGGTACTAGACAGTACATTTCGACCAGACCCGTACGGGTTGGCCGTTTACGCATGCCACCTATTAAGATCCCTTTAGCGACGAAAGTGATTTCTCAGAAACAATATCGCATCCCGGGTGGTCATGAAGAAATTACAGCTACGATTCAGGATTTGGTTGACGCGGGAGTCATTACTCCGGTCACATCTGCTTGGAATAATCCTGTTTGGCCCGTGCGCAAAAGTGACAACTCTTGGCGCATGACTGTTGATTATCGAGAATTGAATAAACATACACCTAAATTGACTGTTGCAGTGCCTGACATTGTTACACTGATTGAGAGAATTCAAAAGCATCCAGGTACGTGGTATGCTTCGATTGATATTGCTAATGCATTCTTTTCAATTCCGATTGCCCCCGAATGCCAGGAGCAATTCAGTTTTACATGGAATGGACGTCAAATGACGTTCCGGAGTCTTCCTCAAGGCTATGTACATAGTCCTACGATCTGTCACCGGCTGGTGGCGGAACATTTGTCTGAAGTGCCCACGATTCCACAAGTTCAGATTTGTCATTATATTGATGACATCTTGATTCAAGGTGAAACGCAAGACCAGGTACAGTCCCATTTAGATCAAATTATTGATTGTCTGCGAGCGAAAGGTTGGGAAATTAATCCTGACAAATTACAAACTCCATCCCAAGCTGTAAGATTTCTAGGAATTAATTGGCATGAGGGTCACAGAGAGGTGATTCCACAGGTTAAACAAAAAATACTTGATTTTGCTGTTCCCAGAAACAGGAAAGAGGCGCAATGCTTTATTGGATTGTTTGGATTTTGGCGTCAGCATATTCCCCATTTGAGTCAGATTTTGGCTCCTTTGTATCGAGTCACTCGTAAAAAGAATGCGTTTGAATGGGGCGAACCTCAACAAACTGCTTTTAATTTGGCTAAAGAAGCTATTCAGTATGCTTTGGATTTGTGGCCCGTGAGTGATGGTGATGTGGATTTGAATGGGTCCGTGGAAGGTCTGTATGCCAATTGGAGTTTGTGGCAAAAGCAGGGCAGACAAAAAGTGCCATTAGGTTTTTGGACCAAAAAGTTGCCAGAGGCTGGTGAGCGTTACTCACCTTTTGAAAAACAGTTGCTTGCTTGTTACTGGGCTCTGGTGGATACCGAGCAATTGACTTTAGGCCATGCTGTGATTTTGAGGCCTGAGATTCCCATCATGCAGTGGGTTTTGAGTTCACCGAAGTCCCATCGAATTGGACATGCTCAGGAGGCTAGTGTGATTAAATGGAAATGGTACATTCAGGACAGGGCACGTGTGGGTCCGAAAGGTGTGGCGGTTTTACATGAGCGAGTGGCGCAGGCGCCCTCCAATGAGATTGAAAGTGAGTGTTCGGTTCCCGTAGTGCAGGAGTCTCCCGTGAAGTGGGGTAAATCATTTAATGATCTGTCCGCGGAGGATAGAAAACATGTGTGGTTTACTGATGGTTCTGCGAAGTTCATTGGTGACAAAAGACATTGGAAAGCTGTCTCCTATAATCCGATTACACAGAAATTATTGAGCACAACTGGAGACGGTAAGAGTAGTCAGTATGCTGAACTCTATGCAGTTTACCAAGTTTTGAAACAGGAGTTACCAGGTACATGTCATATTTTCACTGATTCTTGGTCCACTGCAAATGGACTAGCGGTGTGGTTGCCTACATGGCACTCGCACGATTGGGAATTGCACTCCAAAGAATTGTGGGGTAAAGAATTGTGGCAAGAAATTTGGGAACTGCTTCCGCAGAGTACTGTAACGATCTTTCACGTGGATGCTCATACTCCAATCGACTCCCTTGACAAATTTTTCCATAACATTGCAGATGAACAGTCTAAAATTTCTGAGGCAGTGGTTGACATGCAAGGTTCTGATTTGGCGGGATTGGCGAAATGGGCCCATCAGAAAGCAGGACATTTTGGAGAGAAAGCCACTAACAGGTGGGCTGCTGATAGAGGAATTCATATTCCCTTTTCTTTAATTAAAGATGCCATTCTACATTGTCCCATTTGCCAACATTCTAGAAAGAAGGAGGTGCCTCAAATTGTTCGAGGTCACTTACATCGAGGTAAATTGCCCGCCCAAATCTGGCAGATTGATTATATTGGTCCGCTTCCCATGAGCAGAAATTGTCAATACATTTGTACAGTGGTTGATACTTATAGTGGCCTTTTGGTCGCTTTCCCTTGCAAGTATGCTACCCAAGTGAATACTATTAAAACCTTGGAGCTAATTATTCTGTACTATGGTGTCCCATTCCAAATTCAATCAGACAATGCATCCCACTTTCGTGGAAGATTGGTGCAGGAATTCTGTATGGAGAATAATATAGATTGGGTGTTTCATATTCCATATTATCCACAAGCTTCAGGACTGATTGAGAGAATGAATGGCTTGTTGAAAGAACAGTTGCGCAAGTTGACTGATGACCGTTACAGCCAGTGGAGAGATGTCCTTCTTCAAGCTTTATTAATTTTAAATAATCGCCCTTTGTTGCATGCTGAATCTCCTTTGATGCGTTTGTTTCCTCCACATGTTGATGCGAAACCTAATTCTATTGCAACTACGGTCACATATTGGGAAATTACCCCCGGTGCTTTGGCTCCGTGTAGAGCAACCCCAGGCTCCGCAGGCCTCGACCTGCATGCATTAAATGATGCACACTTCCCAGGAAAAGATCGAATCATTGTTGAAACTGGCATTGGTGTCTCTATACCTGCCGGTAGTTTTGGATTAATTGCCCCTAGATCTGGCCTGGCCCTGAAGGGTGTACAAGTACTCGGAGGAGTGATTGACAGTGATTATCAGGGAGAGATTAAGGTTCTCTTGCTTAATAGCAGTGAGACTGATTTGTTGATCAAAAAGTCTGACCGTGTTGCTCAGTTACTGATTATGCCTGTATTCAGTGGTGAGATCAAGAAAGGCTCTGCCCCAACGTTGCTAACTGTGCGAGGACAAAAAGGCTTCGGATCGTCTGATCTTCCTGGAGCTAAAATATGGGTGCAATCGCCTAAGAATCCTCCTGAACAGGCTGATATTATTGTGACCGGTCATGACAACACCGTTTTGGTGATGAAGCCAGGGAAAGATGGCTGGGAAGCTGTGCCAGCTGATAAATGTTACTTACGAGAATGATTAAGGCCTGTGTTTCTATTCTTTCAGATCATTCTTTGGACTGCTGCTGCAGGATGTGTCGGCGTTGGACTCCTTTTGGCTTGCTACGCCGGGAGAGGAGAGGATCCACCGACGCCGAGTGATGGGACAATAAGAGCCGCGCGGTCCGCGTGGCGCGCCTCTTCAAATTTTTGGATCACACTCGCGAAGCGAGTGACGAACTCTCCGCATTTTTGCCTTACCCCCATGAAGTCTGTCACTGACATTTTAGCGACCTGTTTGGTTGCTGTCCCTGCATCTATTGAAACTCTACATTATGTATTTAATGTATCCAATGCCCGACCTAATGTTATTCTGGGCGATTTCGCGGCCCATGAATTTTGTCCCTCATGTACTCTTCTTCCAGACCTGGATGTCCCTATTAATTCCAGAATTATTACTTTTAATATTACCCCTGGTGATCTTTGTTTTATTATGACCTGCAATCCTAAGGCCATTTCTGAGTGTCTGCGATTGAAGCTCCAAGCAGCTACTACTTTTTCATTCCATCAACGTTTACTGTGTTCAAAAAGACTTCCTAATTCATGTCTTTCAGTGAATAACAATATGACCTGTAAAAGTTTAGTTGTAGCCACTAGCCATTATCGTTCAATGTTATTACCAGCTGGATGGCTCTTTTCCTGCGGGAATTCGTCTTGGCCCTATATTCCTGCAAATATTTCTGGTGGCCCATGTGCTATCACTAGGTTAAGTTTGCTAATGTTTTCTTCACGTCCTCCTTCCCATTCTCGTATTGTTCGAGACTCTATGTCATTACATGAAGACTGTGATTCCTCTGTTCATCTTTTTTTCTAGATCTGAATATCTTGGTTTAGCCTTTTCTATTATTGGTGTTCCGGCATTGGCCGTTTATAATGCCAAAACAATCGGCAAAATGGCCTGCTGGATGGTGAAGTCAATCAATCAAACGTCTGCTGTTTTATCCGATTTATTATTAGATTCCCAAGGTGAACGTAGAGCTATTTTGCAAAACCGTGCTGCAATTGATTATTTGTTGTTGAAACATGGGCACGAGTGCTCTGAATTTGAAGGTCTATGCTGTTTTAATTTATCTGACCATTCTAAAGATATCCAATCCCATATTAATAAACTCCACGACTTGACTGCAGAAATTAGAGAACACATAGATCAGGGTTTCTTTGACTGGCTTTTTAACTGGCTCCCTGACATGCATTTTTTACGACAAATTTTGGGAGGGGTTATTGTTGCTGTTTGTATCCTTATAGCAATTTGCTGCTTTATTCAGTGTATCCCTTCCCTATTACAATTTTTTAGATTTACTAAGACTCGTAGATCAGTTAGTTTTGTTTCATATTATTCGTCTACTGACGTTAGTTCCATTTAGTTGGTGGATAATAGACTGGAGTCAAGGGGTGTAATGTTATGGCTGTCTTTTTGCTAGCTCTCTGGAGAAGGAGAATGATGGAGAGTGACTCCAGCCTATCACCCCCATAGCATAGGGATTAGGCCGATAGACAGGGACCCTGTCATACATATATAAAGGCATTTGCGTGTTATTTCCCTTAGAGTAGGGCTTATGAATTTAAGTGAGGGGTTAGATATATAAGTATTAGTCATGATTCACTCATTTGCTAACATGCCGATCTGTTTTTCATGGAGCTATGCATATTATGGGCTCCGTAGGCTTTAAACGAGACAGACTCCATTTTGCTTTCTGCCTGGTAGCTCGAGAGGGCTTTCTAGGTCAAGTGTGATGTTTTAGTTTTAAGCTGTTGTTCGCTTGGAGAGAACCGGTTCAGGCTGACCCTTATCGAAGGAATGTATTTTTCTCCACTCCGAAGACACAACTTCAGGCCGGCCGGCTGGGAAAGTGTCCTTGGTACGGGGAGGTACAAGAATTTGGTGGGCGGCAGGTTACTGGCCTTGAATTTCCATGAAGGAACGGGCTTTGATATTAGCGAAGGTGTTAGTCTTTTTGTCAGTTAGTCCGTAGGCTGCAGCTAGCCATTAGCATCTCTGCCATTATTCACTTTCATGGTGGACAAGTCGCCATCTTTGAAGTCGGAGAAAGATTTAAGACCGAAACTCTCTGAAGATAGACTGAACGAGAAGTGGCGCGGAGCGCACTAATGCAGAGAGAGAGAGAGACGGTAGCTAATTAACAGCAAGGTTCCGAGGTCCTGAGGGAGAGCAGACGAGTTTGAGCCTAGCAGTGCAGACGTGTACTTGTGACGGCTGAGGGTGACTGCAAGGCGAGCCAGGACCCAGAGACGAGACAGGAGCCTAGATGACTGCCGATTCCCGATTTCCCATTAACCAGGTGAAGTCCGACCAATCCTTATAGTATGTGCACCCTAACCTTTATCTTTTATTCCCTTTGCAAATGTATTATTGCATAGTAATGTGATTCATGTTTATTGTTAATAAATATCCTAATTCATATAGAATTACCGTGTGCCTGGTGCTTATGTTCAATCTTGGTAAACGATACTCCTAGGTGAAAGCTAGGCGCGTGAATGGACGAGTAATCCCAATCAGGTAAGTGGTGATCACACAAATAGGGAGTGAGTGAACCTCTGATGCCAAAAGCAGCGAGTACACTATACAATCTGGACCCATATCCAAAGTCATTATTGTAGTTTCATTCCGAGTAGACAGCTGAGATAATATCCCAATATATATATGTATAGGTGTTCATAGGAATGTGGTCGTCGTTGACATGCGGCGTTAATGAGAGCACTGGGGGGTCGAACCAGTGTTTATACCCACAGGATTGTGGCTTGAGCTAATGAGAGCACTAGGTGGTCGAACTAGTGTGTAGGTTTCGCAGGATCGCGAACGGTTTGGAAAAGGGAGCATTGGGTTCTGCAGGCCCGTGTGTAGACGCACCAGATTGTGTGTCAGATCTGCCCTAGGGTAGAACGGTCTGGGTCGGGGTGACCGCGAGGCCAACTGATGTGAATAAGATATTGTAGAAAGTCTGTATATGTATATTGTCATTCCCCATTCTTAGGTGCAACTTGTATATTTATCTGTATATCTACTTATTGTGAATACGATCTAAGAAGAGAAGGTGAGTACGTTTTGGCTGGGTCACAGGGGCCCCTGGGGGCTGATCCCATCTAAACAGAAAATCCAGCCATTACAACAACATGGCTGTGTCATTGTGCAACCATTGTTACATCATTACACAAAGTGGCTGTGTCATTGTGTAACCATTGTTACATCATTATACAACGTGGCTGTGTCATTGTGCAACCATTGTTACATCATTACACAGCGTGGCTGTGTCATCGTGCAACCATTGTTACATCATTATACAACGTGGCTGTGTCATTGTGCAACCATTGTTACATCATTACACAACGTGGCTCTGTCATTGTGCAACCATTGTTACATCATTACACAAAGTGGCTGTGTCATTGTGCAACCATTGTTACATAATTATACAACGTGGCTGTGTCAATGTGCAACCATTGTTACATCATTACACAACGTGGTTGTGTCATTGTGCAACCATTGTTACATCATTACACAAAGTGGCTGTGTCATTGTGCAACCATTGTTACATCATTAAACAACGTGGCTGTGTCATTGTGCAACCATTGTTACATCATTACACAAAGTGGCTGTGTCATTGTGCAACCATTGTTACATCATTATACAACGTAGCTGTGTCATTGTGCAACTATTGTTACATCATTACACAAAGTGGCTGTGTCATTGTGCCACCATTGTTACATCATTACACAACGTGGCTGTGTCATTGTGCAACCATTGTTACATCATTACACAAAGTGGCTGTGTCATTGTGCAACCAGTGTTAAATCATTATACAACGTGGCTGTGTCATTGTGCAACCATTGGTACATCATTACACAAAGTGGCTGTGTCATTGTGCAACCATTGTTACATCATTATACAACGTGGCTGTGTCATTGTGCAACCATTGTTACATCATTATACAACGTGGCTGTTTCATTGTGCAACCATTGTTACATCATTATACAACGTGGCTGTGTCATTGTGCAACCATTGTTACATCATTATACAACATGGCTGTGTCATTGTGCAACCATTGTTAAATCATTACACAAAGTGGCTGTGTCATTGTGCAACCATTGTTACATCATTACACAAAGTGGCTGTGTCATTGTGCATCCATTGTTACATCATTATACAACGTGGCTGTGTCATTGTGCAACCATTGTTACATCAGTACACAAAGTGGTTTTGTCAATGTGCAACCATTGTTACATCATTATACAACTCATTGTGCAACCATTGTTACATCATTATACAATGTGGCTGTGTCATTGTGCAACCATTGTTACATCATTACACAACGTGGCTGTGTCATTGTGCAACCATTGTTACATCATTACACAACGTGGCTGTGTCATTGTGCAACTATTGTTACATTATTATACAACGTGGCTGTGTCATTGTGCAACCATTGTTACATCATTATACAACGTGGCTGTGTCATTGTGCAACCATTGTTACATCATTATACAACGTGGCTGTGTCATTGTGCAACCATTGTTACATCATTACACAACGTGGCTGTGTCATTGTGCAACCATTGTTACATCATTATACAACGTGGCTGTGTCATTGTGCAACCATTGTTACATCATTACACAAAGTGGCTGTGTCATTGTGCAACCATTGTTACATCATTACACAACGTGGCTGTGTCATTGTGCAACCATTGTTACATCATTACACAAAGTGGCTGTGTCATTGTGCAACCATTGTTACATCATTACACAATGTGGCTGTGTCATTGTGCAACCATTGTTACATCATTACACAACGTGGCTGTGTCATTGTGCAACCATTGTTACATCATTACACAACGTGGCTGTGTCATTGTGCAACTATTGTTACATTATTATACAACGTGGCTGTGTCATTGTGCAACCATTGTTACATCATTATACAACGTGGCTGTGTCATTGTGCAACCATTGTTACATCATTATACAACGTGGCTGTGTCATTGTGCAACCATTGTTACATCATTACACAACGTGGCTGTGTCATTGTGCAACCATTGTTACATCATTATACAACGTGGCTGTGTCATTGTGCAACCATTGTTACATCATTACACAAAGTGGCTGTGTCATTGTGCAACCATTGTTACATCATTACACAACGTGGCTGTGTCATTGTGCAACCATTGTTACATCATTACACAAAGTGGCTGTGTCATTGTGCAACCATTGTTACATCATTACACAATGTGGCTGTGTCATTGTGCAACCATTGTTACATCATTACACAACATGGCTGTGCCATTGGGCAACCATTGTTACATCATTACACAACGTGGCTGTGTCATTGTGCAAACATTGTTACATCATTACACAAAGTGGCTGTGTCATTGTGCAACCATTGTTACATCATTATACATTGTGGCTGTGTCATTGTGCAACCATTGTTACATCATTACACAACGTGGCTGTGTCATTGTGCAACCATTGTTACATCATTACACAACGTGGCTGTGTCATTGTGCAACCATTGTTACATCATTACACAACGTGGCTGTGTCATTGTGCAACCATTGTTACATCATTACACAAAGTGGCTGTGTCATTGTGCATCCATTGTTACATCATTACACAACGTGGCTGTGTCATTGTGCAACCATTGTTACATCATTACACAACGTGGCTGTGTCATTGTGCAACCATTGTTACATCATTACACAACGTGGCTGTGTCATTGTGCAACCATTGTTACATCATTACACAAAGTGGCTGTGTCATTGTGCAACCATTGTTAAATCATTACACAACGTGGCTGTGTCATTGTGCAATCATTGTTACATTATTACACAAAGTGGCTGTGTCATTGTGCAACCATTGTTACATCATTATACAACGTGGCTGTGTCATTGTGCAACCATTGTTACATCATTACCCAACGTGGCTGTTTCATTGTGCAACCATTGTTACATCATTATACAATGTGGCTGTGTCATTGTGCAACCATTGTTACATCATTATACAACGTGGCTGTGTCATTGTGCAACCATTGTTAAATCATTACACAAAGTGGCTGTGTCATTGTGCATCCATTGTTACATCATTACACAACGTGGCTGTGTCATTGTGCAACCATTGTTACATCATTACACAACATGGCTGTGTCATTGTGCAACCATTGTTACATCATTACACAAAGTGGCTGTGTCATTGTGTAACCATTGTTACATCATTATACAACATGGCTGTGTCATTGTGCAACCATTGTTACATCATTACACAGCGTGGCTGTGTCATCGTGCAACCATTGTTACATCATTATACAACGTGGCTGTGTCATTGTGCAACCATTGTTACATCATTACACAACGTGGCTCTGTCATTGTGCAACCATTGTTACATCATTACACAAAGTGGCTGTGTCATTGTGCAACCATTGTTACATAATTATACAACGTGGATGTGTCATTGTGCAACCATTGTAACATCATTATACAACGTGGCTGTATCATTGTGCAACCATTGTTACATCATTACACAAAGTGGTTGTTTCATTGTGCAACCATTGTTACATCATTAAACAACGTGGCTGTGTCATTGTGCAACCATTGTTACATCATTACACAACGTGGCTGTGTCATTGTGCAACCATTGTTACATCATTACACAACGTGGCTGTGTCATTGTGCAACCATTGTTACATCATTACACAAAGTGGCTGTGTCATTGTGCATCCATTGTTACATCATTATACAACGTGGCTGTGTCATTGTGCAACCATTGTTACATCAGTACACAAAGTGGTTGTGTCATTGTGCAACCATTGTTACATCATTACACAACGTGGCTGTGTCATTGTGCAACCATTGTTACATCATTACACAACGTGGCTGTGTCATTGTGCAACCATTGTTACATCATTACACAAAGTGGCTGTGTCATTGTGCAACCATTGTTACATCATTATACAACGTGGCTGTGTCATTGTGCAACCATTGTCACATCATTACACAAAGTGGCTGTGTCATTGTGCAACCATTGTTACATCATTACACAAAGTGGCTGTGTCATTGTGCAACCAGTGTTAAATCATTATACAACGTGGCTGTGTCATTGTGCAACCATCGGTACATCATTACACAAAGTGGCTGTGTCATTGTGCAACCATTGTTACATCATTATACAACGTGGCTGTGTCATTGTGCAACCATTGTTACATCATTATACAACATGGCTGTTTCATTGTGCAACCATTGTTACATCATTATACAACGTGGCTGTGTCATTGTGCAACCATTGTTACATCATTATACAACATGGCTGTGTCATTGTGCAACCATTGTTAAATCATTACACAAAGTGGCTGTGTCATTGTGCATCCATTGTTACATCATTACACAACGTGGCTGTGTCATTGTGCAACCATTGTTACATCATTACACAACGTGGCTGTGTCATTGTGCAACCATTGTTACATCATTACACAAAGTGGCTGTGTCATTGTGTAACCATTGTTACATCATTATACAACGTGGCTGTGTCATTGTGCAACCATTGTTACATCATTACACAACGTGGCTGTGTCATTGTGCAACCATTGTTACATCATTATACAACGTGGCTGTGTCATTGTGCAACCATTGTTACATCATTATACAACGTGGCTGTGTCATTGTGCAACAATTGTTACATCATTACACAAAGTGGCTGTGTCATTGTGCAACCATTGTTACATCATTATACAACGTGGCTGTGTCATTGTGCAACCATTGTAACATCATTACACAACTTGGCTGTGTCATTGTGCTACCATTGTTACATCATTACACAAAGTGGCTGTGTCATTGTGCAACCATTGTTACATCATTACACAAAGTGGCTGTGTCAATGTGCAACCATTGTTACATCATTACACAACGTGGTTGTGTCATTGTGCAACCATTGTTACATCATTACACAAAGTGGCTGTGTCATTGTGCAACCATTGTTACATCATTAAACAACGTGGCTGTGTCATTGTGCAACCATTGTTACATCATTACACAAAGTGGCTGTGTCATTGTGCAACCATTGTTACATCATTATACAACGTAGCTGTGTCATTGTGCAACTATTGTTACATCATTACACAAAGTGGCTGTGTCATTGTGCCACCATTGTTACATCATTACACAACGTGGCTGTGTCATTGTGCAACCATTGTTACATCATTACACAACATGGCTGTGTCATTGTGCAACCATTGTTACATCATTACACAACGTGGCTGTGTCATTGTGCAACCATTGTTACATCATTACACAACGTGGCTGTGTCATTGTGCAACCATTGTTACATCATTATACAACTCATTGGGCAACCATTGTTACAACATTATACAATGTGGCTGTGTCATTGTGCAACCATTGTTACATCATTACACAACGTGGCTGTGTCATTGTGCAACCATTGTTACATCATTACACAACGTGGCTGTGTCATTGTGCAACCATTGTTATATCATTATACAACTCATTGTGCAACCATTGTTACATCATTATACAATGTGGCTGTGTCATTGTGCAACCATTGTTACATCATTACACAACGTGGCTGTGTCATTGTGCAACCATTGTTACATCATTACACAACGTGGCTGTGTCATTGTGCAACTATTGTTACATTATTATACAACGTGGCTGTGTCATTGTGCAACCATTGTTACATCATTATACAACGTGGCTGTGTCATTGTGCAACCATTGTTACATCATTATACAACGTGGCTGTGTCATTGTGCAACCATTGTTACATCATTACACAACGTGGCTGTGTCATTGTGCAACCATTGTTACATCATTACACAACGTGGCTGTGTCATTGTGCAACCATTGTTACATCATTACACAAAGTGGCTGTGTCATTGTGCAACCATTGTTACATCATTACACAACGTGGCTGTGTCATTGTGCAACCATTGTTACATCATTACACAAAGTGGCTGTGTCATTGTGCAACCATTGTTACATCATTACACAATGTGGCTGTGTCATTGTGCAACCATTGTTACATCATTACACAACATGGCTGTATCATTGGGCAACCATTGTTACATCATAACACAACGTGGCTGTGTCATTGTGCAAACATTGTTACATCATTATACATTGTGGCTGTGTCATTGTGCAACCATTGTTACATCATTATACATTGTGGCTGTGTCATTGTGCAACCATTGTTACATCATTACACAACGTGGCTGTGTCATTGTGCAACCATTGTTACATCATTACACAACGTGGCTGTGTCATTGTGCAACCATTGTTACATCATTACACAACGTGGCTGTGTCATTGTGCAACCATTGTTACATCATTACATAAAGTGGCTTTGTCATTGTGCAACCATTGTTACATCATTATACAACGTGGCTGTGTCATTGTGCAACCATTGTTACATCATTATAAAACGTGGCTGTGTCATTGTATAACCATTGTTACATCATTATACAACGTGGCTGTGTCATTGTGCAACCGTTGTTACATCATTACACAACGTGGCTGTGTCATTGTGCAACCATTGCTACATCATTATACAACGTGGCTGTGTCATTGTGCAACCATTGTTACATCATTATACAACGTGGCTGTGTCATTGTGCAACCATTGTTACATCATTACACCAAGTGGCTGTGTCATTGTGCAACCATTGTTACATCATTACACAAAGTGGCTGTGTCATTGTGCAACCATTGTTACATAATTATACAACGTGGCTGTGTCATTGTGCAACCATTGTAACATCATTATACAACGTGGCTGTATCATTGTGCAACCATTGTTACATCATTACACAAAGTGGTTGTTTCATTGTGCAACCATTGTTACATCATTAAACAACGTGGCTGTGTCATTGTGCAACCATTGTTACATCATTACACAACGTGGCTGTGTCATTGTGCAACCATTGTTACATCATTACACAACGTGGCTGTGTCATTGTGCAACCATTGTTACATCATTACACAAAGTGGCTGTGTCATTGTGCATCCATTGTTACATCATTATACAACGTGGCTGTGTCATTGTGCAACCATTGTTACATCAGTACACAAAGTGGTTGTGTCATTGTGCAACCATTGTTACATCATTACACAACGTGGCTGTGTCATTGTGCAACCATTGTTACATCATTACACAACGTGGCTGTGTCATTGTGCAACCATTGTTACATCATTACACAAAGTGGCTGTGTCATTGTGCAACCATTGTTACATCATTATACAACGTGGCTGTGTCATTGTGCAACCATTGTCACATCATTACACAAAGTGGCTGTGTCATTGTGCAACCATTGTTACATCATTACACAAAGTGGCTGTGTCATTGTGCAACCAGTGTTAAATCATTATACAACGTGGCTGTGTCATTGTGCAACCATCGGTACATCATTACACAAAGTGGCTGTGTCATTGTGCAACCATTGTTACATCATTATACAACGTGGCTGTGTCATTGTGCAACCATTGTTACATCATTATACAACATGGCTGTTTCATTGTGCAACCATTGTTACATCATTATACAACGTGGCTGTGTCATTGTGCAACCATTGTTACATCATTATACAACATGGCTGTGTCATTGTGCAACCATTGTTAAATCATTACACAAAGTGGCTGTGTCATTGTGCATCCATTGTTACATCATTACACAACGTGGCTGTGTCATTGTGCAACCATTGTTACATCATTACACAACGTGGCTGTGTCATTGTGCAACCATTGTTACATCATTACACAAAGTGGCTGTGTCATTGTGTAACCATTGTTACATCATTATACAACGTGGCTGTGTCATTGTGCAACCATTGTTACATCATTACACAACGTGGCTGTGTCATTGTGCAACCATTGTTACATCATTATACAACGTGGCTGTGTCATTGTGCAACCATTGTTACATCATTATACAACGTGGCTGTGTCATTGTGCAACAATTGTTACATCATTACACAAAGTGGCTGTGTCATTGTGCAACCATTGTTACATCATTATACAACGTGGCTGTGTCATTGTGCAACCATTGTAACATCATTACACAACTTGGCTGTGTCATTGTGCTACCATTGTTACATCATTACACAAAGTGGCTGTGTCATTGTGCAACCATTGTTACATCATTACACAAAGTGGCTGTGTCAATGTGCAACCATTGTTACATCATTACACAACGTGGTTGTGTCATTGTGCAACCATTGTTACATCATTACACAAAGTGGCTGTGTCATTGTGCAACCATTGTTACATCATTAAACAACGTGGCTGTGTCATTGTGCAACCATTGTTACATCATTACACAAAGTGGCTGTGTCATTGTGCAACCATTGTTACATCATTATACAACGTAGCTGTGTCATTGTGCAACTATTGTTACATCATTACACAAAGTGGCTGTGTCATTGTGCCACCATTGTTACATCATTACACAACGTGGCTGTGTCATTGTGCAACCATTGTTACATCATTACACAACATGGCTGTGTCATTGTGCAACCATTGTTACATCATTACACAACGTGGCTGTGTCATTGTGCAACCATTGTTACATCATTACACAACGTGGCTGTGTCATTGTGCAACCATTGTTACATCATTATACAACTCATTGGGCAACCATTGTTACAACATTATACAATGTGGCTGTGTCATTGTGCAACCATTGTTACATCATTACACAACGTGGCTGTGTCATTGTGCAACCATTGTTACATCATTACACAACGTGGCTGTGTCATTGTGCAACCATTGTTATATCATTATACAACTCATTGTGCAACCATTGTTACATCATTATACAATGTGGCTGTGTCATTGTGCAACCATTGTTACATCATTACACAACGTGGCTGTGTCATTGTGCAACCATTGTTACATCATTACACAACGTGGCTGTGTCATTGTGCAACTATTGTTACATTATTATACAACGTGGCTGTGTCATTGTGCAACCATTGTTACATCATTATACAACGTGGCTGTGTCATTGTGCAACCATTGTTACATCATTATACAACGTGGCTGTGTCATTGTGCAACCATTGTTACATCATTACACAACGTGGCTGTGTCATTGTGCAACCATTGTTACATCATTATACAACGTGGCTGTGTCATTGTGCAACCATTGTTACATCATTACACAAAGTGGCTGTGTCATTGTGCAACCATTGTTACATCATTACACAACGTGGCTGTGTCATTGTGCAACCATTGTTACATCATTACACAAAGTGGCTGTGTCATTGTGCAACCATTGTTACATCATTACACAATGTGGCTGTGTCATTGTGCAACCATTGTTACATCATTACACAACATGGCTGTATCATTGGGCAACCATTGTTACATCATAACACAACGTGGCTGTGTCATTGTGCAAACATTGTTACATCATTATACATTGTGGCTGTGTCATTGTGCAACCATTGTTACATCATTATACATTGTGGCTGTGTCATTGTGCAACCATTGTTACATCATTACACAACGTGGCTGTGTCATTGTGCAACCATTGTTACATCATTACACAACGTGGCTGTGTCATTGTGCAACCATTGTTACATCATTACACAACGTGGCTGTGTCATTGTGCAACCATTGTTACATCATTACATAAAGTGGCTTTGTCATTGTGCAACCATTGTTACATCATTATACAACGTGGCTGTGTCATTGTGCAACCATTGTTACATCATTATAAAACGTGGCTGTGTCATTGTATAACCATTGTTACATCATTATACAACGTGGCTGTGTCATTGTGCAACCGTTGTTACATCATTACACAACGTGGCTGTGTCATTGTGCAACCATTGCTACATCATTATACAACGTGGCTGTGTCATTGTGCAACCATTGTTACATCATTATACAACGTGGCTGTGTCATTGTGCAACCATTGTTACATCATTACACCAAGTGGCTGTGTCATTGTGCAACCATTGTTACATCATTACACAACGTGGCTGTGTCATTGTGCTACCATTGTTACATCATTACACAAAGTGGCTGTGTCATTGTGCAACCATTGTTACATCATTACACAACGTGGCTGTGTCATTGTGCAACCATTGTTACATCATTACACAACGTGGTTGTGTCATTGTGCAACCATTGTTACATCATTACACAAAGTGGCTGTGTCATTGTGCAACCATTGTTACATCATTACACAAAGTGGCTGTGTCATTGTGCAACCATTGTTACATCATTACACAATGTGGCTGTGTCATTGTGCAACCATTGTTACATCATTACACAACATGGCTGTGTCATTGGGCAACCATTGTTTCATCATTACACAATGTGGCTGTGTCATTGTGCAAACATTGTTACATCATTACACAAAGTGGTTGTGTCATTGTGCAACCATTGTTACATCATTATACATTGTGGCTGTGTCATTGTGCAACCATTGTTACATCATTACATAACGTGGCTGTGCCATTGTGCAACCATTGTTACATCATTACACAACGTGGCTGTGTCATTGTGCAACCATTGTTACATCATTACACAACGTAGCTGTGTCATTGTGCAACCATTGTTCCATCATTACATAAAGTGGCTTTGTCATTGTGCAACCATTGTTACATCATTATACAACGTGGCTGTGTCATTGTGCAACCATTGTTACATCATTATAAAACGTGGCTGTGTCATTGTGTAACCATTGTTACATCATTATACAACGTGGCTGTGTCATTGTGCAACCATTGTTACATCATTATGCTACGTGGCTGTGTCATTTTGCCACCATTGTTACATCATTACACAAAGTGGCAGTGTCATTGTGCAACCATTGTTACATCATTATACAACGTGGCTTTGTCATTGTGCAACCATTGTTACATCATTACACAAAGTGGCTGTGTCATTGTGCAACCATTGTTACATCATTACACAAAGTGGCTGTGTCATTGTGCAACCATTGTTAAATCATTATACAACGTGGCTGTGTCATTGTGCAACCATTGTTACATCATTACACAACGTGGCAGTGTCATTGTGCAACCATTGTTACATCATTATACAACGTGGCTGTGTCATTGTGCAACCATTGTTACATCATTATACAACGTGGCTGTGTCATTGTGCAACCATTGTTACATCATTACACAAAGTGGCTGTGTCATTGTGCATCCATTGTTACATCATTACACAACGTGGCTGTGTCATTGTGCAACCATTGTTACATCATTACACAACGTGGCTGTGTCATTGTGCAACCATTGTTACATCATTACACAAAGTGGCTGTGTCATTGTGAAACCATTGTTACATCATTACACAAAGTGGCTGTGTCATTGTGCAACCATTGTTAAATCATTACACAACGTGGCTGTGTCATTGTGCAATCATTGTTACATCATTACACAAAGTGGCTGTGTCATTGTGCAACCATTGTTACATCATTATACAACGTGGTTGTGTCATTGTGCAACCATTGTTACATCATTACCCAACGTGGCTGTTTCATTGTGCAACCATTGTTACATCATTATACAACGTGGCTGTGTCATTGTGCAACCATTGTTACATCATTATACAACGTGGCTGTGTCATTGTGCAACCATTGTTAAATCATTACACAAAGTGGCTGTGTCATTGTGCATCCATTGTTACATCATTACACAACGTGGCTGTGTCATTGTGCAACCATTGTTACATCATTACACAACATGGCTGTGTCATTGTGCAACCATTGTTACATCATTACACAAAGTGGCTGTGTCATTGTGTAACCATTGTTACATCATTATACAACATGGCTGTGTCATTGTGCAACCATTGTTACATCATTACACAGCGTGGCTGTGTCATCGTGCAACCATTGTTACATCATTATACAACGTGGCTGTGTCATTGTGCAACCATTGTTACATCATTACACAACGTGGCTCTGTCATTGTGCAACCATTGTTACATCATTACACAAAGTGGCTGTGTCATTGTGCAACCATTGTTACATAATTATACAACGTGGCTGTGTCATTGTGCAACCATTGTAACATCATTATACAACGTGGCTGTATCATTGTGCAACCATTGTTTTTTTTTTTTTTTTTTTTTTTTTTTTTTTTTTTTTTTTTTTTATCCTCATTTTGCGATTGTATAGATAAGGAGGTTTCTGGAGAAACTGATGATCTTTCTAGGAAACTTTGCCTTCACAGCCCCATCGCTTTCCGGAGTTGTTTTATTTGGGGAGTATCCCTTTCGTTGTTTAGATTCATCAATTTTTTCTCCACTTACCCTTTATCCCTTCCATTAATACCATTGGTTAGTGAGGTGTGAGCTAGCCAGCTTGACTACTCGGCAGAACCATTTCTGCCTGGTATTAAGGTTATCGCGTTAATCATTGGATTTATTGTTCATGACCTATTAGAAGATTTTAGTTACTTTGAAAATATTGCTCCCAAATTTCCCAAAAGTTTGTTCTCTTCGAGTATCCCATGTTTCTATCAAAGTTATTAATTTTAATGACATAATTTAACCAATTTGTATGACTTGGGGCAACCGGTTTAACCCAATTAATGCAGATTTCTCTCCGGGCTAGTAGAATTAGTACAAAAAGTAGACTTTCCTGTTTTTTATTTAATTTATTACTATCAGCATCTATGCTGCTTTGTACCCCAAAGAATATGAGAGTAGTACTTACAGTTATGTTGGTTCCTAGTATCATATTCACTGTCTTACCAATCTCCTCCCAATACTTTGTTATTGCAGGGCATTTTTCAAACATGTGGATGTCGTCCGCTCTTGTTTCTCCGCATTTGGGGCATAGCTTCGCGTTGGATCCCTTGAATTTAGACAGTTTCTTTGGGGTCCAATAAGCACGATGTACTGTAAACAGGTGGTTCCTTCTTAAAGGTGCTGATTTTATACAGGACCAACATTTTCCCATAGATTCTTGCCATACCAGTTGCAGGTCTATCTCTTGAGCAGGTATGTCTTTCCTCCATATTTTTTCCGGGATTATAAAGTCTTCCTCTCCTGATTCAATAAGTGACCAATACCACTTTGATATTTCTTTTTTTATAGCTGTGGTTCTTGTCATTTCATTTTCAAGTATCTCATTTCCCGTATTTTTCTCCTGTAATGATTTTGCCCAGTTTATTAGTTGATAATATTTAAATTTTGATATTTTACCATCTGTAAGTTCGTATAACGAAATCCATGGAATTATTTCATTTCCTTTTAGCAATTGTCCCCATGTTACTATTCCTGCTACTTTAAGTGGCACTGCTAAAGAATCTTTTAAACATTCCGGTAATCCTAGAGAATCCCATATCGGTGCTTTTGTGCTATAATACGGGATTTTTACTGTGCTTCTTATTTGGAACCAGAGTTTAGCAGCGTTACATAGAATCTTCAATTTTATTTTTTTGAAGAATTTCGGGTGTCCGAATTTAAACAGGTAATGGTCAGTTTCCTCGGTCATATTTTGTAAGAAACTTGGATATTCTTGATATTTCCTCAATAATGATCTAAAGTTCTTGAATTGGAAAGATCTGTAATATTCAAATAAGTCAGGACTGGCTATTCCTCCTTGATCTTTCTTTCTCCTAAGTTTGCTCCAGGCTATTCTCGTTCCTTTAGAGGCCCAGATAAAACTTGCAATTTCGCCCTGAATCTTCTTCATGAGTTCTTTTTTAAATTCCAATGGTATGGTGTTGAAAAGGTATGTAAATTTTGGGATAATAGACATTTTTATTATGTTGGATCGTCCTAGGAAAGTTAATGGTAAACTTGACCATGATTTAAATAGCTTTCTCATTTCTTTAGCAATTATCGTTAAATTTAGATGCGGAACTTTCTCCATTTCTTTTACCAAGGTGATACCTAGATATTTTAGTTTGTCCCTACTGTATGGTGAAATTGGGTTACAGTTCCAGCTCATTGTTTCAGTTTTTCCTTTGTTTGTTAAGTAGCCCGAGACTTTACCAAAGTCATTCATTATTTCTTCTAATGCTTTATAGGCACCTTCATAGTTTGTTGTGAAAACCATTAAGTCATCAGCATATAATGCTACTTTCTTTACCCAGTTTTGGTATTTAAAAGCAGAAATCTGTGGGTGTTCTCTGATCAAAGTGGCCAATGGTTCGATGTATAGATTAAAGAGTAACGGCGACAGTGGGCAACCTTGTCTTGTACCGCGTTGTATATTTATGTTGTTGGTTAGATTGCCGTTAACTAATATTTTGGCTCTTGGATTTTTATATATTTCTTCTACAGCTTGAACAAAATTTTCCCCCAGATCATACTTCCTTATAGCTTCATTTAGAAAAGACCAACCTACCCTATCGAACGCTTTTGCGGCGTCGTAAGTGATTATAGTGAGGGGAAGTTTTTTAGTAATGGCAATGTCAATTGCTGCAAACAATTCATGAGTGATTTCATGGATTTGCCTCCCTTTTACAAACCCCTTCTGGTCTAAGTTAATTAATCCAGGCATAACTTTTGCTAATCGTTTTGCTATAACTTGTGTGTAAATTTTATAATCGCAGTTTAATAGCGATATTGGTCTGTAAGAATCACACGTTTTGGGGTTTTTCCCGGGTTTTAAAATGATACTAATTATCGCATCGTTCCAGGTATCTGGGATTTTTTCGTGATCTATATATATGCTGTTCATTAAGTCTGTTAATTTGTATATGAGATGTTCATTCAGTGCTATATAAAATTCATTTGGAAGGGCATCTGGGCCAGCGGATTTTCCTCTTTTTAGGTTGCTTATCACCTCTTTGACTTCCTCAGGTTTGATCTTTTGATTTAACTCTGTTTTTTCTTCATCTGTTATTTTTTGAAGAGAGATAACTTCCAAATATTTACTAATTTGTTCTTTGGTTGGATTTATGTCTTCTTTATATATGCTGGAGTAAAATTTTGAGAACTCCTGTCTTATTAAATTGTCTTCAAAGGTTTCCCGTGTTTGTCCAGTTATCTGAATACATGAGATATTATTTCTGGATTGTTCGGATTTTGTTTTCCATGCTAGTAATTTTCCGCACCCTTCCCCATATTCATAATTTGCTAATTTACTGTTCTCCCATTTTTCTCTCACCGTGTTTTCTAGGTAATTTGCTAGAGTTTCTTTTGATCTCTGATATTTTTTTTCTAGTTCTTCTTTTTCTCCTGGAGGAATTGTGTTCTCTAGTTGTATTTCCGCATTTTTAATATCTAGTTCCATCTTATTGATTTCTAGTTTCTTAACCTTTGCTTTATGTGCTCCTAGGCTAAGTAGTTTACCCCTTATCACTGCTTTATAAGCGTCCCAGGTAGTTTGCCTTGAGGTTCCTGTTGCATTATCTTCGAAATAGTTTGATGAGACAGTTTGTAGCTGATTGATATATAGTTGGTTGTTTAGTAGAGATCGATCTACTGTCCATCTAGAAGGAGTTATATCTTTGGATATGAGTAGAGTTAATTTTACTGCTGAATGGTCAGATAAGTGTGCAGGAAGATGTTCAATATTGCTAACTATGTTTTGTAAGGATCTGTTTAAAAGAAAGAAATCTATCCTTGATTTGTGTCCTAATTTTTTGTTATGGAAGGTAAAAGGATAAACCTTATCTCCTTTTTGTGACCACATGTCTTCTAAGTCTAATTCTTTTTTATATATGCTTAGCCATTCCCTCATCTTGGGTAGGTTAAGATGCTTGTTTGGTGGCGATCTATCTTTTTTTGGATCCAATATTATGTTATAATCTCCCCCTATGATTATGGGGTCAGTTGTGGATAGGAGTTCCGAGTATAGTTTTTGAAGAGGGGTGGGGTCATCTAAATTTGGACCATAGTATCCTACTATGTTGAGTATGTTTCCTTCTATTCTTATTTTCGCTATGGCCCATCTTCCTTTGTTATCTACTATCTTACTCAAGAGTTTTGCCTTTAAAGATTTTTTAAAGATTATTGCTACCCCTTTCACATGGCAGTCTTGGGTAGTATATACACAATTCTCTACCCAGTTTAATCCTTTTATTATCTGTTCCCACTCACTACTAACAAGATGAGTCTCTTGGATTATAATAATCTCACTCTCTATCTCCTTTATATATTCCATTATTTTCCTCCTTCTATTGGGGGTTCTTAGTCCATTAACATTCCATGATAAAACACTTACTGTCTTTTTTCCCGTCATTTCTTCCTAAAGAGTTTTGCTGCGAGGGCTGTATTAAGGCATTCTTGTGCCGTTTTTGTTTGCCATCTTAACTCCATTTTTTGATTTATGAGGATATTTTTTCTAATTTTTTTCCCTAGTTTGCTCCCCACCCGTGTATTTCTATTTACATTGTAGTGTTCATATGTGGCTCGTTTTCCCCTCCCCGAGGAAGCCTCCCTTCTTCTTTTGGATGGAATTTTCCACCCGTTTCGAGCTCCTGCTCACCAGTTTTCTTATTTTTGATTATATTAAAGATTTTCCTTCCCCCTTTAGTTCCGGGTTTTCTGGAGGTTTATATATCATATTTAACTTAATTTGTTTTTTCCCTTTGAATCTGGTCTTTTATCTGGAATATGAGGTTCTCTACTTCTTGAGGTTCTCTGATGTTATGCATTTTATTCCGCCACATAATTCTCAATGCTGCTGGGAATTTCATCTGCACAGTTGCCCCTAATGTTTTCAACTCCTGCATATATTGTCCCAACTCCCATTGTCTATCTTGTGTGGCTTTACATATATCTGAACGTATTCTGAAGGACCAATTATCTTTGTTTAGTGTTCCATTTTTTAATCCCTCACTCAGAATCCTTTCTTTTAGAGTGTAGGTCATGAAATTGACCAGAATTTTCCTTGGATTTTTCTTTTCTTTACTTTTTCTGAAAGGATCCCTGTGGACCCTCTGTATATCCTCCATCAGGTTGCAACTTTTAGTCCACGGGAAAAACTCTTCCAGGAGAGAGACAATATAAGATTTGATATCTGACCCTTCCATATTTTCCGGCACGTTTAAAATTCTAAGGTTGTTTTTCCTCCCTTGGTTTTCCATTGATTCCAGCTTTTCTTTGATTGTTTTCTCGTTGTCTTTTAATTTCCGAATTTCTTTTTGATTCGTGCTAACCTTCTTATTTAAGGATTCCACTGCTGCTTCTACTGCTGTAACTCTCTCTCCCAACACATTTAATTTTTGGTCCAATCCTTCACATACTTCACGTATCTTATTTTGATTTTCCTCAGAGACTGAGAATTTTTCTGCCATTGCTGCCATTATTTTTTCGGTAAATACCTCCATTCCTTTTTCAGTGATTATTACTTCTTGCTCCGTTATTGTCGTTGTTTCTTGATCTACAGATCTCTCTGTGGATTTAGCTTGTGATGTTGCTGGCTCCATTAAGTGTGTGTTAATCGGAGCCTTGCTGACTTGAAAAGTTGGTTTTTCACTCTCGGTATTTCCTGAGATCAGCTCACCACTCACGTTACTTAAGATTTTTGGTCCAATACTTGCTAACGGTTCAATGGGCTCGTTCTGTATAGAGAAATGTCCACCTCTCACTTGCACAGATTGCTGAACCTTAAAATATGACCGCAGGGAAGGAGTAATTTTAACTTTTCGATTAGTTGGGAGCTTTGGTCTTGTAGATCTTATTTTAATATTTTCCGACAGCTCTGCTAACTTTGGTAATACTCTCTGACTTCGCTTCGTTGCTCTGGGGGACACACCTTTTTTTGGCAGTTCAAACTGTGACGCAAGCTTGCGATTCCTTAAACAATAAGTGGGTGTCACTCCCCCTTCCAGATCTTGAGTTTTCCCTGCTGCTGTTATTATATTTGTTTCAGGGTCTTTAGGATTTTTTTCTATTGTCCTAGCTCTTGTATTATACACCCTTACCTTGGATTTTATCTGAGTGAAGTTTTCCTCTTTGTTTTTTCCAGTGCTCTCTTGAATGCAACAGTCTGTGATCAAATCAGGTGTTGTTCTCTTCAATTTATCTATCTCACCACTAGGTATGTTTTTTAATATTTCTGATCTGGCAGTGTGCACTGATTTTATTACTTCTGAGGCTCCTTGATCTCCAATTATCTGCTGATCTGCAAGAAGTGCCTCTCTCTCAGTTACCTGCAGCGAAATATCTTTTTTAGAGCTCATTAGCCGTGTTTCTTTTAAACTCACACTTTGCAGCTTGATATTTATACTTTGTCTTATAGAGTGCCCTCCGCGTTTCTTTCTCGTCTGAAACCGTCTCCAGATATCGTTTTTCCTACTCGTTTGACACTCTTGTGTGTCTCCCGACTCTCTCCCGCTGACCCTGCCGCCCAAGCCCCGGAACTGGAAGGGGATTCTCTGGAACGCCCTCCGACAGTTCCACGTTGCTTCTCGCGCACTCACCCAGGCACCGGCGCTCGGGCAAGACAGCTGCTGCTGCTGCGGGAACCCCAGTTCAAACGGTAAGCTCCGTTTTAAAATCAGCCGATCTCCATCTAGCATCTCTTTGTGCCTCTGCCTCTGCCGAAACGGCCGTTTTCCGAGCGTTTACTCCTCAAGTCGTTGTTTTTATGCTTTGCTTTAAAACCTCCTCATACGAGTCTGTAAAATGACCCTGTAGGAAGGTCAATCTTTACTCCGCATTTGGCTGGTGGTCGGAGCTCCCGACCGAGCGTGTTAGCCGGCCGCCATCTTCCTCTTTCCTTTGTCGTGCAACCATTGTTACATCATTACACAAAGTGGTTGTTTCATTGTGCAACCATTGTTACATCATTAAACAACGTGGCTGTGTCATTGTGCAACCATTGTTACATCATTACACAACGTGGCTGTGTCATTGTGCAACCATTGTTACATCATTACACAACGTGGCTGTGTCATTGTGCAACCATTGTTACATCATTACACAAAGTGGCTGTGTCATTGTGCATCCATTGTTACATCATTATACAACGTGGCTGTGTCATTGTGCAACCATTGTTACATCAGTACACAAAGTGGTTTTGTCAATGTGCAACCATTGTTACATCATTATACAACTCATTGTGCAACCATTGTTACATCATTATACAATGTGGCTGTGTCATTGTGCAACCATTGTTACATCATTACACAACGTGGCTGTGTCATTGTGCAACCATTGTTACATCATTACACAACGTGGCTGTGTCATTGTGCAACTATTGTTACATTATTATACAACGTGGCTGTGTCATTGTGCAACCATTGTTACATCATTATACAACGTGGCTGTGTCATTGTGCAACCATTGTTACATCATTATACAACGTGGCTGTGTCATTGTGCAACCATTGTTACATCATTACACAACGTGGCTGTGTCATTGTGCAACCATTGTTACATCATTATACAACGTGGCTGTGTCATTGTGCAACCATTGTTACATCATTACACAAAGTGGCTGTGTCATTGTGCAACCATTGTTACATCATTACACAACGTGGCTGTGTCATTGTGCAACCATTGTTACATCATTACACAAAGTGGCTGTGTCATTGTGCAACCATTGTTACATCATTACACAATGTGGCTGTGTCATTGTGCAACCATTGTTACATCATTACACAACATGGCTGTGTCATTGGGCAACCATTGTTACATCATTACACAACGTGGCTGTGTCATTGTGCAAACATTGTTACATCATTACACAAAGTGGCTGTGTCATTGTGCAACCATTGTTACATCATTATACATTGTGGCTGTGTCATTGTGCAACCATTGTTACATCATTACACAACGTGGCTGTGTCATTGTGCAACCATTGTTACATCATTACACAACGTGGCTGTGTCATTGTGCAACCATTGTTACATCATTACACAACGTGGCTGTTTCATTGTGCAACCATTGTTACATCATTACATAAAGTGGCTTTGTCATTGTGCAACCATTGTTACATCATTATACAACGTGGCTGTGTCATTGTGCAACCATTGTTACATCATTATAAAACGTGGCTGTGTCATTGTGTAACCATTGTTACATCATTATACAACGTGGCTGTGTCATTGTGCAACCATTGTTACATCATTATGCTACGTGGCTGTGTCATTGTGCAACCATTGTTACATCATTACACAAAGTGGCAGTGTCATTGTGCAACCATTGTTACATCATTATACAACGTGGCTTTGTCATTGTGCAACCATTGTTACATCATTACACAAAGTGGCTGTGTCATTGTGCAACCATTGTTACATCATTACACAAAGTGGCTGTGTCATTGTGCAACCATTGTTAAATCATTATACAACGTAGCTGTGTCATTGTGCAACCATTGTTACATCATTGCACAACGTGGCTGTGTCATTGTGCAACCATTGTTACATCATTATACAACGTGGCTGTGTCATTGTGCAACCATTGTTACATCATTATACAACATGGCTGTGTCATTGTGCAACCATTGTTACATCATTACACAAAGTGGCTGTGTCATTGTGCATCCATTGTTACATCATTACACAATGTGGCTGTGTCATTGTGCAACCATTGTTACATCATTACACAACGTGGCTGTGTCATTGTGCAACCATTGTTACATCATTACACAAAGTGGCTGTGTCATTGTGATACCATTGTTACATCATTACACAAAGTGGCTGTGTCATTGTGCAACCATTGTTAAATCATTACACAACGTGGCTGTGTCATTGTGCAATCATTGTTACATCATTACAGAAAGTGGCTGTGTCATTGTGCAACCATTGTTACTTCATTATACAACGTGGCTGTGTCATTGTGCAACCATTGTTACATCATTACCCAACGTGGCTGTTTCATTGTGCAACCATTGTTACATCATTATACAACATGGCTGTGTCATTGTGCAACCATTGTTACATCATTATACAACGTGGCTGTGTCATTGTGCAACCATTGTTAAATCATTACACAAAGTGGCTGTGTCATTGTGCATCCATTGTTACATCATTACACAACGTGGCTGTTCATTGTGCAACCATTGTTACATCATTACACAACATGGCTGTGTCATTGTGCAACCATTGTTACATCATTACACAAAGTGGCTGTGTCATTGTGTAACCATTGTTACATCATTATACAACATGGCTGTGTCATTGTGCAACCATTGTTACATCATTACACAGCGTGGCTGTGTCATCGTGCAACCATTGTTACATCATTATACAACGTGGCTGTGTCATTGTGCAACCATTGTTACATCATTACACAACGTGGCTCTGTCATTGTGCAACCATTGTTACATCATTACACAAAGTGGCTGTGTCATTGTGCAACCATTGTTACATAATTATACAGCGTGGCTGTGTCATTGTGCAACCATTGTAACATCATTATACAACGTGGCTGTATCATTGTGCAACCATTGTTACATCATTACACAAAGTGGTTGTTTCATTGTGCAACCATTGTTACATCATTACACAACGTGGCTTTGTCATTGTGCAACCATTGTTACATCATTACACAACGTGGCTGTGTCATTGTGCAACCATTGTTACTTCATTACACAACGTGGCTGTGTCATTGTGCAACCATTGTTACATCATTACACAAAGTGGCTGTGTCATTGTGCATCCATTGTTACATCATTATACAACGTGGCTGTGTCATTGTGCAACCATTGTTACATCATTACACAACGTGGCTGTGTCATTGTGCAACCATTGTTACATCATTACACAACGTGGCTGTGTCATTGTGCAACCATTGTTACATCATTACACAACGTGGCTGTGTCATTGTGCAACCATTGTTACATCATTACACAAAGTGGCTGTGTCATTGTGCAACCATTGTTACATCATTATACAACGTGGCTGTGTCATTGTGCAACCATTGTTACATCATTACACAAAGTGGCTGTGCCATTGTGCAACCATTGTTACATCACTACACAAAGTGGCTGTGTCATTGTGCAACCAGTGTTAAATCATTATACAACATGGCTGTGTCATTGTGCAACCATTGGCACATCATTACACAAAGTGGCTGTGTCATTGTGCAACCATTGTTACATCATTATACAACGTGGCTGTGTCATTGTACAACCATTGTTACATCATTATACAACGTGGCTGTTTCATTGTGCAACCATTGTTACATCATTATACAACGTGGCTGTGTCATTGTGCAACCATTGTTACATCATTATACAACGTGGCTGTGTCATTGTGCAACCATTGTTAAATCATTACACAAAGTGGCTGTGTCATTGTGCAGCCATTGTTACATCATTACACAACGTGGCTGTGTCATTGTGCAACCATTGTTACATCATTACACAACGTGGCTGTGTCATTGTGCAACCATTGTTACACCATTACACAAAGTGGCTGTGTCATTGTGTAACCATTGTTACATCATTATACAACGTGGCTGTGTCATTGTGCAACCATTGTTACATCATTACACAACGTGGCTGTGTCATTGTGCAACCATTGTTACATCATTATACAACGTGGCTGTGTCATTGTGCAACCATTGTTACATCATTATACAACGTGGCTGTGTCATTGTGCAACAATTGTTACATCATTACACAAAGTGGCTGTGTCATTGTGCAACCATTGTTACATCATTATACAACGTGGCTGTGTCATTGTGCAACCATTGTAACATCATTACACAACGTGGCTGTGTCATTGTGCTACCATTGTTACATCATAACACAAAGTGGCTGTGTCATTGTGCAACCATTGTTACATCATTACACAACGTGGCTGTGTCAATGTGCAACCATTGTTACATCATTATACAACGTGGCTGTGTCATTGTGCAACCATTGTTACATCATTACACAACGTGGCTCTGTCATTGTGCAACCATTGTTACATCATTACACAAAGTGGCTGTGTCATTGTGCAACCATTGTTACATAATTATACAGCGTGGCTGTGTCATTGTGCAACCATTGTAACATCATTATACAACGTGGCTGTATCATTGTGCAACCATTGTTACATCATTACACAAAGTGGTTGTTTCATTGTGCAACCATTGTTACATCATTACACAACGTGGCTTTGTCATTGTGCAACCATTGTTACATCATTACACAACGTGGCTGTGTCATTGTGCAACCATTGTTACTTCATTACACAACGTGGCTGTGTCATTGTGCAACCATTGTTACATCATTACACAAAGTGGCTGTGTCATTGTGCATCCATTGTTACATCATTATACAACGTGGCTGTGTCATTGTGCAACCATTGTTACATCATTACACAACGTGGCTGTGTCATTGTGCAACCATTGTTACATCATTACACAACGTGGCTGTGTCATTGTGCAACCATTGTTACATCATTACACAACGTGGCTGTGTCATTGTGCAACCATTGTTACATCATTACACAAAGTGGCTGTGTCATTGTGCAACCATTGTTACATCATTATACAACGTGGCTGTGTCATTGTGCAACCATTGTTACATCATTACACAAAGTGGCTGTGCCATTGTGCAACCATTGTTACATCATTACACAAAGTGGCTGTGTCATTGTGCAACCAGTGTTAAATCATTATACAACATGGCTGTGTCATTGTGCAACCATTGGCACATCATTACACAAAGTGGCTGTGTCATTGTGCAACCATTGTTACATCATTATACAACGTGGCTGTGTCATTGTACAACCATTGTTACATCATTATACAACGTGGCTGTTTCATTGTGCAACCATTGTTACATCATTATACAACGTGGCTGTGTCATTGTGCAACCATTGTTACATCATTATACAACGTGGCTGTGTCATTGTGCAACCATTGTTAAATCATTACACAAAGTGGCTGTGTCATTGTGCAGCCATTGTTACATCATTACACAACGTGGCTGTGTCATTGTGCAACCATTGTTACATCATTACACAACGTGGCTGTGTCATTGTGCAACCATTGTTACACCATTACACAAAGTGGCTGTGTCATTGTGTAACCATTGTTACATCATTATACAACGTGGCTGTGTCATTGTGCAACCATTGTTACATCATTACACAACGTGGCTGTGTCATTGTGCAACCATTGTTACATCATTATACAACGTGGCTGTGTCATTGTGCAACCATTGTTACATCATTATACAACGTGGCTGTGTCATTGTGCAACAATTGTTACATCATTACACAAAGTGGCTGTGTCATTGTGCAACCATTGTTACATCATTATACAACGTGGCTGTGTCATTGTGCAACCATTGTAACATCATTACACAACGTGGCTGTGTCATTGTGCTACCATTGTTACATCATAACACAAAGTGGCTGTGTCATTGTGCAACCATTGTTACATCATTACACAACGTGGCTGTGTCAATGTGCAACCATTGTTACATCATTACACAACGTGGTTGTGTCATTGTGCAACCATTGTTACATCATTACACAAAGTGGCTGTGTCATTGTGCAACCATTGTTACATCATTAAACAACTTGGCTGTGTCATTGTGCAACCATTGTTACATCATTACACAAAGTGGCTGTGTCATTGTGCAACCATTGGTACATCATTACCCAACGTGGCTGTGTCATTGTGCAACCATTGTTACATCATTACACAAAGTGGCTGTGTCATTGTGCAACCATTGTTACATCATTACACAATGTGGCTGTGTCATTGTGCAACCATTGTTACATCATTACACAACGTGGCTGTGTCATTGGGCAACCATTGTTACATCATTACACAACGTGGCTGTGTCATTTTGCAAACATTGTTACATCATTACACAAAGTGGCTGTGTCATTGTGCAACCATTGTTACATCATTATACATTGTGGCTGTGTCATTGTGAAACCATTGTTACATCATTACACAACGTGGCTGTGTCATTGTGCAACCATTGTTACATCATTACACAACGTGGCTGTGTCATTGTGCAACCATTGTTACATCATTACACAACGTGGCTGTGTCATTGTGCAACCATTGTTACATCATTACATAAAGTGGCTTTGTAATTGTGCAACCATTGTTACATCATTATACAACATGGTTGTGTCATTGTGCAACCATTGTTACATCATTATAAAACGTGGCTGTGTCATTGTGTAACCATTGTTACATCATTATACAAAGTGGCTGTGTCATTGTGCAACCATTGTTACATCATTATACAATGTGTCTGTGTCATTGTGCAACCATTGTTACATCATTACACAAAGTGGCTGTGTCATTGTGCAACCATTGTTACATCATTATAAAACGTGGCTGTGTCATTGTGTAACCATTGTTACATCATTACACAATGTGGCTGTGTCATTGTGCAACCATTGTTACATCATTACACAAAGTGGCTGTGTCATTGTGCAACCATTGTTAAATCATTATACAACGTGGCTGTGTCATTGTGCAACCATTGTTACATCATTACACAACGTGGCTGTGTCATTGTGCAACCATTGTTACATCATTATACAACGTGGCTTTGTCATTGTGCAACCATTGTTACATCATTATACAACGTGGCTGTGTCATTGTGCAACCATTGTTACATCATTACACAAAGTGGCTGTGTCATTGTGCATCCATTGTTACATCATTACACAACGTTGCTGTGTCATTGTGCAACCATTGTTACATCATTACACAACGTGGCTGTGTCATTGTGCAACCATTGTTACATCATTACAAAAAGTGGCTGTGTCATTGTGAAACCATTGTTACATCATTACACAAAGTGGCTGTGTCATTGTGCAACCATTGTTAAATCATTACACAACGTGGCTGTGTCATTGTGCAATCATTGTTACATCATTACACAAAGTGGCTGTGTCCTTGTGCAACCATTGTTACATCATTATACAAAGTGGCTGTGTCATTGTGCAACCATTGTTACATCATTACCCAACGTGGCTGTTTCATTGTGCAACCATTGTTACATCATTATACAACGTGGCTGTGTCATTGTGCAACCATTGTTACATCATTATACAACGTGGCTGTGTCATTGTGCAACCATTGTTAAATCATTACACAAAGTGGATGTGTCATTGTGCATCCATTGTTACATCATTACACAACGTGGCTGTGTCATTGTGCAACCATTGTTACATCATTACACAACGTGGCTGTGTCATTGTGCAACCATTGTTACATCATTACACAAAGTGGCTGTGTCATTGTGTAACCATTGTTACATCATTATACAACGTGGCTGTGTCATTGTGCAACCATTGTTACATCATTACACAACGTGGCTGTGTCATTGTGCAACCATTGTTACATCATTATACAACGTGGCTGTGTCATTGTGCAACCATTGTTACATCATTACACAACGTGGCTGTGTCATTGTGCAACCATTGTTACATCATTACACAAAGTGGCTGTGTCATTGTGCAACCATTGTTACATCATTATACAATGTGGCTGTGTCATTGTGCAACCATTGTAACATCATTATACAACGCGGCTGTATCATTGTGCAACCATTGTTACATCATTACACAAAGTGGCTGTTTCATTGTGCAACCATTGTTACATCATTACACAACGTGGCTGTGTCATTGTGCAACCATTGTTACATCATTACACAACGTGGCTGTGTCATTGTGCAACCATTGTTACATCATTACACAACGTGGCTGTGTCATTGTGCAACCATTGTTACATCATTACACAAAGTGGCTGTGTCATTGTGCATCCATTGTTACATCATTATACAACGTGGCTGTGTCATTGTGCAGCCATTGTTACATCAGTACACAAAGTGGTTGTGTCATTGTGCAACCATTGTTACATCATTACACAACGTGGCTGTGTCATTGTGCAACCATTGTTACATCATTACACAACGTGGCTGTGTCATTGTGCAACCATTGTTACATCATTACACAAAGTGGCTGTGTCATTGTGCAACCATTGTTACATCATTATACAACGTGGCTGTGTCATTGTGCAACCATTGTTACATCATTACACAAAGTGGCTGTGTCATTGTGCAACCATTGTTACATCATTACACAAAGTGGCTGTGTCATTGTGCAACCATTGTTAAATCATTACACAAAGTGGCTGAGTCATTGTGCATCCATTGTTACATCATTACACAACGTGGCTGTGTCATTGTGCAACCATTGTTACATCATTACACAACGTGGCTGTGTCATTGTGCAACTATTGTTACATCATTACACAAAGTGGCTGTGTCATTGTGTAACCATTGTTACATCATTATACAACGTGGCTGTGTCATTGTGCAACCATTGTTACATCATTACACAACGTGGCCGTGTCATTGTGCAACCATTGTTACATCATTATACAACGTGGCTGTGTCATTGTGCAACCATTGTTACATCATTATACAACGTGGCTGTGTCATTGTGCAACAATTGTTACATCATTACACAAAGTGGCTGTGTCATTGTGCAACCATTGTTACATCATTATACAACGTGGCTGTGTCATTGTGCAACCATTGTAACATCATTATACAACGTGGCTGTGTCATTGTGCAACCATTGTTACATCATTACACAACGTGGCTGTGTCATTGTGCAACCATTGTTACATCATAACACAACGTGGCTGTGTCATTGTGCAACCATTGTTACATCATTACACAACGTGGCTGTGTCATTGTGCAACCATTGTTACATCATTACACAAAGTGGCTGTGTCATTGTGCAACCATTGTTACATCATTATACAATGTGGCTGTGTCATTGTGCAACCATTGTTACATCAGTACACAACGTGGCTGTGTCATTGTGCAACCATTGTTACATCCTTACACAACGTGGCTGTGTCATTGTGCAACCATTGTTACATCATTACACAACGTGGCTGTGTCATTGTGCAACCATTGTTACATCATTACACAAAGTGGCTGTGTCATTGTGCAACCATTGTTACATCATTACACAACGTGGCTGTGTCATTGTGCAACCATTGTTACATCATTACACAATGTGGCTGTGTCATTGTGCAACCATTGTTACATCATTATACAATGTGGCTGTGTCATTGTGCAACCATTGTTACATCAGTACACAACGTGGCTGTGTCATTGTGCAACCATTGTTACATCCTTACACAACGTGGCTGTGTCATTGTGCAACCATTGTTACATCATTACACAACGTGGCTGTGTCATTGTGCAACCATTGTTACATCATTATACAACTTGGTTGTGTCATTGTGCAACCATTGTTACATCATTATAAAACGTGGCTGTGTCATTGTGTAACCATTGTTACATCATTATACAACGTGGCTGTGTCATTGTGCAACTATTGTTACATCATTACACACAGTGGCTGTGTCATTGTGCAACCATTGTTACATCATTATACAATGTGTCTGTGTCATTGTGCAACCATTGTTACATCATTACACAAAGTGGCTGTGTCATTGTGCAACCATTGTTACATCATTATAAAACGTGGCTGTGTCATTGTGTAACCATTGTTACATCATTATAAAACGTGGCTGTGTCATTGTGTAACCATTGTTACATCATTATACAACGTGGCTGTGTCATTGTGCAACCATTGTTACATCATTATACAATGTGTCTGTGTCATTGTGCAACCATTGTTACATCATTCCACAAAGTGGCTGTGTCATTGTGCAACCATTGTTACATCATTATAAAACGTGGCTGTGTCATTGTGTAACCATTGTTACATCATTATACAACGTGGCTGTGTCATTGTGCAACCATTGTTACATCATTACACAAAGTGGCTGTGTCATTGTGCAACCATTGTTACATCATTATACAATGTGGCTTTGTCATTGTGCAACCATTGTTACATCATTACACAATGTGGCTGTGTCATTGTGCAACCATTGTTACATCATTACACAAAGTGGCTGTGTCATTGTGCAACCATTGTTAAATCATTATACAACGTGGCTGTGTCATTGTGCAACCATTGTTACATCATTACACAACGTGGCTGTGTCATTGTGCAACCATTGTTACATCATTATACAACGTGGCTTTGTCATTGTGCAACCATTGTTACATCATTATACAACGTGGCTGTGTCATTGTGCAACCATTGTTACATCATTACACAAAGTGGCTGTGTCATTGTGCATCCATTGTTACATCATTACACAACGTTGCTGTGTCATTGTGCAACCATTGTTACATCATTACACAACGTGGCTGTGTCATTGTGCAACCATTGTTACATCATTACAAAAAGTGGCTGTGTCATTGTGAAACCATTGTTACATCATTACACAAAGTGGCTGTGTCATTGTGCAACCATTGTTAAATCATTACACAACGTGGCTGTGTCATTGTGCAATCATTGCTACATCATTACACAAAGTGGCTGTGTCCTTGTGCAACCATTGTTACATCATTATACAAAGTGGCTGTGTCATTGTGCAACCATTGTTACATCATTACCCAACGTGGCTGTTTCATTGTGCAACCATTGTTACATCATTATACAACGTGGCTGTGTCATTGTGCAACCATTGTTACATCATTATACAACGTGGCTGTGTCATTGTGCAACCATTGTTAAATCATTACACAAAGTGGCTGTGTCATTGTGCATCCATTGTTACATCATTACACAACGTGGCTGTGCCATTGTGCAACCATTGTTACATCATTACACAACGTGGCTGTGTCATTGTGCAACCATTGTTACATCATTACACAAAGTGGGTGTGTCATTGTGTAACCATTGTTACATCATTATACAACGTGGCTGTGTCATTGTGCAACCATTGTTACATCATTACACAACGTGGCTGTGTCATTGTGCAACCATTGTTACATCATTATACAATGTGGCTGTGTCATTGTGCAACCATTGTTACATCATTACACAACGTGGCTGTGTCATTGTGCAACCATTGTTACATCATTACACAAAGTGGCTGTGTCATTGTGCAACCATTGTTACATCATTATACAATGTGGCTGTGTCATTGTGCAACCATTGTAACATCATTATACAACGCGGCTGTATCATTGTGCAACCATTGTTACATCATTACACAAAGTGGCTGTTTCATTGTGCAACCATTGTTACATCATTACACAACGTGGCTGTGTCATTGTGCAACCATTGTTACATCATTACACAACGTGGCTGTGTCATTGTGCAACCATTGTTACATCATTACACAACGTGGCTGTGTCATTGTGCAACCATTGTTACATCATTACACAAAGTGGCTGTGTCATTGTGCATCCATTGTTACATCATTATACAACGTGGCTGTGTCATTGTGCAACCATTGTTACATCAGTACACAAAGTGGTTGTGTCATTGTGCAACCATTGTTACATCATTACACAACGTGGCTGTGTCATTGTGCAACCATTGTTACATCATTACACAACGTGGCTATGTCATTGTGCAACCATTGTTACATCATTACACAAAGTGGCTGTGTCATTGTGCAACCATTGTTACATCATTATACAACGTGGCTGTGTCATTGTGCAACCATTGTTACATCATTACACAAAGTGGCTGGGTCATTGTGCAACCATTGTTACATCATTACACAAAGTGGCTGTGTCATTGTGCAACCATTGTTAAATCATTACACAAAGTGGCTGAGTCATTGTGCATCCATTGTTACATCATTACACAACGTGGCTGTGTCATTGTGCAACCATTGTTACATCATTACACAACGTGGCTGTGTCATTGTGCAACTATTGTTACATCATTACACAAAGTGGCTGTGTCATTGTGTAACCATTGTTACATCATTATACAACGTGGCTGTGTCATTGTGCAACCATTGTTACATCATTACACAACGTGGCCGTGTCATTGTGCAACCATTGTTACATCATTATACAACGTGGCTGTGTCATTGTGCAACCATTGTTACATCATTATACAACGTGGCTGTGTCATTGTGCAACAATTGTTACATCATTACATAAAGTGGCTGTGTCATTGTGCAACCATTGTTACATCATTATACAACGTGGCTGTGTCATTGTGCAACCATTGTAACATCATTATACAACGTGGCTGTGTCATTGTGCAACCATTGTTACATCATTACACAACGTGGCTGTGTCATTGTGTATCATTGTTACATCATAACACAACGTGGCTGTGTCATTGTGCAACCATTGTTACATCATTACACAACGTGGCTGTGTCATTGTGCAACCATTGTTACATCATTACACAAAGTGGCTGTGTCATTGTGCAACCATTGTTACATCATTATACAATGTGGCTGTGTCATTGTGCAACCATTGTTACATCAGTACACAACGTGGCTGTGTCATTGTGCAACCATTGTTACATCCTTACACAACGTGGCTGTGTCATTGTGCAACCATTGTTACATCATTACACAACGTGGCTGTGTCATTGTGCAACCATTGTTACATCATTACACAAAGTGGCTGTGTCATTGTGCAACCATTGTTACATCATTACACAACGTGGCTGTGTCATTGTGCAACCATTGTTACATCATTACACAATGTGGCTGTGTCATTGTGCAACCATTGTTACATCATTATACAATGTGGCTGTGTCATTGTGCAACCATTGTTACATCAGTACACAACGTGGCTGTGTCATTGTGCAACCATTGTTACATCCTTACACAACGTGGCTGTGTCATTGTGCAACCATTGTTACATCATTACACAACGTGGCTGTGTCATTGTGCAACCATTGTTACATCATTACACAGAGTGGCTGTGTCATTGTGCAACCATTGTTACATCATTATACAACGTGGCTGTGTCATTGTGTAACCATTGTTACATCATTATAAAACGTGGCTGTGTCATTGTGTAACCATTGTTACATCATTATACAACGTGGCTGTGTCATTGTGCAACTATTGTTACATCATTACACAAAGTGGCTGTGTCATTGTGCAACCATTGTTACATCATTATACAATGTGTCTGTGTCATTGTGCAACCATTGTTACATCATTCCACAAAGTGGCTGTGTCATTGTGCAACCATTGTTACATCATTATAAAACGTGGCTGTGTCATTGTGTAACCATTGTTACATCATTATACAACGTGGCTGTGTCATTGTGCAACCATTGTTACATCATTACACAAAGTGGCTGTGTCATTGTGCAACCATTGTTACATCATTATACAATGTGGCTTTGTCATTGTGCAACCATTGTTACATCATTACACAATGTGGCTGTGTCATTGTGCAACCATTGTTACATCATTACACAAAGTGGCTGTGTCATTGTGCAACCATTGTTAAATCATTATACAACGTGGCTGTGTCATTGTGCAACCATTGTTACATCATTACACAACGTGGCTGTGTCATTGTGCAACCATTGTTACATCATTATACAACGTGGCTTTGTCATTGTGCAACCATTGTTACATCATTATACAACGTGGCTGTGTCATTGTGCAACCATTGTTACATCATTACACAAAGTGGCTGTGTCATTGTGCATCCATTGTTACATCATTACACAACGTTGCTGTGTCATTGTGCAACCATTGTTACATCATTACACAACGTGGCTGTGTCATTGTGCAACCATTGTTACATCATTACAAAAAGTGGCTGTGTCATTGTGAAACCATTGTTACATCATTACACAAAGTGGCTGTGTCATTGTGCAACCATTGTTAAATCATTACACAACGTGGCTGTGTCATTGTGCAATCATTGCTACATCATTACACAAAGTGGCTGTGTCCTTGTGCAACCATTGTTACATCATTATACAAAGTGGCTGTGTCATTGTGCAACCATTGTTACATCATTACCCAACGTGGCTGTTTCATTGTGCAACCATTGTTACATCATTATACAACGTGGCTGTGTCATTGTGCAACCATTGTTACATCATTATACAACGTGGCTGTGTCATTGTGCAACCATTGTTAAATCATTACACAAAGTGGCTGTGTCATTGTGCATCCATTGTTACATCATTACACAACGTGGCTGTGTCATTGTGCAACCATTGTTACATCATTACACAACGTGGCTGTGTCATTGTGCAACCATTGTTACATCATTACACAAAGTGGCTGTGTCATTGTGTAACCATTGTTACATCATTATACAACGTGGCTGTGTCATTGTGCAACCATTGTTACATCATTACACAACGTGGCTGTGTCATTGTGCAACCATTGTTACATCATTATACAACGTGGCTGTGTCATTGTGCAACCATTGTTACATCATTACACAACGTGGCTGTGTCATTGTGCAACCATTGTTACATCATTACACAAAGTGGCTGTGTCATTGTGCAACCATTGTTACATCATTATACAATGTGGCTGTGTCATTGTGCAACCATTGTAACATCATTATACAACGCGGCTGTATCATTGTGCAACCATTGTTACATCATTACACAAAGTGGCTGTTTCATTGTGCAACCATTGTTACATCATTACACAACGTGGCTGTGTCATTGTGCAACCATTGTTACATCATTACACAACGTGGCTGTGTCATTGTGCAACCATTGTTACATCATTACACAACGTGGCTGTGTCATTGTGCAACCATTGTTACATCATTACACAAAGTGGCTGTGTCATTGTGCATCCATTGTTACATCATTATACAACGTGGCTGTGTCATTGTGCAACCATTGTTACATCAGTACACAAAGTGGTTGTGTCATTGTGCAACCATTGTTACATCATTACACAACGTGGCTGTGTAATTGTGCAACCATTGTTACATCATTACACAACGTGGCTATGTCATTGTGCAACCATTGTTACATCATTACACAAAGTGGCTGTGTCATTGTGCAACCATTGTTACATCATTATACAACGTGGCTGTGTCATTGTGCAACCATTGTTACATCATTACACAAAGTGGCTGGGTCATTGTGCAACCATTGTTACATCATTACACAAAGTGGCTGTGTCATTGTGCAACCATTGTTAAATCATTACACAAAGTGGCTGAGTCATTGTGCATCCATTGTTACATCATTACACAACGTGGCTGTGTCATTGTGCAACCATTGTTACATCATTACACAACGTGGCTGTGTCATTGTGCAACTATTGTTACATCATTACACAAAGTGGCTGTGTCATTGTGTAACCATTGTTACATCATTATACAACGTGGCTGTGTCATTGTGCAACCATTGTTACATCATTACACAACGTGGCCGTGTCATTGTGCAACCATTGTTACATCATTATACAACGTGGCTGTGTCATTGTGCAACCATTGTTACATCATTATACAACGTGGCTGTGTCATTGTGCAACAATTGTTACATCATTACATAAAGTGGCTGTGTCATTGTGCAACCATTGTTACATCATTATACAACGTGGCTGTGTCATTGTGCAACCATTGTAACATCATTATACAACGTGGCTGTGTCATTGTGCAACCATTGTTACATCATTACACAACGTGGCTGTGTCATTGTGCAACCATTGTTACATCATAACACAACGTGGCTGTGTCATTGTGCAACCATTGTTACATCATTACACAACGTGGCTGTGTCATTGTGCAACCATTGTTACATCATTACACAAAGTGGCTGTGTCATTGTGCAACCCTTGTTACATCATTATACAATGTGGCTGTGTCATTGTGCAACCATTGTTACATCAGTACACAACGTGGCTGTGTCATTGTGCAACCATTGTTACATCCTTACACAACGTGGCTGTGTCATTGTGCAACCATTGTTACATCATTACACAACGTGGCTGTGTCATTGTGCAACCATTGTTACATCATTACACAAAGTGGCTGTGTCATTGTGCAACCATTGTTACATCATTACACAACGTGGCTGTGTCATTGTGCAACCATTGTTACATCATTACACAATGTGGCTGTGTCATTGTGCAACCATTGTTACATCATTATACAATGTGGCTGTGTCATTGTGCAACCATTGTTACATCAGTACACAACGTGGCTGTGTCATTGTGCAACCATTGTTACATCCTTACACAACGTGGCTGTGTCATTGTGCAACCATTGTTACATCATTACACAACGTGGCTGTGTCATTGTGCAACCATTGTTACATCATTACACAAAGTGGCTGTGTCATTGTGCAACCATTGTTACATCATTATACAACGTGGCTGTGTCATTGTGCAACCATTGTTACATCATTACACAATGTGGCTGTGTCATTGTGCAACCATTGTTACATCATTATACAACGTGGCTGTGTCATTGTGCAACCATTGTTACATCATTATACAACGTGGCTGTGTCATTGTGCAACCATTGTTACATCATTACACAAAGTGGCTGTGTCATTGTGCAACCATTGTTACATCATTACACAACGTGCCTGTGTCATTGTGCTACCATTGTTACATCATAATACAACGTGGCTGTGTCATTGTGCAACCATTGTTACATCATTATACAACGTGGCTGTGTCATTGTGCAACCATTGTTACATCATTATACAACGTGGCTGTGTCATTGTGCAACAATTGTTACATCATTACACAAAGTGGCTGTGTCATTGTGCAACCATTGTTACATCATTATACAACGTGGCTGTGTCATTGTGCAACCATTGTAACATCATTATACAACGTGGCTGTGTCATTGTGCAACCATTGTTACATCATTACACAACATGGCTGTGTCATTGTGCAACCATTGTTACATCATTACACAAAGTGGCTGTGTCATTGTGCAACTATTGTTACATCATTATACAATGTGGCTGTGTCATTGTGCAACCATTGTTACATCAGTACACAACGTGGCTGTGTCATTGTGCAACCATTGTTACATCCTTACACAACGTGGCTGTGTCATTGTGCAACCATTGTTACATCATTACACAACGTGGCTGTGTCATTGTGCAACCATTGTTACATCATTACACAAAGTGGCTGTGTCATTGTGCAACCATTGTTACATCATTATACAACGTGGCTGTGTCATTGTGCAACCATTGTTACATCATTACACAATGTGGCTGTGTCATTGTGCAACCATTGTAACATCATTATACAACTTGGCTGTATCTTTGTGCAACCATTGTTACATCATTACACAAAGTGGTTGTTTCATTGTGCAACCATTGTTACATCATTACACAACGTGGCTGTGTCATCGTGCAACCATTGTTACATCATTACACAACGTGGCTGTGTCATTGTGCAACCATTGTTACTTCATTACACAACGTGGCTGTGTCATTGTGCAACCATTGTTACATCATTACACAAAGTGGCTGTGTCATTGTGCATCCATTGTTACATCATTATACAACGTGGCTGTGTCATTGTGCAACCATTGTTACATCATTACACAACGTGGCTGTGTCATTGTGCAACCATTATTACATCATTACACAACGTGGCTGTGTCACTGTGCAACCATTGTTACATCATTACACAACGTGGCTGTGTCATTGTGCAACCATTGTTACATCATTACACAAAGTGGCTGTGTCATTGTGCAACCATTGTTACATCATTATACAACGTGGCTGTGTCATTGTGCAACCATATTTACATCATTACACAAAGTGGCTGTGTCATTGTGCAACCATTGTTACATCATTACACAAAGTGGCTGTGTCATTGTGCAACCAGTGTTAAATCATTATACAACATGGCTGTGTCATTGTGCAACCATTGGCACATCATTACACAAAGTGGCTGTGTCATTGTGCAACCATTGTTACATCATTATACAACGTGGCTGTGTCATTGTGCAACCATTGTTACATCATTATACAACGTGGCTGTTTCATTGTGCAACCATTGTTACATCATTATACAACGTGGCTGTGTCATTGTGCAACCATTGTTACATCATTATACAACGTGGCTGTGTCATTGTGCAACCATTGTTAAATCATTACACAAAGTGGCTGTGTCATTGTGCATTCATTGTTACATCATTACACAACGTGGCTGTGTCATTGTGCAACCATTGTTACATCATTACACAACATGGCTGTGTCATTGTGCAACCATTGTTACACCATTACACAAAGTGGCTGTGTCATTGTGTAACCATTGTTACATCATTATACAACGTGGCTGTGTCATTGTGCAACCATTGTTACATCATTACACAACGTGGCTGTGTCATTGTGCAACCATTGTTACATCATTATACAACGTGGCTGTGTCATTGTGCAACCATTGTTACATCATTATACAACGTGGATGTGTCATTGTGCAAAAATTGTTACATCAATACACAAAGTGGCTGTGTCATTGTGCAACCATTGTTACATCATTATACAACGTGGCTGTGTCATTTTGCAACCATTGTAACATCATTACACAACGTGGCTGTGTCATTGTGCTACCATTGTTACATCATAACACAAAGTGGCTGTGTCATTGTGCAACCATTGTTACATCATTACACAACGTGGCTGTGTCAATGTGCAACCATTGTTACATCATTACACAACGTGGTTGTGTCATTGTGCAACCATTGTTACATCATTACACAAAGTGGCTGTGTCATTGTGCAACCATTGTTACATCATTAAACAACGTGGCTGTGTCATTGTGCAACCATTGTTACATCATTACACAAAGTGGCTGTGTCATTGTGCAACCATTGTTACATCATTACACAACGTGGCTGTGTCATTGTGCAACCATTGTTACATCATTACACAAAGTGGCTGTGTCATTGTGCAACCATTGTTACATCATTACACAATGTGGCTGTGTCATTGTGCAACCATTGTTACATCATTACACAACGTGGCTGTGTCATTGGGCAACCATTGTTACATCATTACACAACGTGGCTGTGTCATTTTGCAAACATTGTTACATCATTACACAAAGTGGCTGTGTCATTGTGCAACCATTGTTACATCATTATACATTGTGGCTGTGTCATTGTGCAACCATTGTTACATCATTACACAACGTGGCTGTGTCATTGTGCAACCATTGTTACATCATTACACAACGTGGCTGTGTCATTGTGCAACCATTGTTACATCATTACATAAAGTGGCTTTGTAATTGTGCAACCATTGTTACATCATTATACAACGTGGTTGTGTCATTGTGCAACCATTGTTACATCATTATAAAACGTGGCTGTGTCATTGTGTAACCATTGTTACATCATTATACAACGTGGCTGTGTCATTGTGCAACTATTGTTACATCATTACACAAAGTGGCTGTGTCATTGTGCAACCATTGTTACATCATTATACAATGTGTCTGTGTCATTGTGCAACCATTGTTACATCATTACACAAAGTGGCTGTGTCATTGTGCAACCATTGTTACATCATTATAAAACGTGGCTGTGTCATTGTGTAACCATTGTTACATCATTATACAACGTGGCTGTGTCATTGTGCAACCATTGTTACATCATTACACAAAGTGGCTGTGTCATTGTGCAACCATTGTTACATCATTATACAATGTGGCTTTGTCATTGTGCAACCATTGTTACATCATTACACAATGTGGCTGTGTCATTGTGCAACCATTGTTACATCATTACACAAAGTGGCTGTGTCATTGTGCAACCATTGTTAAATCATTATACAACGTGGCTGTGTCATTGTGCAACCATTGTTACATCATTACACAACGTGGCTGTGTCATTGTGCAACCATTGTTACATCATTATACAACGTGGCTGTGTCATTTTGCAACCATTGTTACATCATTATACAACGTGGCTGTGTCATTGTGCAACCATTGTTACATCAATACACAAAGTGGCTGTGTCATTGTGCATCCATTGTTACATCATTACACAACGTGGCTGTGTCATTGTGCAACCATTGTTACATCATTACACAATGTGGCTGTGTCATTGTGCAACCATTGTTACATCATTACAAAAAGTGGCTGTGTCATTGTGAAACCATTGTTACATCATTACACAAAGTGGCTGTGTCATTGTGCAACCATTGTTAAATCATTACACAACGTGGCTGTGTCATTGTGCAATCATTGTTACATCATTACACAAAGTGGCTGTGTCCTTGTGCAACCATTGTTACATCATTATACAAAGTGGCTGTGTCATTGTGCAACCATTGTTACATCATTACCCAACGTGGCTGTTTCATTGTGCAACCATTGTTACATCATTATAAAACGTGGCTGTGTCATTGTGCAACCATTGTTACATCATTATACAACGTGGCTGTGTCATTGTGCAACCATTGTTAAATCATTACACAAAGTGGTTGTGTCATTGTGCATCCATTGTTACATCATTACACAACGTGGCTGTGGCTGTGTCATTGTGCAACCATTGTTACATCATTACACAACGTGGCTGTGTCATTGTGCAACCATTGTTACATCATTACACAAAGTGGCTGTGTCATTGTGTAACCATTGTTACATCATTATACAACGTGGCTGTGTCATTGTGCAACCATTGTTACATCATTACACAACGTGGCTGTGTCATTGTGCAACCATTGTTACATCATTATACAACGTGGCTGTGTCATTGTGCAACCATTGTTACATCATTACACAACGTGGCTGTGTCATTGTGCAACCATTGTTACATCATTACACAAAGTGGCTATGTCATTGTGCAACCATTGTTACATCATTATACAATGTGGCTGTGTCATTGTGCAACCATTGTAACATCATTATACAACGCGGCTGTATCATTGTGCAACCATTGTTACATCATTACACAAAGTGGCTGTTTCATTGTGCAACCATTGTTACATCATTACACAACGTGGCTGTGTCATTGTGCAACCATTGTTACATCATTACACAACGTGGCTGTGTCATTGTGCAACCATTGTTACATCATTACACAACGTGGCTGTGTCATTGTGCAACCATTGTTACATCATTACACAAAGTGGCTGTGTCATTGTGCATCCATTGTTACATCATTATACAACGTGGCTGTGTCATTGTGCAACCATTGTTACATCAGTACACAAAGTGGTTGTGTCATTGTGCAACCATTGTTACATCATTACACAACGTGGCTGTGTCATTTTGTGCAACCATTGTTACATCATAACACAACGTGGCTGTGTCATTGTGCAACCATTGTTACATCATTACACAAAGTGGCTGTGTCATTGTGCAACCATTGTTACATCATTATACAACGTGGCTGTGTCATTGTGCAACCATTGTTACATCATTACACAAAGTGGCTGTGTCATTGTGCAACCATTGTTACATCATTACACAAAGTGGCTGTGTCATTGTGCAACCATTGTTAAATCATTACACAAAGTGGCTGAGTCATTGTGCATCCATTGTTACATCATTACACAACGTGGCTGTGTCATTGTGCAACCATTGTTACATCATTACACAACGTGGCTGTGTCATTGTGCAACTATTGTTACATCATTACACAAAGTGGCTGTGTCATTGTGTAACCATTGTTACATCATTATACAACGTGGCTCTGTCATTGTGCAACCATTGTTACATCATTACACAACGTGGCCGTGTCATTGTGCAACCATTGTTACATCATTATACAACGTGGCTGTGTCATTGTGCAACCATTGTTACATCATTATACAACGTGGCTGTGTCATTGTGCAACAATTGTTACATCATTACACAAAGTGGCTGTGTCATTGTGCAACCATTGTTACATCATTATACAACGTGGCTGTGTCATTGTGCAACCATTGTAACATCATTATACAACGTGGCTGTGTCATTGTGCAACCATTGTTACATCAATAGACACAAAGTGGCTGTGTCATTGTGCAACCATTGTTACATCATTACACAACGTGGCTGTGTCATTGTGCTACCATTGTTACATCATTACACAAAGTGGCTGTGTCATTGTGCAACCATTGTTACATCATTACACAACGTGGCTGTGTCAATGTGCAACCATTGTTACATCATTACACAAGGTGGTTGTGTCATTGTGCAACCATTGTTGCATCATTACACAAAGTGGCTGTGTCATTGTGCAACCATTGTTACATCATTATACAACGTGGCTGTGTCATTGTGCAACCATTGTTACATCATTACACAAAGTGGCTGTGTCATTGTGCAACCATTGTTACATCATTACACAACATGGCTGTGTCATTGTGCAACCATTGTTACATCATTACACAACGTGGCTGTGTCATTGTGCAACCATTGTTACATCATTACACAATGTGGCTGTGTCATTGTGCAACCATTGTTACATCATTACACAACGTGGCTGTGTCATTGTGCAACCATTGTTACATCATCACAACGTGGCTGTGTCATTGTGCAACCATTGTTACATCATTACATAAAGTGGCTGTGTCATTGTGCAACCATTGTTACATCATTACACAAAGTGGCTGTGTCATTGTGCAACCATTGTTAAATCATTATACAACGTGGCTGTGTCATTGTGCAACCATTGTTACATCATTACACAAAGTGGCTGTGTCATTGTGCATCCATTGTTACATCATTACACAACGTGGCTGTGTCATTGTGCAACCATTGTTACATCATTACACAACGTGGCTGTGTCTTTGTGCAACCATTGTTACATCATTACAAAAAGTTGCTGTGTCATTGTGAAACCATTGTTACATCATTACACAAAGTGGCTGTGTCATTGTGCAACCATTGTTAAATCATTACACAACGTGGCTGTGTCATTGTGCAATCATTGTTACATCATTACACAAAGTGGCTGTGTCATTGTGCAACCATTGTTACATCATTATACAACGTGGCTGTGTCGTGCAACCATTGTTACATCATTACCCAACGTGGCTGTTTCATTGTGCAACCATTGTTACATCATTACACAAAGTGGCTGTGTCATTGTGCAACCATTGTTACATCATTATACAACGTGGCTGTGTCATTGTGCAACCATTATTACATCATTACACAATGTGGCTGTGTCATTGTGCAAACATTGTTACATCATTATACAATGTGGCTGTGTCATTGTGCAACCATTGTTACATCAGTACACAACGTGGCTGTGTCATTGTGCGACCATTGTTACATCCTTACACAACGTGGCTGTGTCATTGTGCAACCATTGTTACATCATTACACAACGTGGCTGTGTCATTCTGCAACCATTGTTACATCATTACACAAAGTGGCTGTGTCATTGTGTAACCATTGTTACATCATTATACAACGTGGCTGTGTCATTGTGCAACCATTGTTACATCATTACACAATGTGGCTGTGTCATTGTGCAACCATTGTTACATCATTATACAACGTGGCTGTGTCATTGTGCAACCATTGTTACATCATTATACAACGTGGCTGTGTCATTGTGCAACCATTGTTACATCAATAGACACAAAGTGGCTGTGTCATTGTGCAACCATTGTTACATCATTACACAACGTGGCTGTGTCATTGTGCTACCATTGTTACATCATTACACAAAGTGGCTGTGTCATTGTGCAACCATTGTTACATCATTACACAACGTGGCTGTGTCAATGTGCAACCATTGTTACATCATTACACAAGGTGGTTGTGTCATTGTGCAACCATTGTTACGTCATTACACAAAGTGGCTGTGTCATTGTGCAACCATTGTTACATCATTATACAACGTGGCTGTGTCATTGTGCAACCATTGTTACATCATTACACAAAGTGGCTGTGTCATTGTGCAACCATTGTTACATCATTACACAACATGGCTGTGTCATTGTGCAACCATTGTTACATCATTACACAACGTGGCTGTGTCATTGTGCAACCATTGTTACATCATTACACAATGTGGCTGTGTCATTGTGCAACCATTGTTACATCATTACACAACGTGGCTGTGTCATTGTGCATCCATTGTTACATCATCACAACGTGGCTGTGTCATTGTGCAACCATTGTTACATCATTACATAAAGTGGCTGTGTCATTGTGCAACCATTGTTACATCATTACACAAAGTGGCTGTGTCATTGTGCAACCATTGTTACATAATTATACAACGTGGCTGTGTCATTGTGCAACCATTGTTACATCATTACACAACGTGGCTGTGTCATTGTGCAACCATTGTTACATCATTATACAACGTGGCTGTATCATTGTGCAACCATTGTTACATCATTATACAACGTGGCTGTGTCATTGTGCAACCATTGTTACATCATTACACAAAGTGGCTGTGTCATTGTGCATCCATTGTTACATCATTACACAACGTGGCTGTGTCATTGTGCAACCATTGTTACATCATTACACAACGTGGCTGTGTCTTTGTGCAACCATTGTTACATCATTACAAAAAGTGGCTGTGTCATTGTGAAACCATTGTTACATCATTACACAAAGTGGCTGTGTCATTGTGCAACCATTGTTAAATCATTACACAACGTGGCTGTGTCATTGTGCAATCATTGTTACATCATTACACAAAGTGGCTGTGTCATTGTGCAACCAATGTTACATCATTATACAACGTGGCTGTGTCATTGTGCAACCATTGTTACATCATTACCCAACGTGGCTGTTTCATTGTGCAACCATTGTTACATCATTATACAACGTGGCTGTGTCATTGTGCAACCATTGTTACATCAATATACAACGTGGCTGTGTCATTGTGCAACCATTGTTAAATCATTACACAAAGTGGCTGTGTCATTGTGCATCCATTGTTACATCATTACACAACGTGGCTGTGTCATTGTGCAACCATTGTTACATCATTACACAATGTGGCTGTGTCATTGTGCAACCATTGTTACATCATTACACAAAGTGGCTGTGTCATTGTGTAACCATTGTTACATCATTATAGAACATGGCTGTGTCATTGTGCAACCATTGTTACATCATTACACAACGTGGCTGTGTCATTGTGCAACCATTGTTACATCATTATACAACGTGGCTGTGTCATTGTGCAACCATTGTTACTTCATTACACAACGTGGCTGTGTCATTGTGCAACCATTGTTACATCATTACACAAAGTGGCTGTGTCATTGTGCAACCATTGTTAAATCATTACACAACGTGGCTGTGTCATTGTGCAATCATTGCTACATCATTACACAAAGTGGCTGTGTCCTTGTGCAACCATTGTTACATCATTATACAAAGTGGCTGTGTCATTGTGCAACCATTGTTACATCATTACCCAACGTGGCTGTTTCATTGTGCAACCATTGTTACATCATTATACAACGTGGCTGTGTCATTGTGCAACCATTGTTACATCATTATACAACGTGGCTGTGTCATTGTGCAACCATTGTTAAATCATTACACAAAGTGGCTGTGTCATTGTGCATCCATTGTTACATCATTACACAACGTGGCTGTGTCATTGTGCAACCATTGTTACATCATTACACAACGTGGCTGTGTCATTGTGCAACCATTGTTACATCATTACACAAAGTGGCTGTGTCATTGTGTAACCATTGTTACATCATTATACAACGTGGCTGTGTCATTGTGCAACCATTGTTACATCATTACACAACGTGGCTGTGTCATTGTGCAACCATTGTTACATCATTATACAACGTGGCTGTGTCATTGTGCAACCATTGTTACATCATTACACAACGTGGCTGTGTCATTGTGCAACCATTGTTACATCATTACACAAAGTGGCTGTGTCATTGTGCAACCATTGTTACATCATTATACAATGTGGCTGTGTCATTGTGCAACCATTGTAACATCATTATACAACGCGGCTGTATCATTGTGCAACCATTGTTACATCATTACACAAAGTGGCTGTTTCATTGTGCAACCATTGTTACATCATTACACAACGTGGCTGTGTCATTGTGCAACCATTGTTACATCATTACACAACGTGGCTGTGTCATTGTGCAACCATTGTTACATCATTACACAACGTGGCTGTGTCATTGTGCAACCATTGTTACATCATTACACAAAGTGGCTGTGTCATTGTGCATCCATTGTTACATCATTATACAACGTGGCTGTGTCATTGTGCAACCATTGTTACATCAGTACACAAAGTGGTTGTGTCATTGTGCAACCATTGTTACATCATTACACAACGTGGCTGTGTAATTGTGCAACCATTGTTACATCATTACACAACGTGGCTATGTCATTGTGCAACCATTGTTACATCATTACACAAAGTGGCTGTGTCATTGTGCAACCATTGTTACATCATTATACAACGTGGCTGTGTCATTGTGCAACCATTGTTACATCATTACACAAAGTGGCTGGGTCATTGTGCAACCATTGTTACATCATTACACAAAGTGGCTGTGTCATTGTGCAACCATTGTTAAATCATTACACAAAGTGGCTGAGTCATTGTGCATCCATTGTTACATCATTACACAACGTGGCTGTGTCATTGTGCAACCATTGTTACATCATTACACAACGTGGCTGTGTCATTGTGCAACTATTGTTACATCATTACACAAAGTGGCTGTGTCATTGTGTAACCATTGTTACATCATTATACAACGTGGCTGTGTCATTGTGCAACCATTGTTACATCATTACACAACGTGGCCGTGTCATTGTGCAACCATTGTTACATCATTATACAACGTGGCTGTGTCATTGTGCAACCATTGTTACATCATTATACAACGTGGCTGTGTCATTGTGCAACAATTGTTACATCATTACATAAAGTGGCTGTGTCATTGTGCAACCATTGTTACATCATTATACAACGTGGCTGTGTCATTGTGCAACCATTGTAACATCATTATACAACGTGGCTGTGTCATTGTGCAACCATTGTTACATCATTACACAACGTGGCTGTGTCATTGTGCAACCATTGTTACATCATAACACAACGTGGCTGTGTCATTGTGCAACCATTGTTACATCATTACACAACGTGGCTGTGTCATTGTGCAACCATTGTTACATCATTACACAAAGTGGCTGTGTCATTGTGCAACCCTTGTTACATCATTATACAATGTGGCTGTGTCATTGTGCAACCATTGTTACATCAGTACACAACGTGGCTGTGTCATTGTGCAACCATTGTTACATCCTTACACAACGTGGCTGTGTCATTGTGCAACCATTGTTACATCATTACACAACGTGGCTGTGTCATTGTGCAACCATTGTTACATCATTACACAAAGTGGCTGTGTCATTGTGCAACCATTGTTACATCATTACACAACGTGGCTGTGTCATTGTGCAACCATTGTTACATCATTACACAATGTGGCTGTGTCATTGTGCAACCATTGTTACATCATTATACAATGTGGCTGTGTCATTGTGCAACCATTGTTACATCAGTACACAACGTGGCTGTGTCATTGTGCAACCATTGTTACATCCTTACACAACGTGGCTGTGTCATTGTGCAACCATTGTTACATCATTACACAACGTGGCTGTGTCATTGTGCAACCATTGTTACATCATTACACAAAGTGGCTGTGTCATTGTGCAACCATTGTTACATCATTATACAACGTGGCTGTGTCATTGTGCAACCATTGTTACATCATTACACAATGTGGCTGTGTCATTGTGCAACCATTGTTACATCATTATACAACGTGGCTGTGTCATTGTGCAACCATTGTTACATCATTATACAACGTGGCTGTGTCATTGTGCAACCATTGTTACATCATTACACAAAGTGGCTGTGTCATTGTGCAACCATTGTTACATCATTACACAACGTGCCTGTGTCATTGTGCTACCATTGTTACATCATAATACAACGTGGCTGTGTCATTGTGCAACCATTGTTACATCATTATACAACGTGGCTGTGTCATTGTGCAACCATTGTTACATCATTATACAACGTGGCTGTGTCATTGTGCAACAATTGTTACATCATTACACAAAGTGGCTGTGTCATTGTGCAACCATTGTTACATCATTATACAACGTGGCTGTGTCATTGTGCAACCATTGTAACATCATTATACAACGTGGCTGTGTCATTGTGCAACCATTGTTACATCATTACACAACATGGCTGTGTCATTGTGCAACCATTGTTACATCATTACACAAAGTGGCTGTGTCATTGTGCAACTATTGTTACATCATTATACAATGTGGCTGTGTCATTGTGCAACCATTGTTACATCAGTACACAACGTGGCTGTGTCATTGTGCAACCATTGTTACATCCTTACACAACGTGGCTGTGTCATTGTGCAACCATTGTTACATCATTACACAACGTGGCTGTGTCATTGTGCAACCATTGTTACATCATTACACAAAGTGGCTGTGTCATTGTGCAACCATTGTTACATCATTATACAACGTGGCTGTGTCATTGTGCAACCATTGTTACATCATTACACAATGTGGCTGTGTCATTGTGCAACCATTGTAACATCATTATACAACTTGGCTGTATCTTTGTGCAACCATTGTTACATCATTACACAAAGTGGTTGTTTCATTGTGCAACCATTGTTACATCATTACACAACGTGGCTGTGTCATCGTGCAACCATTGTTACATCATTACACAACGTGGCTGTGTCATTGTGCAACCATTGTTACTTCATTACACAACGTGGCTGTGTCATTGTGCAACCATTGTTACATCATTACACAAAGTGGCTGTGTCATTGTGCATCCATTGTTACATCATTATACAACGTGGCTGTGTCATTGTGCAACCATTGTTACATCATTACACAACGTGGCTGTGTCATTGTGCAACCATTATTACATCATTACACAACGTGGCTGTGTCACTGTGCAACCATTGTTACATCATTACACAACGTGGCTGTGTCATTGTGCAACCATTGTTACATCATTACACAAAGTGGCTGTGTCATTGTGCAACCATTGTTACATCATTATACAACGTGGCTGTGTCATTGTGCAACCATATTTACATCATTACACAAAGTGGCTGTGTCATTGTGCAACCATTGTTACATCATTACACAAAGTGGCTGTGTCATTGTGCAACCAGTGTTAAATCATTATACAACATGGCTGTGTCATTGTGCAACCATTGGCACATCATTACACAAAGTGGCTGTGTCATTGTGCAACCATTGTTACATCATTATACAACGTGGCTGTGTCATTGTGCAACCATTGTTACATCATTATACAACGTGGCTGTTTCATTGTGCAACCATTGTTACATCATTATACAACGTGGCTGTGTCATTGTGCAACCATTGTTACATCATTATACAACGTGGCTGTGTCATTGTGCAACCATTGTTAAATCATTACACAAAGTGGCTGTGTCATTGTGCATTCATTGTTACATCATTACACAACGTGGCTGTGTCATTGTGCAACCATTGTTACATCATTACACAACATGGCTGTGTCATTGTGCAACCATTGTTACACCATTACACAAAGTGGCTGTGTCATTGTGTAACCATTGTTACATCATTATACAACGTGGCTGTGTCATTGTGCAACCATTGTTACATCATTACACAACGTGGCTGTGTCATTGTGCAACCATTGTTACATCATTATACAACGTGGCTGTGTCATTGTGCAACCATTGTTACATCATTATACAACGTGGATGTGTCATTGTGCAAAAATTGTTACATCAATACACAAAGTGGCTGTGTCATTGTGCAACCATTGTTACATCATTATACAACGTGGCTGTGTCATTTTGCAACCATTGTAACATCATTACACAACGTGGCTGTGTCATTGTGCTACCATTGTTACATCATAACACAAAGTGGCTGTGTCATTGTGCAACCATTGTTACATCATTACACAACGTGGCTGTGTCAATGTGCAACCATTGTTACATCATTACACAACGTGGTTGTGTCATTGTGCAACCATTGTTACATCATTACACAAAGTGGCTGTGTCATTGTGCAACCATTGTTACATCATTAAACAACGTGGCTGTGTCATTGTGCAACCATTGTTACATCATTACACAAAGTGGCTGTGTCATTGTGCAACCATTGTTACATCATTACACAACGTGGCTGTGTCATTGTGCAACCATTGTTACATCATTACACAAAGTGGCTGTGTCATTGTGCAACCATTGTTACATCATTACACAATGTGGCTGTGTCATTGTGCAACCATTGTTACATCATTACACAACGTGGCTGTGTCATTGGGCAACCATTGTTACATCATTACACAACGTGGCTGTGTCATTTTGCAAACATTGTTACATCATTACACAAAGTGGCTGTGTCATTGTGCAACCATTGTTACATCATTATACATTGTGGCTGTGTCATTGTGCAACCATTGTTACATCATTACACAACGTGGCTGTGTCATTGTGCAACCATTGTTACATCATTACACAACGTGGCTGTGTCATTGTGCAACCATTGTTACATCATTACATAAAGTGGCTTTGTAATTGTGCAACCATTGTTACATCATTATACAACGTGGTTGTGTCATTGTGCAACCATTGTTACATCATTATAAAACGTGGCTGTGTCATTGTGTAACCATTGTTACATCATTATACAACGTGGCTGTGTCATTGTGCAACTATTGTTACATCATTACACAAAGTGGCTGTGTCATTGTGCAACCATTGTTACATCATTATACAATGTGTCTGTGTCATTGTGCAACCATTGTTACATCATTACACAAAGTGGCTGTGTCATTGTGCAACCATTGTTACATCATTATAAAACGTGGCTGTGTCATTGTGTAACCATTGTTACATCATTATACAACGTGGCTGTGTCATTGTGCAACCATTGTTACATCATTACACAAAGTGGCTGTGTCATTGTGCAACCATTGTTACATCATTATACAATGTGGCTTTGTCATTGTGCAACCATTGTTACATCATTACACAATGTGGCTGTGTCATTGTGCAACCATTGTTACATCATTACACAAAGTGGCTGTGTCATTGTGCAACCATTGTTAAATCATTATACAACGTGGCTGTGTCATTGTGCAACCATTGTTACATCATTACACAACGTGGCTGTGTCATTGTGCAACCATTGTTACATCATTATACAACGTGGCTGTGTCATTTTGCAACCATTGTTACATCATTATACAACGTGGCTGTGTCATTGTGCAACCATTGTTACATCAATACACAAAGTGGCTGTGTCATTGTGCATCCATTGTTACATCATTACACAACGTGGCTGTGTCATTGTGCAACCATTGTTACATCATTACACAATGTGGCTGTGTCATTGTGCAACCATTGTTACATCATTACAAAAAGTGGCTGTGTCATTGTGAAACCATTGTTACATCATTACACAAAGTGGCTGTGTCATTGTGCAACCATTGTTAAATCATTACACAACGTGGCTGTGTCATTGTGCAATCATTGTTACATCATTACACAAAGTGGCTGTGTCCTTGTGCAACCATTGTTACATCATTATACAAAGTGGCTGTGTCATTGTGCAACCATTGTTACATCATTACCCAACGTGGCTGTTTCATTGTGCAACCATTGTTACATCATTATAAAACGTGGCTGTGTCATTGTGCAACCATTGTTACATCATTATACAACGTGGCTGTGTCATTGTGCAACCATTGTTAAATCATTACACAAAGTGGTTGTGTCATTGTGCATCCATTGTTACATCATTACACAACGTGGCTGTGGCTGTGTCATTGTGCAACCATTGTTACATCATTACACAACGTGGCTGTGTCATTGTGCAACCATTGTTACATCATTACACAAAGTGGCTGTGTCATTGTGTAACCATTGTTACATCATTATACAACGTGGCTGTGTCATTGTGCAACCATTGTTACATCATTACACAACGTGGCTGTGTCATTGTGCAACCATTGTTACATCATTATACAACGTGGCTGTGTCATTGTGCAACCATTGTTACATCATTACACAACGTGGCTGTGTCATTGTGCAACCATTGTTACATCATTACACAAAGTGGCTATGTCATTGTGCAACCATTGTTACATCATTATACAATGTGGCTGTGTCATTGTGCAACCATTGTAACATCATTATACAACGCGGCTGTATCATTGTGCAACCATTGTTACATCATTACACAAAGTGGCTGTTTCATTGTGCAACCATTGTTACATCATTACACAACGTGGCTGTGTCATTGTGCAACCATTGTTACATCATTACACAACGTGGCTGTGTCATTGTGCAACCATTGTTACATCATTACACAACGTGGCTGTGTCATTGTGCAACCATTGTTACATCATTACACAAAGTGGCTGTGTCATTGTGCATCCATTGTTACATCATTATACAACGTGGCTGTGTCATTGTGCAACCATTGTTACATCAGTACACAAAGTGGTTGTGTCATTGTGCAACCATTGTTACATCATTACACAACGTGGCTGTGTCATTTTGTGCAACCATTGTTACATCATAACACAACGTGGCTGTGTCATTGTGCAACCATTGTTACATCATTACACAAAGTGGCTGTGTCATTGTGCAACCATTGTTACATCATTATACAACGTGGCTGTGTCATTGTGCAACCATTGTTACATCATTACACAAAGTGGCTGTGTCATTGTGCAACCATTGTTACATCATTACACAAAGTGGCTGTGTCATTGTGCAACCATTGTTAAATCATTACACAAAGTGGCTGAGTCATTGTGCATCCATTGTTACATCATTACACAACGTGGCTGTGTCATTGTGCAACCATTGTTACATCATTACACAACGTGGCTGTGTCATTGTGCAACTATTGTTACATCATTACACAAAGTGGCTGTGTCATTGTGTAACCATTGTTACATCATTATACAACGTGGCTGTGTCATTGTGCAACCATTGTTACATCATTACACAACGTGGCCGTGTCATTGTGCAACCATTGTTACATCATTATACAACGTGGCTGTGTCATTGTGCAACCATTGTTACATCATTATACAACGTGGCTGTGTCATTGTGCAACAATTGTTACATCATTACACAAAGTGGCTGTGTCATTGTGCAACCATTGTTACATCATTATACAACGTGGCTGTGTCATTGTGCAACCATTGTAACATCATTATACAACGTGGCTGTGTCATTGTGCAACCATTGTTACATCAATAGACACAAAGTGGCTGTGTCATTGTGCAACCATTGTTACATCATTACACAACGTGGCTGTGTCATTGTGCTACCATTGTTACATCATTACACAAAGTGGCTGTGTCATTGTGCAACCATTGTTACATCATTACACAACGTGGCTGTGTCAATGTGCAACCATTGTTACATCATTACACAAGGTGGTTGTGTCATTGTGCAACCATTGTTGCATCATTACACAAAGTGGCTGTGTCATTGTGCAACCATTGTTACATCATTATACAACGTGGCTGTGTCATTGTGCAACCATTGTTACATCATTACACAAAGTGGCTGTGTCATTGTGCAACCATTGTTACATCATTACACAACATGGCTGTGTCATTGTGCAACCATTGTTACATCATTACACAACGTGGCTGTGTCATTGTGCAACCATTGTTACATCATTACACAATGTGGCTGTGTCATTGTGCAACCATTGTTACATCATTACACAACGTGGCTGTGTCATTGTGCAACCATTGTTACATCATCACAACGTGGCTGTGTCATTGTGCAACCATTGTTACATCATTACATAAAGTGGCTGTGTCATTGTGCAACCATTGTTACATCATTACACAAAGTGGCTGTGTCATTGTGCAACCATTGTTAAATCATTATACAACGTGGCTGTGTCATTGTGCAACCATTGTTACATCATTACACAAAGTGGCTGTGTCATTGTGCATCCATTGTTACATCATTACACAACGTGGCTGTGTCATTGTGCAACCATTGTTACATCATTACACAACGTGGCTGTGTCTTTGTGCAACCATTGTTACATCATTACAAAAAGTGGCTGTGTCATTGTGAAACCATTGTTACATCATTACACAAAGTGGCTGTGTCATTGTGCAACCATTGTTAAATCATTACACAACGTGGCTGTGTCATTGTGCAATCATTGTTACATCATTACACAAAGTGGCTGTGTCATTGTGCAACCATTGTTACATCATTATACAACGTGGCTGTGTCGTGCAACCATTGTTACATCATTACCCAACGTGGCTGTTTCATTGTGCAACCATTGTTACATCATTACACAAAGTGGCTGTGTCATTGTGCAACCATTGTTACATCATTATACAACGTGGCTGTGTCATTGTGCAACCATTATTACATCATTACACAATGTGGCTGTGTCATTGTGCAAACATTGTTACATCATTATACAATGTGGCTGTGTCATTGTGCAACCATTGTTACATCAGTACACAACGTGGCTGTGTCATTGTGCGACCATTGTTACATCCTTACACAACGTGGCTGTGTCATTGTGCAACCATTGTTACATCATTACACAACGTGGCTGTGTCATTCTGCAACCATTGTTACATCATTACACAAAGTGGCTGTGTCATTGTGTAACCATTGTTACATCATTATACAACGTGGCTGTGTCATTGTGCAACCATTGTTACATCATTACACAATGTGGCTGTGTCATTGTGCAACCATTGTTACATCATTATACAACGTGGCTGTGTCATTGTGCAACCATTGTTACATCATTATACAACGTGGCTGTGTCATTGTGCAACCATTGTTACATCAATAGACACAAAGTGGCTGTGTCATTGTGCAACCATTGTTACATCATTACACAACGTGGCTGTGTCATTGTGCTACCATTGTTACATCATTACACAAAGTGGCTGTGTCATTGTGCAACCATTGTTACATCATTACACAACGTGGCTGTGTCAATGTGCAACCATTGTTACATCATTACACAAGGTGGTTGTGTCATTGTGCAACCATTGTTACGTCATTACACAAAGTGGCTGTGTCATTGTGCAACCATTGTTACATCATTATACAACGTGGCTGTGTCATTGTGCAACCATTGTTACATCATTACACAAAGTGGCTGTGTCATTGTGCAACCATTGTTACATCATTACACAACATGGCTGTGTCATTGTGCAACCATTGTTACATCATTACACAACGTGGCTGTGTCATTGTGCAACCATTGTTACATCATTACACAATGTGGCTGTGTCATTGTGCAACCATTGTTACATCATTACACAACGTGGCTGTGTCATTGTGCATCCATTGTTACATCATCACAACGTGGCTGTGTCATTGTGCAACCATTGTTACATCATTACATAAAGTGGCTGTGTCATTGTGCAACCATTGTTACATCATTACACAAAGTGGCTGTGTCATTGTGCAACCATTGTTACATAATTATACAACGTGGCTGTGTCATTGTGCAACCATTGTTACATCATTACACAACGTGGCTGTGTCATTGTGCAACCATTGTTACATCATTATACAACGTGGCTGTATCATTGTGCAACCATTGTTACATCATTATACAACGTGGCTGTGTCATTGTGCAACCATTGTTACATCATTACACAAAGTGGCTGTGTCATTGTGCATCCATTGTTACATCATTACACAACGTGGCTGTGTCATTGTGCAACCATTGTTACATCATTACACAACGTGGCTGTGTCTTTGTGCAACCATTGTTACATCATTACAAAAAGTGGCTGTGTCATTGTGAAACCATTGTTACATCATTACACAAAGTGGCTGTGTCATTGTGCAACCATTGTTAAATCATTACACAACGTGGCTGTGTCATTGTGCAATCATTGTTACATCATTACACAAAGTGGCTGTGTCATTGTGCAACCAATGTTACATCATTATACAACGTGGCTGTGTCATTGTGCAACCATTGTTACATCATTACCCAACGTGGCTGTTTCATTGTGCAACCATTGTTACATCATTATACAACGTGGCTGTGTCATTGTGCAACCATTGTTACATCAATATACAACGTGGCTGTGTCATTGTGCAACCATTGTTAAATCATTACACAAAGTGGCTGTGTCATTGTGCATCCATTGTTACATCATTACACAACGTGGCTGTGTCATTGTGCAACCATTGTTACATCATTACACAATGTGGCTGTGTCATTGTGCAACCATTGTTACATCATTACACAAAGTGGCTGTGTCATTGTGTAACCATTGTTACATCATTATAGAACATGGCTGTGTCATTGTGCAACCATTGTTACATCATTACACAACGTGGCTGTGTCATTGTGCAACCATTGTTACATCATTATACAACGTGGCTGTGTCATTGTGCAACCATTGTTACTTCATTACACAACGTGGCTGTGTCATTGTGCAACCATTGTTACATCATTACACAAAGTGGCTGTGTCATTGTGCAACCATTGTTACATCATTATACAATGTGGCTGTGTCATTGTGCAACCATTGTAACATCATTATACAACGTGGCTGTATCATTGTGCAACCATTGTTACATCATTACACAAAGTGGCTGTTTCATTGTGCAACCATTGTTACATCATTACACAACGTGGCTGTGTCATTGTGCAACCATTGTTACATCATTACACAACGTGGCTGTGTCATTGTGCAACCATTGTTACATCATTACACAACGTGGCTGTGTCATTGTGCAACCATTGTTACATCATTACACAAAGTGGCTGTGTCATTGTGCATCCATTGTTACATCATTATACAACGTGGCTGTGTCATTGTGCAACCATTGTTACATCAGTACACAAAGTGGTTGTGTCATTGTGCAACCATTGTTACATCATTCAACAACGTGGCTGTGTCATTGTGCAACCATTGTTACATCATTACACAACATGGCTGTGTCATTGTGCAACCATTGTTACATCATTACACAAAGTGGCTGTGTCATTGTGCAACCATTGTTACATCATTACACAAAGTGGCTGTGTCATTGTGCAACCATTGTTAAATCATTATACAGCGGGGCTGTGTCATTGTGCAACCATTGTTATATCATTACACAAAGTGGCTGTGTCATTGTGCAACCATTGTTACATCATTATACAACGTGGCTGTGTCATTGTGCAACCATTGTTACATCATTATACAACGTGGCTGTTTCATTGTGCAACCATTGTTACATCATTATACAACGTGGCTGTGTCATTGTGCAACCATTGTTACATCATTACACAATGTGGCTGTGTCATTGTGCAACCATTGTTACATCAGTACACAACGTGGCTGTGTCATTGTGCGACCATTGTTACATCCTTACACAACGTGGCTGTGTCATTGTGCAACCATTGTTACATCATTACACAACGTGGCTGTGTCATTGTGCAACCATTGTTACATCATTACACAAAGTGGCTGTGTCATTGTGTAACCATTGTTACATCATTATACAACGTGGCTGTGTCATTGTGCAACCATTGTTACATCATTACACAATGTGGCTGTGTCATTTTGCAACCATTGTTACATCATTACACAACGTGGCTGTGTCATTGTGCAACCATTGTTACATCATTATACAACGTGGCTGTGTCATTGTGCAACCATTGTTACATCAATAGACACAAAGTGGCTGTGTCATTGTGCAACCATTGTTACATCATTACACAACGTGGCTGTGTCATTGTGCTACCATTGTTACATCATTACACAAAGTGGCTGTGTCATTGTGCAACCATTGTTACATCATTACACAACGTGGCTGTGTCATTGTGCAACCATTGTTACATCATTACACAAAGTGGCTGTGTCATTGTGCAACCATTGTTAAATCATTATACAGCGGGGCTGTGTCATTGTGCAACCATTGTTATATCATTACACAAAGTGGCTGTGTCATTGTGCAACCATTGTTACATCATTATACAACGTGGCTGTGTCATTGTGCAACCATTGTTACATCATTATACAACGTGGCTGTTTCATTGTGCAACCATTGTTACATCATCATACAACGTGGCTGTGTCATTGTGCAACCATTGTTACATCATTACACAATGTGGCTGTGTCATTGTGCAACCATTGTTACATCAGTACACAACGTGGCTGTGTCATTGTGCGACCATTGTTACATCCTTACACAACGTGGCTGTGTCATTGTGCAACCATTGTTACATCATTACACAACGTGACTGTGTCATTGTGCAACCATTGTTACATCATTACACAAAGTGGCTGTGTCATTGTGTAACCATTGTTACATCATTATACAACGTGGCTGTGTCATTGTGCAACCATTGTTACATCATTACACAATGTGGCTGTGTCATTTTGCAACCATTGTTACATCATTACACAACGTGGCTGTGTCATTGTGCAACCATTGTTACATCATTATACAACGTGGCTGTGTCATTGTGCAACCATTGTTACATCAATAGACACAAAGTGGCTGTGTCATTGTGCAACCATTGTTACATCATTACACAACGTGGCTGTGTCATTGTGCTACCATTGTTACATCATTACACAAAGTGGCTGTGTCATTGTGCAACCATTGTTACATCATTACACAACGTGGCTGTGTCAATGTGCAACTATTGTTACATCATTACACAAGGTGGTTGTGTCATTGTGCAACCATTGTTACATCATTACACAAAGTGGCTGTGTCATTGTGCAACCATTGTTACATCATTATACAACGTGGCTGTGTCATTGTGCAACAATTGTTACATCATTACACAAAGTGGCTGTGTCATTGTGCAACCATTGTTACATCATTACACAACATGGCTGTGTCATTGTGCAACCATTGTTACATCATTACACAACGTGGCTGTGTCATTGTGCAACCATTGTTACATCATTACACAATGTGGCTGTGTCATTGTGCAACCATTGTTACATCATTACACAACGTGGCTGTGTCATTGTGCAACCATTGTTACATCATCACAACGTGGCTGTGTCATTGTGCAACCATTGTTACATCATTACATAAAGTGGCTGTGTCATTGTGCAACCATTGTTACATCATTACACAAAGTGGCTGTGTCATTGTGCAACCATTGTTAAATCATTATACAACGTGGCTGTGTCATTGTGCAACCATTGTTACATCATTACACAATGTGGCTGTGTCATTGTGCAACCATTGTTACATCATTATACAACGTGGCTGTATCATTGTGCAACCATTGTTACATCATTATACAACGTGGCTGTGTCATTGTGCAACCATTGTTACATCATTACACAAAGTGGCTGTGTCATTGTGCATCCATTGTTACATCATTACACAACGTGGCTGTGTCATTGTGCAACCATTGTTACATCATTACACAACGTGGCTGTGTCTTTGTGCAACCATTGTTACATCATTACAAAAAGTGGCTGTGTCATTGTGAAACCATTGTTACATCATTACACAAAGTGGCTGTGTCATTGTGCAACCATTGTTAAATCATTACACAACGTGGCTGTGTCATTGTGCAATCATTGTTACATCATTACACAAAGTGGCTGTGTCATTGTGCAACCATTGTTACATCATTATACAACGTGGCTGTGTCATTGTGCAACCATTGTTACATCATTACCCAACGTGGCTGTTTCATTGTGCAACTATTGTTACATCATTATACAACGTGGCTGTGTCATTGTGCAACCATTGTTACATCAATATACAACGTGGCTGTGTCATTGTGCAACCATTGTTAAATCATTACACAAAGTGGCTGTGTCATTGTGCATCCATTGTTACATCATTACACAACGTGGCTGTGTCATTGTGCAACCATTGTTACATCATTACACAACGTGGCTGTGTCATTGTGCAACCATTGTTACATCATTACACAAAGTGGCTGTGTCATTGTGTAACCATTGTTACATCATTATAGAACATGGCTGTGTCATTGTGCAACCATTGTTACATCATTACACAACGTGGCTGTGTTATTGTGCAACCATTGTTACATCATTATACAACGTGGCTGTGTCATTGTGCAACCATTGTTACATCATTACACAACGTGGCTGTGTCATTGTGCAACCATTGTTACATCATTACACAAAGTGGCTGTGTCATTGTGCAACCATTGTTACATCATTATACAATGTGGCTGTGTCATTGTGCAACCATTGTAACATCATTATACAACGTGGCTGTATCATTGTGCAACCATTGTTACATCATTACACAAAGTGGCTGTTTCATTGTGCAACCATTGTTACATCATTACACAACGTGGCTGTGTCATTGTGCAACCATTGTTACATCATTACACAACGTGGCTGTGTCATTGTGCAACCATTGTTACATCATTACACAACGTGGCTGTGTCATTGTGCAACCATTGTTACATCATTACACAAAGTGGCTGTGTCATTGTGCATCCATTGTTACATCATTATACAACGTGGCTGTGTCATTGTGCAACCATTGTTACATCAGTACACAAAGTGGTTGTGTCATTGTGCAACCATTGTTACATCATTCCACAATGTGGCTGTGTCATTGTGCAACCATTGTTACATCATTACACAACGTGGCTGTGTCATTGTGCAACCATTGTTACATCATTACACAAAGTGGATGTGTCATTGTGCAACCATTGTTACATCATTATACAACCTGGCTGTGTCATTGTGCAACCATTGTTACATCATTACACAAAGTGGCTGTGTCATTGTGCAACCATTGTTACATCATTACACAAAGTGGCTGTGTCATTGTGCAACCATTGTTAAATCATTATACAACGTGGCTGTGTCATTGTGCAACCATTGTTATATCATTACACAAAGTGGCTGTGTCATTGTGCAACCATTGTTACATCATTATACAACGTGGCTGTGTCATTGTGCAACCATTGTTACATCATTATACAACGTGGCTGTTTCATTGTGCAACCATTGTTACATCATTATACAACGTGGCTGTGTCATTGTGCAACCATTGTTACATCATTATACAACATGGCTGTGTCATTGTGCAACCATTGTTAAATCATTACACAAAGTGGCTGAGTCATTGTGCATCCATTGTTACATCATTACACAACATAGCTGTGTCATTGTGCAACCATTGTTACATCATTACACAACGTGGCTGTGTCATTGTGCAACTATTGTTACATCATTACACAAAGTGGCTGTGTAATTGTGTAACCATTGTTACATCATTATTCAACGTGGCTGTGTCATTGTGCAACCATTGTTACATCATTACACAACGTGGCTGTGTCATTGTGCAACCATTGTTACATCATTATACAACGTGGCTGTGTCATTGTGCAACCATTGTTACATCATTATACAACATGGCTGTGTCATTGTGCAACCATTGTTACATCATTACACAAAGTGGCTGTGTCATTGTGCAACCATTGTTACATCATTATACAACGTGGCTGTGTCATTGTGCAACCATTGTAACATCATTACACAACGTGGCTGTGTCATTGTGCAACCATTGTTACATCATTACCCAACGTGGCTGTGTCATTGTGCAACCATTGTTACATCATTACACAATGTGGCTGTGTCATTGTGCAACCATTGTTACATCATTACACAACGTGGCTGTGTCATTGGGCAACCATTGTTACATCATTACACAACGTGGCTGTGTCATTGTGCAAACATTGTTACATCATTACACAAAGTGGCTGTGTCATTGTGCAACCATTGTTACATAGTTATACATTGTGGCTGTGTCATTGTGCAACCATTGTTACATCATTACACAACGTGGCTGTGTCATTGTGCAACCATTGTGACATCATTACATAAAGTGGCTTTGTCATTGTGCAACCATTGTTACATCATTATACAACGTGGCTGTGTCATTGTGCAACCATTGTTACATCATTATAAAACGTGGCTGTGTCATTGTGTAACCATTGTTACATCATTATACAACGTGGCTGTGTCATTGTGCAACCATTGTTACATCATTATACTACGTGGCTGTGTCATTGTGCAACCATTGTTACATCATTACACAAAGTGGCAGTGTCATTGTGCAACCATTGTTACATCATTATACAACGTGGCTTTGTCATTGTGCAACCATTGTTACATCATTACACAAAGTGGCTGTGTCATTGTGCAACCATTGTTACATCATTACACAAAGTGGCTGTGTCATTGTGCAACCATTGTTAAATCATTGTACAATGTGGCTTTGTCATTGTGCAACCATTGTTACATCATTACACAACGTGGCTGTGTCATTGTGCAACCATTGTTTTATCATTATACAACGTGGCTGTGTCATTGTGCAACCATTGTTACATCATTATACAACGTGGCTGTGTCATTGTGCAACCATTGTTACATCATTACACAAAGTGGCTGTGTCATTGTGCATCCATTGTTACATCATTACACAACGTGGCTGTGTCATTGTGCAACCATTGTTACATCATTACACAACGTGGCTGTGTCATTGTGCAACCATTGTTACATCATTACACAAAGTGGCTGTGTCATTGTGAAACCATTGTTACATCATTACACAAAGTGGCTGTGTCATTGTGCAACCATTGTTAAATCATTACACAACTTGGCTGTGTCATTGTGCAATCATTGTTACATCATTACACAAAGTGGCTGTGTCATTGTGCAACCATTGTTACATCATTATACAACGTGGCTGTGTCATTGTGCAACCATTGTTACATCATTACCCAACGTGGCTGTTTCATTGTGCAACCATTGTTACATCATTATACAACGTGGCTGTGTCATTGTGCAACCATTGTTACATCATTATACAACATGGCTGAGTCATTGTGCAACCATTGTTAAATCATTACACAAAGTGGCTGTGTCATTGTGCATCCATTGTTACATCATTACACAACATGGCTGTGTCATTGTGCAACCATTGTTACATCATTACACAACATGGCTGTGTCATTGTGCAACCATTGTTACATCATTACACAAAGTGGCTGTGTCATTGTGTAACCATTGTTACATCATTATACAACGTGGCTGTGTCATTGTGCAACCATTGTTACATCATTACACAGTGTGGCTGTGTCATTGTGCAACCATTGTTACATCATTATACAACGTGGCTGTGTCATTGTGCAACCATTGTTACATCATTACACAACGTGGCTCTGTCATTGTGCAACCATTGTTACATCATTACACAAAGTGGCTGTGTCATTGTGCAACCATTGTTACATCATTACACAACGTAGCTGTGTCATTGTGCAACCATTGTTACATCATTACACAACGTGGCTGTGTCATTGTGCAACCATTGTTACATCATTACACAACATGGCTGTGTCATTGTGCAACCATTGTTACATCATTACACAAAGTGGCTGTGTCATTGTGCATCCATTGTTACATCATTATACAACGTGGCTGTGTCATTGTGCAACCATTGTTACATCAGTACACAGAGTGGTTGTGTCATTGTGCAACCATTGTTACATCATTACACAACGTGGCTGTGTCATTGTGCATCCATTGTTACATCATTACACAACATGGCTGTGTCATTGTGCAACCATTGTTACATCATTACACAACATGGCTGTGTCATTGTGCAACCATTGTTACATCATTACACAAAGTGGCTGTGTCATTGTGTAACCATTGTTACATCATTATACAACGTGGCTGTGTCATTGTGCAACCATTGTTACATCATAACACAGCGTGGCTGTGTCATTGTGCAACCATTGTTACATCATTATACAACGTGGCTGTGTCATTGTGCAACCATTGTTACATCATTACACAACGTGGCTCTGTCATTGTGCAACCATTGTTACATCATTACACAAAGTGGCTGTGTCATTGTGCAACCATTGTTACATCATTACACAACGTGGCTGTGTCATTGTGCAACCATTGTTACATCATTACACAACCTGGCTGTGTCATTGTGCAACCATTGTTACATCATTACACAACATGGCTGTGTCATTGTGCAACCATTGTTACATCATTACACAAAGTGGCTGTGTCATTGTGCATCCATTGTTACATCATTATACAACGTGGCTGTGTCATTGTGCAACCATTGTTACATCAGTACACAGAGTGATTGTGTCATTGCGCAACCATTGTTAAATCATTACACAACGTGGCTGTGTCATTGTGCAACCATTGTTACATCATTACACAACTTGGCTGTGTCATTGTGCAACCATTGTTACATCATTACACAAAGTGGCTGTGTCATTGTGCAACCATTGTTACATCATTATACAACGTGGCTGTGTCATTGTGCAACCATTGTTACATCATTACACAACGTGGCTGTGTCATTGTGCAACCATTGTTACATCATTACACAACTTGGCTGTGTCATTGTGCAACCATTGGTACATCATTACACAAAGTGGCTGTGTCATTGTGCAACCATTGTTACATCATTATACAACGTGGCTGTGTCATTGTGCAACCATTGTTACATCATTATACAACGTGGCTGTTTCATTGTGCAACCATTGTTACATCATTATACAACGTGGCTGTGTCATTGTGCAACCATTGTTACATCATTATACAACATGGCTGTGTCATTGTGCAACCATTGTTAAATCATTACACAAAGTGGCTGTGTCATTGTGCATCCATTGTTATATCATTACACAACGTGGCTGTGTCATTGTGCAACCATTGTTACATCATTACACAACGTGGCTGTGTCATTGTGCAACCATTGTTACATCATTACACAAAGTGGCTGTGTCATTGTGTAACCATTGTTACATCATTATACAACGTGGCTGTGTCATTATGCAACCATTGTTACATCATTACACAACGTGGCTGTGTCATTGTGCAACCATTGTTACATCATTATACAACGTGGCTGCGTCATTGTGCAACCATTGTTACATCATTATACAGCGTGGCTGTGTCATTGTGCAACAATTGTTACATCATTACACAAAGTGGCTGTGTCATTGTGCAACCATTGTTACATCATTATACAATGTGGCTGTGTCATTGTGCAACCATTGTAACATCATTACACAACGTGGCTGTGTCATTGTGCTACCATTGTTACATCATTACACAAAGTGGCTGTGTCATTGTGCAACCATTGTTACATCATTACACAACGTGGCTGTGTCAATGTGCAACCATTGTTACATCATTACACAACGTGGTTCTGTCATTGTGCAACCATTGTTACATCATTACACAAAGTGGCTGTGTCATTGTGCAACCATTGTTACATCATTAAACAACGTGGCTGTGTCATTGTGCAACCATTGTTATATCATTACACAAAGTGGCTGTGTCATTGTGTAACCATTGTTACATCATTATACAACGTGGCTGTGTCATTGTGCAACCATTGTTACATCATTACACAACGTGGCTGTGTCATTGTGCAACCATTGTTACATCATTATACAACGTGGCTGTGTCATTGTGCAACCATTGTTACATCATTATACAGCGTGGCTGTGTCATTGTGCAACAATTGTTACATCATTACACAAAGTGGCTGTGTCATTGTGCAACCATTGTTACATCATTATACAATGTGGCTGTGTCATTGTGCAACCATTGTAACATCATTACACAACGTGGCTGTGTCATTGTGCTACCATTGTTACATCATTACACAAAGTGGCTGTGTCATTGTGCAACCATTGTTACATCATTACACAACGTGGCTGTGTCAATGTGCAACCATTGTTACATCATTACACAACGTGGTTCTGTCATTGTGCAACCATTGTTACATCATTACACAAAGTGGCTGTGTCATTGTGCAACCATTGTTACATCATTAAACAACGTGGCTGTGTCATTGTGCAACCATTGTTACATCATAACACAAAGTGGCTGTGTCATTGTGCAACCATTGTTACATCATTACACAACGTGGCTGTGTCATTGTGCAACCATTGTTACATCATTACACAAAGTGGCTGTGTCATTGTGCAACCATTGTTACATCATTACACAATGTGGCTGTGTCATTGTGCAACCATTGTTACATCATTACACAACGTGGCTGTGTCATTGGGCAACCATTGTTACATCATTACACAACGTGGATGTGTCATTTTGCAAACATTGTTACATCATTACACAAAGTGGCTGTGTCATTGTGCAACCATTGTTACCTCATTATACATTGTGGCTGTGTCATTGTGCAACCATTGTTACATCATTACACAACGTGGCTGTGTCATTGTGCAACCATTGTTACATCATTACACAACGTGGCTGTGTCATTGTGCAACCATTGTTACATCATTACACAACGTGGCTGTGTCATTGTGCAACCATTGTTACATCATTACATAAAGTGGCTTTGTAATTGTGCAACCATTGTTACATCATTATACAACGTGGCTGTGTCATTGTGCAACCATTGTTACATCATTATAAAACGTGGCTGTGTCATTGTGTAACCATTGTTACATCATTACACAACGTGGCTGTGTCATTGTGCAACCATTGTTACATCATTACATAAAGTGGCTTTGTAAATGTGCAACCATTGTTACATGATTATACAACGTGGCTGTGTCATTGTGCAACCATTGTTACATCATTATAAAACGTGGCTGTGTCATTGTGTAACCATTGTTACATCATTATACAACGTGGCTGTGTCATTGTGCAACTATTGTTACATCATTATACTACGTGGCTGTGTCATTGTGCAACCATTGTTACATCATTACACAACGTGGCTGTGTCATTGTGCAACCATTGTTACATCATTATACAACGTGGCTGTGTCATTGTGCAACCATTGTTACATCATTATACAACGTGGCTGTGTCATTGTGCAACCATTGTTACATCATTACACAAAGTGGCTGTGTCATTGTGCATCCATTGTTACATCATTACACAACGTGGCTGTGTCATTGTGCAACCATTGTTACATCATTACACAACGTGGCTGTGTCATTGTGCAACCATTGTTACATCATTACAAAAAGTGGCTGTGTCATTGTGAAACCATTGTTACATCATTACACAAAGTGGCTGTGTCATTGTGCAACCATTGTTAAATCATTACACAACGTGGCTGTGTCATTGTGCAATCATTGTTACATCATTACACAAAGTGGCTGTGTCATTGTGCAACCATTGTTACATCATTATACAACGTGGCTGTGTCATTGTGCAACCATTGTTACATCATTACCCAACGTGGCTGTTTCATTGTGCAACCATTGTTACATCATTATACAACTTGGCTGTGTCATTGTGCAACCATTGTTTCATCATTATACAACGTGGCTGTGTCATTGTGCAACCATTGTTAAATCATTACACAAAGTGGCTGTGTCATTGTGCATCCATTGTTACATCATTACACAACGAGGCTGTGTCATTGTGCAACCATTGTTACATCATTACACAACGTGGCTGTGTCATTGTGCAACCATTGTTACATCATTACACAAAGTGGCTGTGTCATTGTGTAACCATTGTTACATCATCATACAACGTGGCTGTGTCATTGTGCAACCATTGTTACATCATTACACAACGTGGCTGTGCCATTGTGCAAACATTGTTACATCATTACACAAAGTGGCTGTGTCATTGTGCAACCATTATTACATCATTATACATTGTGGCTGTGTCATTGTGCAACCATTGTTACATCATTACACAACGTGGCTGTGTCATTGTGCAACCATTGTTACATCATTACACAACGTGGCTGTGTCATTGTGCAACCATTGTTACATCATTACACAACATGGCTGTGTCATTGTGCAACCATTGTTACATCATTACATAAAGTGGCTTTGTCATTGTGCAACCATTGTTACATAATTATACAACGTGGCTGTGTCATTGTGCAACCATTGTTACATCATTATAAAACGTGGCTGTGTCATTGTGTAACCATTGTTACATCATTATACAACGTGGCTTTGTCATTGTGCAACCATTGTTACATCATTATACTACGTGGCTGTGTCATTGTGCAACCATTGTTACATCATTACACAAAGTGGCAGTGTCATTGTGCAACCATTGTTACATCATTATACAACGTGGCTTTGTCATTGTGCAACCATTGTTACATCATTACACACAGTGGCTGTGTCATTGTGCAACCATTGTTACATTATTACACAAAGTGGCTGTGTCATTGTGCAACCATTGTTAAATCATTGTACAACGTGGCTGTGTCATTGTGCAACCATTGTTACATCATTACACAACGTGGCTGTGTCATTGTGCAACCATTGTTACATCATTACCCAACGTGGCTGTGTCATTGTGCAACCATTGTTACATCATTACACAACATGGCTGTGTCATTGTGCAACCATTGTTACATCATTACACAACGTGGCTGTGTCATTGTGCAACCATTGTTACATCATTACACAAAGTGGCTGTGTCATTGTGCAACCATTGTTACATCATTACACAACATGGCTGTGTCATAGAGGCAACCATTGTTACATCATTACACAACGTGGCTGTGTCATTGTGCAGACATTGTTACATCATTACACAAAGTGGCTGTGTCATTGTGCAACCATTGTTACATAGTTATACATTGTGGCTGTGTCATTGTGCAACCATTGTTACATCATTACACAACGTGGCTGTGTCATTGTGCAACCATTGTTACATCATTACATAAAGTGGCTTTGTCATTGTGCAACCATTGTTACATCATTATACAACGTGGCTGTGTCATTGTGCAACCATTGTTACATCATTATACTACGTGGCTGTGTCATTGTGCAACCATTGTTACATCATTACACAAAGTGGCAGTGTCATTGTGCAACCATTGTTACATCATTATACAACGTGGCTTTGTCATTGTGCAACCATTGTGACATCATTACACAAAGTGGCTGTGTCATTGTGCAACCATTGTTACATCATTACACAAAGTGGCTGTGTCATTGTGCAACCATTGTTAAATCATTGTACAACGTGGCTGTGTCATTGTGCAACCATTGTTACATCATTACACAACGTGGCTGTGTCATTGTGCAACCATTGTTTTATCATTATACAACGTGGCTGTGTCATTGTGCAACCATTGTTACATCATTATACAACGTGGCTGTGTCATTGTGCAACCATTGTTACATCATTACACAAAGTGGCTGTGTCATTGTGCATCCATTGTTACATCATTACACAACGTGGCTGTGTCATTGTGCAACCATTGTTACATCATTACACAAAGTGGCAGTGTCATTGTGAAACCATTGTTACATCATTACACAAAGTGGCTGTGTCATTGTGCAACCATTGTTAAATCATTACACAACTTGGCTGTGTCATTGTGCAATCATTGTTACATCATTACACAAAGTGGCTTTGTCATTGTGCAACCATTGTTACATCATTATACAACGTGGCTGTGTCATTGTGCAACCATTGTTACATCATTACCCAACGTGGCTGTTTCATTGTGCAACCATTGTTACATCATTATACAACGTGGCTGTGTCATTGTGCAACCATTGTTACATCATTATACAACATGGCTGAGTCATTGTGCAACCATTGTTAAATCATTACACGAAGTGGCTGTGTCATTGTGCATCCATTGTTACATCATTACACAACATGGCTGTGTCATTGTGCAACCATTGTTACATCATTACACAACATGGCTGTGTCATTGTGCAACCATTGTTACATCATTACACAAAGTGGCTGTGTCATTGTGTAACCATTGTTACATCATTATACAACGTGGCTGTGTCATTGTGCAACCATTGTTACATCATTACACAGCGTGGCTCTGTCATTGTGCAACCATTGTTACATCATTACACAAAGTGGCTGTGTCATTGTGCAACCATTGTTACATCATTACACAACGTGGCTGTGTCATTGTGCAACCATTGTTACATCATTACACAAAGTGGCTGTGTCATTGTGTAACCATTGTTACATCATTATACAACGTGGCTGTGTCATTGTGCAACCATTGTTACATCATTACACAGCGTGGCTGTGTCATTGTGCAACCATTGTTACATCATTATACAACGTGGCTGTGTCATTGTGCAACCATTGTTACATCATTACACAACGTTGCTCTGTCATTGTGCAACCATTGTTACATCATTACACAAAGTGGCTGTGTCATTGTGCAACCATTGTTACATCATTACACAACGTGGCAGTGTCATTGTGCAACCATTGTTACATCATTACACAACCTGGCTGTGTCATTGTGCAACCATTGTTACATCATTACACAACATGGCTGTGTCATTGTGCAACCATTGTTACATCATTACACAAAGTGGCTGTGTCATTGTGCATCCATTGTTACATCATTATACAACGTGGCTGTGTCATTGTGCAACCATTGTTACATCAGTACACAGAGTGATTGTGTCATTGCGCAACCATTGTTACATCATTACACAACGTGGCTGTGTCATTGTGCAACCATTGTTACATCATTACACAACTTGGCTGTGTCATTGTGCAACCATTGTTACATCATTACACAAAGTGGCTGTGTCATTGTGCAACCATTGTTACATCATTATACAACGTGGCTGTGTCATTGTGCAACCATTGTTACATCATTACACAACGTGGCTGTGTCATTGTGCAACCATTGTTACATCATTACACAACTTGGCTGTGTCATTGTGCAACCATTGGTACATCATTACACAAAGTGGCTGTGTCATTGTGCAACCATTGTTACATCATTATACAACGTGGCTGTGTCATTGTGCAACCATTGTTACATCATTATACAACGTGGCTGTTTCATTGTGCAACCATTGTTACATCATTATACAACGTGGCTGTGTCATTGTGCAACCATTGTTACATCATTATACAACATGGCTGTGTCATTGTGCAACCATTGTTAAATCATTACACAAAGTGGCTGTGTCATTGTGCATCCATTGTTATATCATTACACAACGTGGCTGTGTCATTGTGCAACCATTGTTACATCATTACACAACGTGGCTGTGTCATTGTGCAACCATTGTTACATCATTACACAAAGTGGCTGTGTCATTGTGTAACCATTGTTACATCATTATACAACGTGGCTGTGTCATTGTGCAACCATTGTTACATCATTACACAACGTGGCTGTGTCATTGTGCAACCATTGTTACATCATTATACAACGTGGCTGTGTCATTGTGCAACCATTGTTACATCATTATACAGCGTGGCTGTGTCATTGTGCAACAATTGTTACATCATTACACAAAGTGGCTGTGTCATTGTGCAACCATTGTTACATCATTATACAATGTGGCTGTGTCATTGTGCAACCATTGTAACATCATTACACAACGTGGCTGTGTCATTGTGCTACCATTGTTACATCATTACACAAAGTGGCTGTGTCATTGTGCAACCATTGTTACATCATTACAAAACGTGGCTGTGTCAATGTGCAACCATTGTTACATCATTACACAACGTGGTTCTGTCATTGTGCAACCATTGTTACATCATTACACAAAGTGGCTGTGTCATTGTGCAACCATTGTTACATCATTAAACAACGTGGCTGTGTCATTGTGCAACCATTGTTATATCATTACACAAAGTGGCTGTGTCATTGTGTAACCATTGTTACATCATTATACAACGTGGCTGTGTCATTGTGCAACCATTGTTACATCATTACACAACGTGGCTGTGTTATTGTGCAACCATTGTTACATCATTATACAACGTGGCTGTGTCATTGTGCAACCATTGTTACATCATTATACAGCGTGGCTGTGTCATTGTGCAACAATTGTTACATCATTACACAAAGTGGCTGTGTCATTGTGCAACCATTGTTACATCATTATACAATGTGGCTGTGTCATTGTACAACCATTGTAACATCATTACACAACGTGGCTGTGTCATTGTGCTACCATTGTTACATCATTACACAAAGTGGCTGTGTCATTGTGCAACCATTGTTACATCATTACACAACGTGGCTGTGTCAATGTGCAACTATTGTTACATCATTACACAATGTGGTTCTGTCATTGTGCAACCATTGTTACATCATTACACAAAGTGGCTGTGTCATTGTGCAACCATTGTTACATCATTAAACAACGTGGCTGTGTCATTGTGCAACCATTGTTACATCATTACACAAAGTGGCTGTGTCATTGTGCAACCATTGTTACATCATTACACAACGTGGCTGTGTCATTGTGCAACCATTGTTACATCATTACACAAAGTGGCTGTGTCATTGTGCAACCATTGTTACATCATTACACAATGTGGCTGTGTCATTGTGCAACCATTGTTACATCATTACACAACGTGGCTGTGTCATTGGGCAACCATTGTTACATCATTACACAACGTGGATGTGTCATTTTGCAAACATTGTTACATCATTACACAAAGTGGCTGTGTCATTGTGCAACCATTGTTACCTCATTATACATTGTGGCTGTGTCATTGTGCAACCATTGTTACATCATTACACAACGTGGCTGTGTCATTGTGCAACCATTGTTACATCATTACACAACGTGGCTGTGTCATTGTGCAACCATTGTTACATCATTACATAAAGTGGCTTTGTAATTGTGCAACCATTGTTACATCATTATACAACGTGGCTGTGTCATTGTGCAACCATTGTTACATCATTATAAAACATGGCTGTGTCATTGTGTAACCATTGTTACATCATTACACAACGTGGCTGTGTCATTGTGCAACCATTGTTACATCATTACATAAAGTGGCTTTGTAAATGTGCAACCATTGTTACATGATTATACAACGTGGCTGTGTCATTGTGCAACCATTGTTACATCATTATAAAACGTGGCTGTGTCATTGTGTAACCATTGTTACATCATTATACAACGTGGCTGTGTCATTGTGCAACTATTGTTACATCATTATACTACGTGGCTGTGTCATTGTGCAACCATTGTTACATCATTACACAACGTGGCTGTGTCATTGTGCAACCATTGTTACATCATTATACAACGTGGCTGTGTCATTGTGCAACCATTGTTACATCATTATACAACGTGGCTGTGTCATTGTGCAACCATTGTTACATCATTACACAAAGTGGCTGTGTCATTGTGCATCCATTGTTACATCATTACACAACGTGGCTGTGTCATTGTGCAACCATTGTTACATCATTACATAAAGTGGCTTTGTAAATGTGCAACCATTGTTACATGATTATACAACGTGGCTGTGTCATTGTGCAACCATTTTTACATCATTATAAAACGTGGCTGTGTCATTGTGTAACCATTGTTACATCATTATACAACGTGGCTGTGTCATTGTGCAACTATTGTTACATCATTATACTACGTGGCTGTGTCATTGTGCAACCATTGTTACATCATTACACAACGTGGCTGTGTCATTGTGCAACCATTGTTACATCATTACACAACGTGGCTGTGTCATTGTGCAACCATTGTTACATCATTACATAAAGTGGCTTTGTAATTGTGCAACCATTGTTACATCATTATACAACGTGGTTGTGTCATTGTGCAACCATTGTTACATCATTATAAAACGTGGCTGTGTCATTGTGTAACCATTGTTACATCATTATACAACGTGGCTGTGTCATTGTGCAACTATTGTTACATCATTACACAAAGTGGCTGTGTCATTGTGCAACCATTGTTACATCATTATACAATGTGTCTGTGTCATTGTGCAACCATTGTTACATCATTACACAAAGTGGCTGTGTCATTGTGCAACCATTGTTACATCATTATAAAACGTGGCTGTGTCATTGTGTAACCATTGTTACATCATTATACAACGTGGCTGTGTCATTGTGCAACCATTGTTACATCATTACACAAAGTGGCTGTGTCATTGTGCAACCATTGTTACATCATTATACAATGTGGCTTTGTCATTGTGCAACCATTGTTACATCATTACACAATGTGGCTGTGTCATTGTGCAACCATTGTTACATCATTACACAAAGTGGCTGTGTCATTGTGCAACCATTGTTAAATCATTATACAACGTGGCTGTGTCATTGTGCAACCATTGTTACATCATTACACAACGTGGCTGTGTCATTGTGCAACCATTGTTACATCATTATACAACGTGGCTGTGTCATTGTGCAACCATTGTTACATCATTATACAACGTGGCTGTGTCATTGTGCAACCATTGTTACATCAATACACAAAGTGGCTGTGTCATTGTGCATCCATTGTTACATCATTACACAACGTGGCTGTGTCATTGTGCAACCATTGTTACATCATTACACAATGTGGCTGTGTCATTGTGCAACCATTGTTACATCATTACAAAAAGTGGCTGTGTCATTGTGAAACCATTGTTACATCATTACACAAAGTGGCTGTGTCATTGTGCAACCATTGTTAAATCATTACACAACGTGGCTGTGTCATTGTGCAATCATTGTTACATCATTACACAAAGTGGCTGTGTCCTTGTGCAACCATTGTTACATCATTATACAAAGTGGCTGTGTCATTGTGCAACCATTGTTACATCATTACCCAACGTGGCTGTTTCATTGTGCAACCATTGTTACATCATTATAAAACGTGGCTGTGTCATTGTGCAACCATTGTTACATCATTATACAACGTGGCTGTGTCATTGTGCAACCATTGTTAAATCATTACACAAAGTGGTTGTGTCATTGTGCATCCATTGTTACATCATTACACAACGTGGCTGTGTCATTGTGCAACCATTGTTACATCATTACACAACGTGGCTGTGTCATTGTGCAACCATTGTTACATCATTACACAAAGTGGCTGTGTCATTGTGTAACCATTGTTACATCATTATACAACGTGGCTGTGTCATTGTGCAACCATTGTTACATCATTACACAACGTGGCTGTGTCATTGTGCAACCATTGTTACATCATTATACAACGTGGCTGTGTCATTGTGCAACCATTGTTACATCATTACACAACGTGGCTGTGTCATTGTGCAACCATTGTTACATCATTACACAAAGTGGCTATGTCATTGTGCAACCATTGTTACATCATTATACAATGTGGCTGTGTCATTGTGCAACCATTGTAACATCATTATACAACGCGGCTGTATCATTGTGCAACCATTGTTACATCATTACACAAAGTGGCTGTTTCATTGTGCAACCATTGTTACATCATTACACAACGTGGCTGTGTCATTGTGCAACCATTGTTACATCATTACACAACGTGGCTGTGTCATTGTGCAACCATTGTTACATCATTACACAACGTGGCTGTGTCATTGTGCAACCATTGTTACATCATTACACAAAGTGGCTGTGTCATTGTGCATCCATTGTTACATCATTATACAACGTGGCTGTGTCATTGTGCAACCATTGTTACATCAGTACACAAAGTGGTTGTGTCATTGTGCAACCATTGTTACATCATTACACAACGTGGCTGTGTCATTTTGTGCAACCATTGTTACATCATAACACAACGTGGCTGTGTCATTGTGCAACCATTGTTACATCATTACACAAAGTGGCTGTGTCATTGTGCAACCATTGTTACATCATTATACAACGTGGCTGTGTCATTGTGCAACCATTGTTACATCATTACACAAAGTGGCTGTGTCATTGTGCAACCATTGTTACATCATTACACAAAGTGGCTGTGTCATTGTGCAACCATTGTTAAATCATTACACAAAGTGGCTGAGTCATTGTGCATCCATTGTTACATCATTACACAACGTGGCTGTGTCATTGTGCAACCATTGTTACATCATTACACAACGTGGCTGTGTCATTGTGCAACTATTGTTACATCATTACACAAAGTGGCTGTGTCATTGTGTAACCATTGTTACATCATTATACAACGTGGCTGTGTCATTGTGCAACCATTGTTACATCATTACACAACGTGGCCGTGTCATTGTGCAACCATTGTTACATCATTATACAACGTGGCTGTGTCATTGTGCAACCATTGTTACATCATTATACAACGTGGCTGTGTCATTGTGCAACAATTGTTACATCATTACACAAAGTGGCTGTGTCATTGTGCAACCATTGTTACATCATTATACAACGTGGCTGTGTCATTGTGCAACCATTGTAACATCATTATACAACGTGGCTGTGTCATTGTGCAACCATTGTTACATCAATAGACACAAAGTGGCTGTGTCATTGTGCAACCATTGTTACATCATTACACAACGTGGCTGTGTCATTGTGCTACCATTGTTACATCATTACACAAAGTGGCTGTGTCATTGTGCAACCATTGTTACATCATTACACAACGTGGCTGTGTCAATGTGCAACCATTGTTACATCATTACACAAGGTGGTTGTGTCATTGTGCAACCATTGTTGCATCATTACACAAAGTGGCTGTGTCATTGTGCAACCATTGTTACATCATTATACAACGTGGCTGTGTCATTGTGCAACCATTGTTACATCATTACACAAAGTGGCTGTGTCATTGTGCAACCATTGTTACATCATTACACAACATGGCTGTGTCATTGTGCAACCATTGTTACATCATTACACAACGTGGCTGTGTCATTGTGCAACCATTGTTACATCATTACACAATGTGGCTGTGTCATTGTGCAACCATTGTTACATCATTACACAACGTGGCTGTGTCATTGTGCAACCATTGTTACATCATCACAACGTGGCTGTGTCATTGTGCAACCATTGTTACATCATTACATAAAGTGGCTGTGTCATTGTGCAACCATTGTTACATCATTACACAAAGTGGCTGTGTCATTGTGCAACCATTGTTAAATCATTATACAACGTGGCTGTGTCATTGTGCAACCATTGTTACATCATTACACAAAGTGGCTGTGTCATTGTGCATCCATTGTTACATCATTACACAAAGTGGCTGTGTCATTGTGCAACCATTGTTACATCATTACACAACGTGGCTGTGTCTTTGTGCAACCATTGTTACATCATCACAAAAAGTGGCTGTGTCATTGTGAAACCATTGTTACATCATTACACAAAGTGGCTGTGTCATTGTGCAACCATTGTTAAATCATTACACAACGTGGCTGTGTCATTGTGCAATCATTGTTACATCATTACACAAAGTGGCTGTGTCATTGTGCAACCATTGTTACATCATTATACAACGTGGCTGTGTCGTGCAACCATTGTTACATCATTACCCAACGTGGCTGTTTCATTGTGCAACCATTGTTACATCATTACACAAAGTGGCTGTGTCATTGTGCAACCATTGTTACATCATTATACAACGTGGCTGTGTCATTGTGCAACCATTATTACATCATTACACAATGTGGCTGTGTCATTGTGCAACCATTGTTACATCATTATACAATGTGGCTGTGTCATTGTGCAACCATTGTTACATCAGTACACAACGTGGCTGTGTCATTGTGCGACCATTGTTACATCCTTACACAACGTGGCTGTGTCATTGTGCAACCATTGTTACATCATTACACAACGTGGCTGTGTCATTCTGCAACCATTGTTACATCATTACACAAAGTGGCTGTGTCATTGTGTAACCATTGTTACATCATTATACAACGTGGCTGTGTCATTGTGCAACCATTGTTACATCATTACACAATGTGGCTGTGTCATTGTGCAACCATTGTTACATCATTATACAACGTGGCTGTGTCATTGTGCAACCATTGTTACATCATTATACAACGTGGCTGTGTCATTGTGCAACCATTGTTACATCAATAGACACAAAGTGGCTGTGTCATTGTGCAACCATTGTTACATCATTACACAACGTGGCTGTGTCATTGTGCTACCATTGTTACATCATTACACAAAGTGGCTGTGTCATTGTGCAACCATTGTTACATCATTACACAACGTGGCTGTGTCAATGTGCAACCATTGTTACATCATTACACAAGGTGGTTGTGTCATTGTGCAACCATTGTTACGTCATTACACAAAGTGGCTGTGTCATTGTGCAACCATTGTTACATCATTATACAACGTGGCTGTGTCATTGTGCAACCATTGTTACATCATTACACAAAGTGGCTGTGTCATTGTGCAACCATTGTTACATCATTACACAACATGGCTGTGTCATTGTGCAACCATTGTTACATCATTACACAACGTGGCTGTGTCATTGTGCAACCATTGTTACATCATTACACAATGTGGCTGTGTCATTGTGCAACCATTGTTACATCATTACACAACGTGGCTGTGTCATTGTGCATCCATTGTTACATCATCACAACGTGGCTGTGTCATTGTGCAACCATTGTTACATCATTACATAAAGTGGCTGTGTCATTGTGCAACCATTGTTACATCATTACACAAAGTGGCTGTGTCATTGTGCAACCATTGTTACATAATTATACAACGTGGCTGTGTCATTGTGCAACCATTGTTACATCATTACACAACGTGGCTGTGTCATTGTGCAACCATTGTTACATCATTATACAACGTGGCTGTATCATTGTGCAACCATTGTTACATCATTATACAACGTGGCTGTGTCATTGTGCAACCATTGTTACATCATTACACAAAGTGGCTGTGTCATTGTGCATCCATTGTTACATCATTACACAACGTGGCTGTGTCATTGTGCAACCATTGTTACATCATTACACAACGTGGCTGTGTCTTTGTGCAACCATTGTTACATCATTACAAAAAGTGGCTGTGTCATTGTGAAACCATTGTTACATCATTACACAAAGTGGCTGTGTCATTGTGCAACCATTGTTAAATCATTACACAACGTGGCTGTGTCATTGTGCAATCATTGTTACATCATTACACAAAGTGGCTGTGTCATTGTGCAACCAATGTTACATCATTATACAACGTGGCTGTGTCATTGTGCAACCATTGTTACATCATTACCCAACGTGGCTGTTTCATTGTGCAACCATTGTTACATCATTATACAACGTGGCTGTGTCATTGTGCAACCATTGTTACATCAATATACAACGTGGCTGTGTCATTGTGCAACCATTGTTAAATCATTACACAAAGTGGCTGTGTCATTGTGCATCCATTGTTACATCATTACACAACGTGGCTGTGTCATTGTGCAACCATTGTTACATCATTACACAATGTGGCTGTGTCATTGTGCAACCATTGTTACATCATTACACAAAGTGGCTGTGTCATTGTGTAACCATTGTTACATCATTATAGAACATGGCTGTGTCATTGTGCAACCATTGTTACATCATTACACAACGTGGCTGTGTCATTGTGCAACCATTGTTACATCATTATACAACGTGGCTGTGTCATTGTGCAACCATTGTTACTTCATTACACAACGTGGCTGTGTCATTGTGCAACCATTGTTACATCATTACACAAAGTGGCTGTGTCATTGTGCAACCATTGTTACATCATTATACAATGTGGCTGTGTCATTGTGCAACCATTGTAACATCATTATACAACGTGGCTGTATCATTGTGCAACCATTGTTACATCATTACACAAAGTGGCTGTTTCATTGTGCAACCATTGTTACATCATTACACAACGTGGCTGTGTCATTGTGCAACCATTGTTACATCATTACACAACGTGGCTGTGTCATTGTGCAATCATTGTTACATCATTACACAACGTGGCTGTGTCATTGTGCAACCATTGTTACATCATTACACAAAGTGGCTGTGTCATTGTGCATCCATTGTTACATCATTATACAACGTGGCTGTGTCATTGTGCAACCATTGTTACATCAGTACACAAAGTGGTTGTGTCATTGTGCAACCATTGTTACATCATTCAACAACGTGGCTGTGTCATTGTGCAACCATTGTTACATCATTACACAACATGGCTGTGTCATTGTGCAACCATTGTTACATCATTACACAAAGTGGCTGTGTCATTGTGCAACCATTGTTACATCATTACACAAAGTGGCTGTGTCATTGTGCAACCATTGTTAAATCATTATACAGCGGGGCTGTGTCATTGTGCAACCATTGTTATATCATTACACAAAGTGGCTGTGTCATTGTGCAACCATTGTTACATCATTATACAACGTGGCTGTGTCATTGTGCAACCATTGTTACATCATTATACAACGTGGCTGTTTCATTGTGCAACCATTGTTACATCATTATACAACGTGGCTGTGTCATTGTGCAACCATTGTTACATCATTACACAATGTGGCTGTGTCATTGTGCAACCATTGTTACATCAGTACACAACGTGGCTGTGTCATTGTGCGACCATTGTTACATCCTTACACAACGTGGCTGTGTCATTGTGCAACCATTGTTACATCATTACACAACGTGGCTGTGTCATTGTGCAACCATTGTTACATCATTACACAAAGTGGCTGTGTCATTGTGTAACCATTGTTACATCATTATACAACGTGGCTGTGTCATTGTGCAACCATTGTTACATCATTACACAATGTGGCTGTGTCATTTTGCAACCATTGTTACATCATTACACAACGTGGCTGTGTCATTGTGCAACCATTGTTACATCATTATACAACGTGGCTGTGTCATTGTGCAACCATTGTTACATCAATAGACACAAAGTGGCTGTGTCATTGTGCAACCATTGTTACATCATTACACAACGTGGCTGTGTCATTGTGCTACCATTGTTACATCATTACACAAAGTGGCTGTGTCATTGTGCAACCATTGTTACATCATTACACAACGTGGCTGTGTCATTGTGCAACCATTGTTACATCATTACACAAAGTGGCTGTGTCATTGTGCAACCATTGTTAAATCATTATACAGCGGGGCTGTGTCATTGTGCAACCATTGTTATATCATTACACAAAGTGGCTGTGTCATTGTGCAACCATTGTTACATCATTATACAACGTGGCTGTGTCATTGTGCAACCATTGTTACATCATTATACAACGTGGCTGTTTCATTGTGCAACCATTGTTACATCATCATACAACGTGGCTGTGTCATTGTGCAACCATTGTTACATCATTACACAATGTGGCTGTGTCATTGTGCAACCATTGTTACATCAGTACACAACGTGGCTGTGTCATTGTGCGACCATTGTTACATCCTTACACAACGTGGCTGTGTCATTGTGCAACCATTGTTACATCATTACACAACGTGACTGTGTCATTGTGCAACCATTGTTACATCATTACACAAAGTGGCTGTGTCATTGTGTAACCATTGTTACATCATTATACAACGTGGCTGTGTCATTGTGCAACCATTGTTACATCATTACACAATGTGGCTGTGTCATTTTGCAACCATTGTTACATCATTACACAACGTGGCTGTGTCATTGTGCAACCATTGTTACATCATTATACAACGTGGCTGTGTCATTGTGCAACCATTGTTACATCAATAGACACAAAGTGGCTGTGTCATTGTGCAACCATTGTTACATCATTACACAACGTGGCTGTGTCATTGTGCTACCATTGTTACATCATTACACAAAGTGGCTGTGTCATTGTGCAACCATTGTTACATCATTACACAACGTGGCTGTGTCAATGTGCAACTATTGTTACATCATTACACAAGGTGGTTGTGTCATTGTGCAACCATTGTTACATCATTACACAAAGTGGCTGTGTCATTGTGCAACCATTGTTACATCATTATACAACGTGGCTGTGTCATTGTGCAACAATTGTTACATCATTACACAAAGTGGCTGTGTCATTGTGCAACCATTGTTACATCATTACACAACATGGCTGTGTCATTGTGCAACCATTGTTACATCATTACACAACGTGGCTGTGTCATTGTGCAACCATTGTTACATCATTACACAATGTGGCTGTGTCATTGTGCAACCATTGTTACATCATTACACAACGTGGCTGTGTCATTGTGCAACCATTGTTACATCATCACAACGTGGCTGTGTCATTGTGCAACCATTGTTACATCATTACATAAAGTGGCTGTGTCATTGTGCAACCATTGTTACATCATTACACAAAGTGGCTGTGTCATTGTGCAACCATTGTTAAATCATTATACAACGTGGCTGTGTCATTGTGCAACCATTGTTACATCATTACACAATGTGGCTGTGTCATTGTGCAACCATTGTTACATCATTATACAACGTGGCTGTATCATTGTGCAACCATTGTTACATCATTATACAACGTGGCTGTGTCATTGTGCAACCATTGTTACATCATTACACAAAGTGGCTGTGTCATTGTGCATCCATTGTTACATCATTACACAACGTGGCTGTGTCATTGTGCAACCATTGTTACATCATTACACAACGTGGCTGTGTCTTTGTGCAACCATTGTTACATCATTACAAAAAGTGGCTGTGTCATTGTGAAACCATTGTTACATCATTACACAAAGTGGCTGTGTCATTGTGCAACCATTGTTAAATCATTACACAACGTGGCTGTGTCATTGTGCAATCATTGTTACATCATTACACAAAGTGGCTGTGTCATTGTGCAACCATTGTTACATCATTATACAACGTGGCTGTGTCATTGTGCAACCATTGTTACATCATTACCCAACGTGGCTGTTTCATTGTGCAACTATTGTTACATCATTATACAACGTGGCTGTGTCATTGTGCAACCATTGTTACATCAATATACAACGTGGCTGTGTCATTGTGCAACCATTGTTAAATCATTACACAAAGTGGCTGTGTCATTGTGCATCCATTGTTACATCATTACACAACGTGGCTGTGTCATTGTGCAACCATTGTTACATCATTACACAACGTGGCTGTGTCATTGTGCAACCATTGTTACATCATTACACAAAGTGGCTGTGTCATTGTGTAACCATTGTTACATCATTATAGAACATGGCTGTGTCATTGTGCAACCATTGTTACATCATTACACAACGTGGCTGTGTTATTGTGCAACCATTGTTACATCATTATACAACGTGGCTGTGTCATTGTGCAACCATTGTTACATCATTACACAACGTGGCTGTGTCATTGTGCAACCATTGTTACATCATTACACAAAGTGGCTGTGTCATTGTGCAACCATTGTTACATCATTATACAATGTGGCTGTGTCATTGTGCAACCATTGTAACATCATTATACAACGTGGCTGTATCATTGTGCAACCATTGTTACATCATTACACAAAGTGGCTGTTTCATTGTGCAACCATTGTTACATCATTACACAACGTGGCTGTGTCATTGTGCAACCATTGTTACATCATTACACAACGTGGCTGTGTCATTGTGCAACCATTGTTACATCATTACACAACGTGGCTGTGTCATTGTGCAACCATTGTTACATCATTACACAAAGTGGCTGTGTCATTGTGCATCCATTGTTACATCATTATACAACGTGGCTGTGTCATTGTGCAACCATTGTTACATCAGTACACAAAGTGGTTGTGTCATTGTGCAACCATTGTTACATCATTCCACAATGTGGCTGTGTCATTGTGCAACCATTGTTACATCATTACACAACGTGGCTGTGTCATTGTGCAACCATTGTTACATCATTACACAAAGTGGATGTGTCATTGTGCAACCATTGTTACATCATTATACAACCTGGCTGTGTCATTGTGCAACCATTGTTACATCATTACACAAAGTGGCTGTGTCATTGTGCAACCATTGTTACATCATTACACAAAGTGGCTGTGTCATTGTGCAACCATTGTTAAATCATTATACAACGTGGCTGTGTCATTGTGCAACCATTGTTATATCATTACACAAAGTGGCTGTGTCATTGTGCAACCATTGTTACATCATTATACAACGTGGCTGTGTCATTGTGCAACCATTGTTACATCATTATACAACGTGGCTGTTTCATTGTGCAACCATTGTTACATCATTATACAACGTGGCTGTGTCATTGTGCAACCATTGTTACATCATTATACAACATGGCTGTGTCATTGTGCAACAATTGTTAAATCATTACACAAAGTGGCTGAGTCATTGTGCATCCATTGTTACATCATTACACAACATAGCTGTGTCATTGTGCAACCATTGTTACATCATTACACAACGTGGCTGTGTCATTGTGCAACCATTGTTACATCATTACACAACGTGGCTGTGTCATTGTGCAACCATTGTTACATCATTACACAAAGTGGCTGTGTCATTGTGCATCCATTGTTACATCATTATACAACGTGGCTGTGTCATTGTGCAACCATTGTTACATCAGTACACAAAGTGGTTGTGTCATTGTGCAACCATTGTTACATCATTCCACAATGTGGCTGTGTCATTGTGCAACCATTGTTACATCATTACACAACGTGGCTGTGTCATTGTGCAACCATTGTTACATCATTACACAACGTGGCTGTGTCATTGTGCAACCATTGTTACATCATTACATAAAGTGGCTTTGTAATTGTGCAACCATTGTTACATCATTATACAACGTGGCTGTGTCATTGTGCAACCATTGTTACATCATTATAAAACGTGGCTGTGTCATTGTGTAACCATTGTTACATCATTACACAACGTGGCTGTGTCATTGTGCAACCATTGTTACATCATTACATAAAGTGGCTTTGTAAATGTGCAACCATTGTTACATGATTATACAACGTGGCTGTGTCATTGTGCAACCATTGTTACATCATTATAAAACGTGGCTGTGTCATTGTGTAACCATTGTTACATCATTATACAACGTGGCTGTGTCATTGTGCAACTATTGTTACATCATTATACTACGTGGCTGTGTCATTGTGCAACCATTGTTACATCATTACACAACGTGGCTGTGTCATTGTGCAACCATTGTTACATCATTATACAACGTGGCTGTGTCATTGTGCAACCATTGTTACATCATTATACAACGTGGCTGTGTCATTGTGCAACCATTGTTACATCATTACACAAAGTGGCTGTGTCATTGTGCATCCATTGTTACATCATTACACAACGTGGCTGTGTCATTGTGCAACCATTGTTACATCATTACACAACGTGGCTGTGTCATTGTGCAACCATTGTTACATCATTACAAAAAGTGGCTGTGTCATTGTGAAACCATTGTTACATCATTACACAAAGTGGCTGTGTCATTGTGCAACCATTGTTAAATCATTACACAACGTGGCTGTGTCATTGTGCAATCATTGTTACATCATTACACAAAGTGGCTGTGTCATTGTGCAACCATTGTTACATCATTATACAACGTGGCTGTGTCATTGTGCAACCATTGTTACATCATTACCCAACGTGGCTGTTTCATTGTGCAACCATTGTTACATCATTATACAACTTGGCTGTGTCATTGTGCAACCATTGTTTCATCATTATACAACGTGGCTGTGTCATTGTGCAACCATTGTTAAATCATTACACAAAGTGGCTGTGTCATTGTGCATCCATTGTTACATCATTACACAACGAGGCTGTGTCATTGTGCAACCATTGTTACATCATTACACAACGTGGCTGTGTCATTGTGCAACCATTGTTACATCATTACACAAAGTGGCTGTGTCATTGTGTAACCATTGTTACATCATCATACAACGTGGCTGTGTCATTGTGCAACCATTGTTACATCATTACACAACGTGGCTGTGCCATTGTGCAAACATTGTTACATCATTACACAAAGTGGCTGTGTCATTGTGCAACCATTATTACATCATTATACATTGTGGCTGTGTCATTGTGCAACCATTGTTACATCATTACACAACGTGGCTGTGTCATTGTGCAACCATTGTTACATCATTACACAACGTGGCTGTGTCATTGTGCAACCATTGTTACATCATTACACAACATGGCTGTGTCATTGTGCAACCATTGTTACATCATTACATAAAGTGGCTTTGTCATTGTGCAACCATTGTTACATCATTATACAACGTGGCTGTGTCATTGTGCAACCATTGTTACATCATTATAAAACGTGGCTGTGTCATTGTGTAACCATTGTTACATCATTATACAACGTGGCTTTGTCATTGTGCAACCATTGTTACATCATTATACTACGTGGCTGTGTCATTGTGCAACCATTGTTACATCATTACACAAAGTGGCAGTGTCATTGTGCAACCATTGTTACATCATTATACAACGTGGCTTTGTCATTGTGCAACCATTGTTACATCATTACACACAGTGGCTGTGTCATTGTGCAACCATTGTTACATTATTACACAAAGTGGCTGTGTCATTGTGCAACCATTGTTAAATCATTGTACAACGTGGCTGTGTCATTGTGCAACCATTGTTACATCATTACACAACGTGGCTGTGTCATTGTGCAACCATTGTTACATCATTACCCAACGTGGCTGTGTCATTGTGCAACCATTGTTACATCATTACACAACATGGCTGTGTCATTGTGCAACCATTGTTACATCATTACACAACGTGGCTGTGTCATTGTGCAACCATTGTTACATCATTACACAAAGTGGCTGTGTCATTGTGCAACCATTGTTACATCATTACACAACATGGCTGTGTCATTGGGCAACCATTGTTACATCATTACACAACGTGGCTGTGTCATTGTGCAGACATTGTTACATCATTACACAAAGTGGCTGTGTCATTGTGCAACCATTGTTACATAGTTATACATTGTGGCTGTGTCATTGTGCAACCATTGTTACATCATTACACAACGTGGCTGTGTCATTGTGCAACCATTGTTACATCATTACATAAAGTGGCTTTGTCATTGTGCAACCATTGTTACATCATTATACAACGTGGCTGTGTCATTGTGCAACCATTGTTACATCATTATACTACGTGGCTGTGTCATTGTGCAACCATTGTTACATCATTACACAAAGTGGCAGTGTCATTGTGCAACCATTGTTACATCATTATACAACGTGGCTTTGTCATTGTGCAACCATTGTGACATCATTACACAAAGTGGCTGTGTCATTGTGCAACCATTGTTACATCATTACACAAAGTGGCTGTGTCATTGTGCAACCATTGTTAAATCATTGTACAACGTGGCTGTGTCATTGTGCAACCATTGTTACATCATTACACAACGTGGCTGTGTCATTGTGCAACCATTGTTTTATCATTATACAACGTGGCTGTGTCATTGTGCAACCATTGTTACATCATTATACAACGTGGCTGTGTCATTGTGCAACCATTGTTACATCATTACACAAAGTGGCTGTGTCATTGTGCATCCATTGTTACATCATTACACAACGTGGCTGTGTCATTGTGCAACCATTGTTACATCATTACACAAAGTGGCAGTGTCATTGTGAAACCATTGTTACATCATTACACAAAGTGGCTGTGTCATTGTGCAACCATTGTTAAATCATTACACAACTTGGCTGTGTCATTGTGCAATCATTGTTACATCATTACACAAAGTGGCTTTGTCATTGTGCAACCATTGTTACATCATTATACAACGTGGCTGTGTCATTGTGCAACCATTGTTACATCATTACCCAACGTGGCTGTTTCATTGTGCAACCATTGTTACATCATTATACAACGTGGCTGTGTCATTGTGCAACCATTGTTACATCATTATACAACATGGCTGAGTCATTGTGCAACCATTGTTAAATCATTACACAAAGTGGCTGTGTCATTGTGCATCCATTGTTACATCATTACACAACATGGCTGTGTCATTGTGCAACCATTGTTACATCATTACACAACATGGCTGTGTCATTGTGCAACCATTGTTACATCATTACACAAAGTGGCTGTGTCATTGTGTAACCATTGTTACATCATTATACAACGTGGCTGTGTCATTGTGCAACCATTGTTACATCATTACACAGCGTGGCTCTGTCATTGTGCAACCATTGTTACATCATTACACAAAGTGGCTGTGTCATTGTGCAACCATTGTTACATCATTACACAACGTGGCTGTGTCATTGTGCAACCATTGTTACATCATTACACAAAGTGGCTGTGTCATTGTGTAACCATTGTTACATCATTATACAACGTGGCTGTGTCATTGTGCAACCATTGTTACATCATTACACAGCGTGGCTGTGTCATTGTGCAACCATTGTTACATCATTATACAACGTGGCTGTGTCATTGTGCAACCATTGTTACATCATTACACAACGTGGCTCTGTCATTGTGCAACCATTGTTACATCATTACACAAAGTGGCTGTGTCATTGTGCAACCATTGTTACATCATTACACAACGTGGCAGTGTCATTGTGCAACCATTGTTACATCATTACACAACCTGGCTGTGTCATTGTGCAACCATTGTTACATCATTACACAACATGGCTGTGTCATTGTGCAACCATTGTTACATCATTACACAAAGTGGCTGTGTCATTGTGCATCCATTGTTACATCATTATACAACGTGGCTGTGTCATTGTGCAACCATTGTTACATCAGTACACAGAGTGATTGTGTCATTGCGCAACCATTGTTACATCATTACACAACGTGGCTGTGTCATTGTGCAACCATTGTTACATCATTACACAACTTGGCTGTGTCATTGTGCAACCATTGTTACATCATTACACAAAGTGGCTGTGTCATTGTGCAACCATTGTTACATCATTATACAACGTGGCTGTGTCATTGTGCAACCATTGTTACATCATTACACAACGTGGCTGTGTCATTGTGCAACCATTGTTACATCATTACACAACTTGGCTGTGTCATTGTGCAACCATTGGTACATCATTACACAAAGTGGCTGTGTCATTGTGCAACCATTGTTACATCATTATACAACGTGGCTGTGTCATTGTGCAACCATTGTTACATCATTATACAACGTGGCTGTGTCATTGTGCAACCATTGTTACATCATTATAAAACGTGGCTGTGTCATTGTGTAACCATTGTTACATCATTATACAACGTGGCTTTGTCATTGTGCAACCATTGTTACATCATTATACTACGTGGCTGTGTCATTGTGCAACCATTGTTACATCATTACACAAAGTGGCAGTGTCATTGTGCAACCATTGTTACATCATTATACAACGTGGCTTTGTCATTGTGCAACCATTGTTACATCATTACACACAGTGGCTGTGTCATTGTGCAACCATTGTTACATTATTACACAAAGTGGCTGTGTCATTGTGCAACCATTGTTAAATCATTGTACAACGTGGCTGTGTCATTGTGCAACCATTGTTACATCATTACACAACGTGGCTGTGTCATTGTGCAACCATTGTTACATCATTACCCAACGTGGCTGTGTCATTGTGCAACCATTGTTACATCATTACACAACATGGCTGTGTCATTGTGCAACCATTGTTACATCATTACACAACGTGGCTGTGTCATTGTGCAACCATTGTTACATCATTACACAAAGTGGCTGTGTCATTGTGCAACCATTGTTACATCATTACACAACATGGCTGTGTCATTGGGCAACCATTGTTACATCATTACACAACGTGGCTGTGTCATTGTGCAGACATTGTTACATCATTACACAAAGTGGCTGTGTCATTGTGCAACCATTGTTACATAGTTATACATTGTGGCTGTGTCATTGTGCAACCATTGTTACATCATTACACAACGTGGCTGTGTCATTGTGCAACCATTGTTACATCATTACATAAAGTGGCTTTGTCATTGTGCAACCATTGTTACATCATTATACAACGTGGCTGTGTCATTGTGCAACCATTGTTACATCATTATACTACGTGGCTGTGTCATTGTGCAACCATTGTTACATCATTACACAAAGTGGCAGTGTCATTGTGCAACCATTGTTACATCATTATACAACGTGGCTTTGTCATTGTGCAACCATTGTGACATCATTACACAAAGTGGCTGTGTCATTGTGCAACCATTGTTACATCATTACACAAAGTGGCTGTGTCATTGTGCAACCATTGTTAAATCATTGTACAACGTGGCTGTGTCATTGTGCAACCATTGTTACATCATTACACAACGTGGCTGTGTCATTGTGCAACCATTGTTTTATCATTATACAACGTGGCTGTGTCATTGTGCAACCATTGTTACATCATTATACAACGTGGCTGTGTCATTGTGCAACCATTGTTACATCATTACACAAAGTGGCTGTGTCATTGTGCATCCATTGTTACATCATTACACAACGTGGCTGTGTCATTGTGCAACCATTGTTACATCATTACACAAAGTGGCAGTGTCATTGTGAAACCATTGTTACATCATTACACAAAGTGGCTGTGTCATTGTGCAACCATTGTTAAATCATTACACAACTTGGCTGTGTCATTGTGCAATCATTGTTACATCATTACACAAAGTGGCTTTGTCATTGTGCAACCATTGTTACATCATTATACAACGTGGCTGTGTCATTGTGCAACCATTGTTACATCATTACCCAACGTGGCTGTTTCATTGTGCAACCATTGTTACATCATTATACAACGTGGCTGTGTCATTGTGCAACCATTGTTACATCATTATACAACATGGCTGAGTCATTGTGCAACCATTGTTAAATCATTACACAAAGTGGCTGTGTCATTGTGCATCCATTGTTACATCATTACACAACATGGCTGTGTCATTGTGCAACCATTGTTACATCATTACACAACATGGCTGTGTCATTGTGCAACCATTGTTACATCATTACACAAAGTGGCTGTGTCATTGTGTAACCATTGTTACATCATTATACAACGTGGCTGTGTCATTGTGCAACCATTGTTACATCATTACACAGCGTGGCTCTGTCATTGTGCAACCATTGTTACATCATTACACAAAGTGGCTGTGTCATTGTGCAACCATTGTTACATCATTACACAACGTGGCTGTGTCATTGTGCAACCATTGTTACATCATTACACAAAGTGGCTGTGTCATTGTGTAACCATTGTTACATCATTATACAACGTGGCTGTGTCATTGTGCAACCATTGTTACATCATTACACAGCGTGGCTGTGTCATTGTGCAACCATTGTTACATCATTATACAACGTGGCTGTGTCATTGTGCAACCATTGTTACATCATTACACAACGTGGCTCTGTCATTGTGCAACCATTGTTACATCATTACACAAAGTGGCTGTGTCATTGTGCAACCATTGTTACATCATTACACAACGTGGCAGTGTCATTGTGCAACCATTGTTACATCATTACACAACCTGGCTGTGTCATTGTGCAACCATTGTTACATCATTACACAACATGGCTGTGTCATTGTGCAACCATTGTTACATCATTACACAAAGTGGCTGTGTCATTGTGCATCCATTGTTACATCATTATACAACGTGGCTGTGTCATTGTGCAACCATTGTTACATCAGTACACAGAGTGATTGTGTCATTGCGCAACCATTGTTACATCATTACACAACGTGGCTGTGTCATTGTGCAACCATTGTTACATCATTACACAACTTGGCTGTGTCATTGTGCAACCATTGTTACATCATTACACAAAGTGGCTGTGTCATTGTGCAACCATTGTTACATCATTATACAACGTGGCTGTGTCATTGTGCAACCATTGTTACATCATTACACAACGTGGCTGTGTCATTGTGCAACCATTGTTACATCATTACACAACTTGGCTGTGTCATTGTGCAACCATTGGTACATCATTACACAAAGTGGCTGTGTCATTGTGCAACCATTGTTACATCATTATACAACGTGGCTGTGTCATTGTGCAACCATTGTTACATCATTATACAACGTGGCTGTTTCATTGTGCAACCATTGTTACATCATTATACAACGTGGCTGTGTCATTGTGCAACCATTGTTACATCATTATACAACATGGCTGTGTCATTGTGCAACCATTGTTAAATCATTACACAAAGTGGCTGTGTCATTGTGCATCCATTGTTATATCATTACACAACGTGGCTGTGTCATTGTGCAACCATTGTTACATCATTACACAACGTGGCTGTGTCATTGTGCAACCATTGTTACATCATTACACAAAGTGGCTGTGTCATTGTGTAACCATTGTTACATCATTATACAACGTGGCTGTGTCATTGTGCAACCATTGTTACATCATTACACAACGTGGCTGTGTCATTGTGCAACCATTGTTACATCATTATACAACGTGGCTGTGTCATTGTGCAACCATTGTTACATCATTATACAGCGTGGCTGTGTCATTGTGCAACAATTGTTACATCATTACACAAAGTGGCTGTGTCATTGTGCAACCATTGTTACATCATTATACAATGTGGCTGTGTCATTGTGCAACCATTGTAACATCATTACACAACGTGGCTGTGTCATTGTGCTACCATTGTTACATCATTACACAAAGTGGCTGTGTCATTGTGCAACCATTGTTACATCATTACAAAACGTGGCTGTGTCAATGTGCAACCATTGTTACATCATTACACAACGTGGTTCTGTCATTGTGCAACCATTGTTACATCATTACACAAAGTGGCTGTGTCATTGTGCAACCATTGTTACATCATTAAACAACGTGGCTGTGTCATTGTGCAACCATTGTTATATCATTACACAAAGTGGCTGTGTCATTGTGTAACCATTGTTACATCATTATACAACGTGGCTGTGTCATTGTGCAACCATTGTTACATCATTACACAACGTGGCTGTGTTATTGTGCAACCATTGTTACATCATTATACAACGTGGCTGTGTCATTGTGCAACCATTGTTACATCATTATACAGCGTGGCTGTGTCATTGTGCAACAATTGTTACATCATTACACAAAGTGGCTGTGTCATTGTGCAACCATTGTTACATCATTATACAATGTGGCTGTGTCATTGTACAACCATTGTAACATCATTACACAACGTGGCTGTGTCATTGTGCTACCATTGTTACATCATTACACAAAGTGGCTGTGTCATTGTGCAACCATTGTTACATCATTACACAACGTGGCTGTGTCAATGTGCAACTATTGTTACATCATTACACAATGTGGTTCTGTCATTGTGCAACCATTGTTACATCATTACACAAAGTGGCTGTGTCATTGTGCAACCATTGTTACATCATTAAACAACGTGGCTGTGTCATTGTGCAACCATTGTTACATCATTACACAAAGTGGCTGTGTCATTGTGCAACCATTGTTACATCATTACACAACGTGGCTGTGTCATTGTGCAACCATTGTTACATCATTACACAAAGTGGCTGTGTCATTGTGCAACCATTGTTACATCATTACACAATGTGGCTGTGTCATTGTGCAACCATTGTTACATCATTACACAACGTGGCTGTGTCATTGGGCAACCATTGTTACATCATTACACAACGTGGATGTGTCATTTTGCAAACATTGTTACATCATTACACAAAGTGGCTGTGTCATTGTGCAACCATTGTTACCTCATTATACATTGTGGCTGTGTCATTGTGCAACCATTGTTACATCATTACACAACGTGGCTGTGTCATTGTGCAACCATTGTTACATCATTACACAACGTGGCTGTGTCATTGTGCAACCATTGTTACATCATTACATAAAGTGGCTTTGTAATTGTGCAACCATTGTTACATCATTATACAACGTGGCTGTGTCATTGTGCAACCATTGTTACATCATTATAAAACATGGCTGTGTCATTGTGTAACCATTGTTACATCATTACACAACGTGGCTGTGTCATTGTGCAACCATTGTTACATCATTACATAAAGTGGCTTTGTAAATGTGCAACCATTGTTACATGATTATACAACGTGGCTGTGTCATTGTGCAACCATTGTTACATCATTATAAAACGTGGCTGTGTCATTGTGTAACCATTGTTACATCATTATACAACGTGGCTGTGTCATTGTGCAACTATTGTTACATCATTATACTACGTGGCTGTGTCATTGTGCAACCATTGTTACATCATTACACAACGTGGCTGTGTCATTGTGCAACCATTGTTACATCATTATACAACGTGGCTGTGTCATTGTGCAACCATTGTTACATCATTATACAACGTGGCTGTGTCATTGTGCAACCATTGTTACATCATTACACAAAGTGGCTGTGTCATTGTGCATCCATTGTTACATCATTACACAACGTGGCTGTGTCATTGTGCAACCATTGTTACATCATTACACAACGTGGCTGTGTCATTGTGCAACCATTGTTACATCATTACATAAAGTGGCTTTGTAAATGTGCAACCATTGTTACATGATTATACAACGTGGCTGTGTCATTGTGCAACCATTTTTACATCATTATAAAACGTGGCTGTGTCATTGTGTAACCATTGTTACATCATTATACAACGTGGCTGTGTCATTGTGCAACTATTGTTACATCATTATACTACGTGGCTGTGTCATTGTGCAACCATTGTTACATCATTACACAACGTGGCTGTGTCATTGTGCAACCATTGTTACATCATTACACAACGTGGCTGTGTCATTGTGCAACCATTGTTACATCATTACATAAAGTGGCTTTGTAATTGTGCAACCATTGTTACATCATTATACAACGTGGTTGTGTCATTGTGCAACCATTGTTACATCATTATAAAACGTGGCTGTGTCATTGTGTAACCATTGTTACATCATTATACAACGTGGCTGTGTCATTGTGCAACTATTGTTACATCATTACACAAAGTGGCTGTGTCATTGTGCAACCATTGTTACATCATTATACAATGTGTCTGTGTCATTGTGCAACCATTGTTACATCATTACACAAAGTGGCTGTGTCATTGTGCAACCATTGTTACATCATTATAAAACGTGGCTGTGTCATTGTGTAACCATTGTTACATCATTATACAACGTGGCTGTGTCATTGTGCAACCATTGTTACATCATTACACAAAGTGGCTGTGTCATTGTGCAACCATTGTTACATCATTATACAATGTGGCTTTGTCATTGTGCAACCATTGTTACATCATTACACAATGTGGCTGTGTCATTGTGCAACCATTGTTACATCATTACACAAAGTGGCTGTGTCATTGTGCAACCATTGTTAAATCATTATACAACGTGGCTGTGTCATTGTGCAACCATTGTTACATCATTACACAACGTGGCTGTGTCATTGTGCAACCATTGTTACATCATTATACAACGTGGCTGTGTCATTGTGCAACCATTGTTACATCATTATACAACGTGGCTGTGTCATTGTGCAACCATTGTTACATCAATACACAAAGTGGCTGTGTCATTGTGCATCCATTGTTACATCATTACACAACGTGGCTGTGTCATTGTGCAACCATTGTTACATCATTACACAATGTGGCTGTGTCATTGTGCAACCATTGTTACATCATTACAAAAAGTGGCTGTGTCATTGTGAAACCATTGTTACATCATTACACAAAGTGGCTGTGTCATTGTGCAACCATTGTTAAATCATTACACAACGTGGCTGTGTCATTGTGCAATCATTGTTACATCATTACACAAAGTGGCTGTGTCCTTGTGCAACCATTGTTACATCATTATACAAAGTGGCTGTGTCATTGTGCAACCATTGTTACATCATTACCCAACGTGGCTGTTTCATTGTGCAACCATTGTTACATCATTATAAAACGTGGCTGTGTCATTGTGCAACCATTGTTACATCATTATACAACGTGGCTGTGTCATTGTGCAACCATTGTTACATCATTACACAAAGTGGTTGTGTCATTGTGCATCCATTGTTACATCATTACACAACGTGGCTGTGTCATTGTGCAACCATTGTTACATCATTACACAACGTGGCTGTGTCATTGTGCAACCATTGTTACATCATTACACAAAGTGGCTGTGTCATTGTGTAACCATTGTTACATCATTATACAACGTGGCTGTGTCATTGTGCAACCATTGTTACATCATTACACAACGTGGCTGTGTCATTGTGCAACCATTGTTACATCATTATACAACGTGGCTGTGTCATTGTGCAACCATTGTTACATCATTACACAACGTGGCTGTGTCATTGTGCAACCATTGTTACATCATTACACAAAGTGGCTATGTCATTGTGCAACCATTGTTACATCATTATACAATGTGGCTGTGTCATTGTGCAACCATTGTAACATCATTATACAACGCGGCTGTATCATTGTGCAACCATTGTTACATCATTACACAAAGTGGCTGTTTCATTGTGCAACCATTGTTACATCATTACACAACGTGGCTGTGTCATTGTGCAACCATTGTTACATCATTACACAACGTGGCTGTGTCATTGTGCAACCATTGTTACATCATTACACAACGTGGCTGTGTCATTGTGCAACCATTGTTACATCATTACACAAAGTGGCTGTGTCATTGTGCATCCATTGTTACATCATTATACAACGTGGCTGTGTCATTGTGCAACCATTGTTACATCAGTACACAAAGTGGTTGTGTCATTGTGCAACCATTGTTACATCATTACACAACGTGGCTGTGTCATTTTGTGCAACCATTGTTACATCATAACACAACGTGGCTGTGTCATTGTGCAACCATTGTTACATCATTACACAAAGTGGCTGTGTCATTGTGCAACCATTGTTACATCATTATACAACGTGGCTGTGTCATTGTGCAACCATTGTTACATCATTACACAAAGTGGCTGTGTCATTGTGCAACCATTGTTACATCATTACACAAAGTGGCTGTGTCATTGTGCAACCATTGTTAAATCATTACACAAAGTGGCTGAGTCATTGTGCATCCATTGTTACATCATTACACAACGTGGCTGTGTCATTGTGCAACCATTGTTACATCATTACACAACGTGGCTGTGTCATTGTGCAACTATTGTTACATCATTACACAAAGTGGCTGTGTCATTGTGTAACCATTGTTACATCATTATACAACGTGGCTGTGTCATTGTGCAACCATTGTTACATCATTACACAACGTGGCCGTGTCATTGTGCAACCATTGTTACATCATTATACAACGTGGCTGTGTCATTGTGCAACCATTGTTACATCATTATACAACGTGGCTGTGTCATTGTGCAACAATTGTTACATCATTACACAAAGTGGCTGTGTCATTGTGCAACCATTGTTACATCATTATACAACGTGGCTGTGTCATTGTGCAACCATTGTAACATCATTATACAACGTGGCTGTGTCATTGTGCAACCATTGTTACATCAATAGACACAAAGTGGCTGTGTCATTGTGCAACCATTGTTACATCATTACACAACGTGGCTGTGTCATTGTGCTACCATTGTTACATCATTACACAAAGTGGCTGTGTCATTGTGCAACCATTGTTACATCATTACACAACGTGGCTGTGTCAATGTGCAACCATTGTTACATCATTACACAAGGTGGTTGTGTCATTGTGCAACCATTGTTGCATCATTACACAAAGTGGCTGTGTCATTGTGCAACCATTGTTACATCATTATACAACGTGGCTGTGTCATTGTGCAACCATTGTTACATCATTACACAAAGTGGCTGTGTCATTGTGCAACCATTGTTACATCATTACACAACATGGCTGTGTCATTGTGCAACCATTGTTACATCATTACACAACGTGGCTGTGTCATTGTGCAACCATTGTTACATCATTACACAATGTGGCTGTGTCATTGTGCAACCATTGTTACATCATTACACAACGTGGCTGTGTCATTGTGCAACCATTGTTACATCATCACAACGTGGCTGTGTCATTGTGCAACCATTGTTACATCATTACATAAAGTGGCTGTGTCATTGTGCAACCATTGTTACATCATTACACAAAGTGGCTGTGTCATTGTGCAACCATTGTTAAATCATTATACAACGTGGCTGTGTCATTGTGCAACCATTGTTACATCATTACACAAAGTGGCTGTGTCATTGTGCATCCATTGTTACATCATTACACAACGTGGCTGTGTCATTGTGCAACCATTGTTACATCATTACACAACGTGGCTGTGTCTTTGTGCAACCATTGTTACATCATTACAAAAAGTGGCTGTGTCATTGTGAAACCATTGTTACATCATTACACAAAGTGGCTGTGTCATTGTGCAACCATTGTTAAATCATTACACAACGTGGCTGTGTCATTGTGCAATCATTGTTACATCATTACACAAAGTGGCTGTGTCATTGTGCAACCATTGTTACATCATTATACAACGTGGCTGTGTCGTGCAACCATTGTTACATCATTACCCAACGTGGCTGTTTCATTGCGCAACCATTGTTACATCATTACACAAAGTGGCTGTGTCATTGTGCAACCATTGTTACATCATTATACAACGTGGCTGTGTCATTGTGCAACCATTATTACATCATTACACAATGTGGCTGTGTCATTGTGCAACCATTGTTACATCATTATACAATGTGGCTGTGTCATTGTGCAACCATTGTTACATCAGTACACAACGTGGCTGTGTCATTGTGCGACCATTGTTACATCCTTACACAACGTGGCTGTGTCATTGTGCAACCATTGTTACATCATTACACAACGTGGCTGTGTCATTCTGCAACCATTGTTACATCATTACACAAAGTGGCTGTGTCATTGTGTAACCATTGTTACATCATTATACAACGTGGCTGTGTCATTGTGCAACCATTGTTACATCATTACACAATGTGGCTGTGTCATTGTGCAACCATTGTTACATCATTATACAATGTGGCTGTGTCATTGTGCAACCATTGTTACATCATTATACAACGTGGCTGTGTCATTGTGCAACCATTGTTACATCAATAGACACAAAGTGGCTGTGTCATTGTGCAACCATTGTTACATCATTACACAACGTGGCTGTGTCATTGTGCTACCATTGTTACATCATTACACAAAGTGGCTGTGTCATTGTGCAACCATTGTTACATCATTACACAACGTGGCTGTGTCAATGTGCAACCATTGTTACATCATTACACAAGGTGGTTGTGTCATTGTGCAACCATTGTTACGTCATTACACAAAGTGGCTGTGTCATTGTGCAACCATTGTTACATCATTATACAACGTGGCTGTGTCATTGTGCAACCATTGTTACATCATTACACAAAGTGGCTGTGTCATTGTGCAACCATTGTTACATCATTACACAACATGGCTGTGTCATTGTGCAACCATTGTTACATCATTACACAACGTGGCTGTGTCATTGTGCAACCATTGTTACATCATTACACAATGTGGCTGTGTCATTGTGCAACCATTGTTACATCATTACACAACGTGGCTGTGTCATTGTGCATCCATTGTTACATCATCACAACGTGGCTGTGTCATTGTGCAACCATTGTTACATCATTACATAAAGTGGCTGTGTCATTGTGCAACCATTGTTACATCATTACACAAAGTGGCTGTGTCATTGTGCAACCATTGTTACATAATTATACAACGTGGCTGTGTCATTGTGCAACCATTGTTACATCATTACACAACGTGGCTGTGTCATTGTGCAACCATTGTTACATCATTATACAACGTGGCTGTATCATTGTGCAACCATTGTTACATCATTATACAACGTGGCTGTGTCATTGTGCAACCATTGTTACATCATTACACAAAGTGGCTGTGTCATTGTGCATCCATTGTTACATCATTACACAACGTGGCTGTGTCATTGTGCAACCATTGTTACATCATTACACAACGTGGCTGTGTCTTTGTGCAACCATTGTTACATCATTACAAAAAGTGGCTGTGTCATTGTGAAACCATTGTTACATCATTACACAAAGTGGCTGTGTCATTGTGCAACCATTGTTAAATCATTACACAACGTGGCTGTGTCATTGTGCAATCATTGTTACATCATTACACAAAGTGGCTGTGTCATTGTGCAACCAATGTTACATCATTATACAACGTGGCTGTGTCATTGTGCAACCATTGTTACATCATTACCCAACGTGGCTGTTTCATTGTGCAACCATTGTTACATCATTATACAACGTGGCTGTGTCATTGTGCAACCATTGTTACATCAATATACAACGTGGCTGTGTCATTGTGCAACCATTGTTAAATCATTACACAAAGTGGCTGTGTCATTGTGCATCCATTGTTACATCATTACACAACGTGGCTGTGTCATTGTGCAACCATTGTTACATCATTACACAATGTGGCTGTGTCATTGTGCAACCATTGTTACATCATTACACAAAGTGGCTGTGTCATTGTGTAACCATTGTTACATCATTATAGAACATGGCTGTGTCATTGTGCAACCATTGTTACATCATTACACAACGTGGCTGTGTCATTGTGCAACCATTGTTACATCATTATACAACGTGGCTGTGTCATTGTGCAACCATTGTTACTTCATTACACAACGTGGCTGTGTCATTGTGCAACCATTGTTACATCATTACACAAAGTGGCTGTGTCATTGTGCAACCATTGTTACATCATTATACAATGTGGCTGTGTCATTGTGCAACCATTGTAACATCATTATACAACGTGGCTGTATCATTGTGCAACCATTGTTACATCATTACACAAAGTGGCTGTTTCATTGTGCAACCATTGTTACATCATTACACAACGTGGCTGTGTCATTGTGCAACCATTGTTACATCATTACACAACGTGGCTGTGTCATTGTGCAATCATTGTTACATCATTACACAACGTGGCTGTGTCATTGTGCAACCATTGTTACATCATTACACAAAGTGGCTGTGTCATTGTGCATCCATTGTTACATCATTATACAACGTGGCTGTGTCATTGTGCAACCATTGTTACATCAGTACACAAAGTGGTTGTGTCATTGTGCAACCATTGTTACATCATTCAACAACGTGGCTGTGTCATTGTGCAACCATTGTTACATCATTACACAACATGGCTGTGTCATTGTGCAACCATTGTTACATCATTACACAAAGTGGCTGTGTCATTGTGCAACCATTGTTACATCATTACACAAAGTGGCTGTGTCATTGTGCAACCATTGTTAAATCATTATACAGCGGGGCTGTGTCATTGTGCAACCATTGTTATATCATTACACAAAGTGGCTGTGTCATTGTGCAACCATTGTTACATCATTATACAACGTGGCTGTGTCATTGTGCAACCATTGTTACATCATTATACAACGTGGCTGTTTCATTGTGCAACCATTGTTACATCATTATACAACGTGGCTGTGTCATTGTGCAACCATTGTTACATCATTACACAATGTGGCTGTGTCATTGTGCAACCATTGTTACATCAGTACACAACGTGGCTGTGTCATTGTGCGACCATTGTTACATCCTTACACAACGTGGCTGTGTCATTGTGCAACCATTGTTACATCATTACACAACGTGGCTGTGTCATTGTGCAACCATTGTTACATCATTACACAAAGTGGCTGTGTCATTGTGTAACCATTGTTACATCATTATACAACGTGGCTGTGTCATTGTGCAACCATTGTTACATCATTACACAATGTGGCTGTGTCATTTTGCAACCATTGTTACATCATTACACAACGTGGCTGTGTCATTGTGCAACCATTGTTACATCATTATACAACGTGGCTGTGTCATTGTGCAACCATTGTTACATCAATAGACACAAAGTGGCTGTGTCATTGTGCAACCATTGTTACATCATTACACAACGTGGCTGTGTCATTGTGCTACCATTGTTACATCATTACACAAAGTGGCTGTGTCATTGTGCAACCATTGTTACATCATTACACAACGTGGCTGTGTCATTGTGCAACCATTGTTACATCATTACACAAAGTGGCTGTGTCATTGTGCAACCATTGTTAAATCATTATACAGCGGGGCTGTGTCATTGTGCAACCATTGTTATATCATTACACAAAGTGGCTGTGTCATTGTGCAACCATTGTTACATCATTATACAACGTGGCTGTGTCATTGTGCAACCATTGTTACATCATTATACAACGTGGCTGTTTCATTGTGCAACCATTGTTACATCATCATACAACGTGGCTGTGTCATTGTGCAACCATTGTTACATCATTACACAATGTGGCTGTGTCATTGTGCAACCATTGTTACATCAGTACACAACGTGGCTGTGTCATTGTGCGACCATTGTTACATCCTTACACAACGTGGCTGTGTCATTGTGCAACCATTGTTACATCATTACACAACGTGACTGTGTCATTGTGCAACCATTGTTACATCATTACACAAAGTGGCTGTGTCATTGTGTAACCATTGTTACATCATTATACAACGTGGCTGTGTCATTGTGCAACCATTGTTACATCATTACACAATGTGGCTGTGTCATTTTGCAACCATTGTTACATCATTACACAACGTGGCTGTGTCATTGTGCAACCATTGTTACATCATTATACAACGTGGCTGTGTCATTGTGCAACCATTGTTACATCAATAGACACAAAGTGGCTGTGTCATTGTGCAACCATTGTTACATCATTACACAACGTGGCTGTGTCATTGTGCTACCATTGTTACATCATTACACAAAGTGGCTGTGTCATTGTGCAACCATTGTTACATCATTACACAACGTGGCTGTGTCAATGTGCAACTATTGTTACATCATTACACAAGGTGGTTGTGTCATTGTGCAACCATTGTTACATCATTACACAAAGTGGCTGTGTCATTGTGCAACCATTGTTACATCATTATACAACGTGGCTGTGTCATTGTGCAACAATTGTTACATCATTACACAAAGTGGCTGTGTCATTGTGCAACCATTGTTACATCATTACACAACATGGCTGTGTCATTGTGCAACCATTGTTACATCATTACACAACGTGGCTGTGTCGTGCAACCATTGTTACATCATTACACAATGTGGCTGTGTCATTGTGCAACCATTGTTACATCATTACACAACGTGGCTGTGTCATTGTGCAACCATTGTTACATCATCACAACGTGGCTGTGTCATTGTGCAACCATTGTTACATCATTACATAAAGTGGCTGTGTCATTGTGCAACCATTGTTACATCATTACACAAAGTGGCTGTGTCATTGTGCAACCATTGTTAAATCATTATACAACGTGGCTGTGTCATTGTGCAACCATTGTTACATCATTACACAATGTGGCTGTGTCATTGTGCAACCATTGTTACATCATTATACAACGTGGCTGTATCATTGTGCAACCATTGTTACATCATTATACAACGTGGCTGTGTCATTGTGCAACCATTGTTACATCATTACACAAAGTGGCTGTGTCATTGTGCATCCATTGTTACATCATTACACAACGTGGCTGTGTCATTGTGCAACCATTGTTACATCATTACACAACGTGGCTGTGTCTTTGTGCAACCATTGTTACATCATTACAAAAAGTGGCTGTGTCATTGTGAAACCATTGTTACATCATTACACAAAGTGGCTGTGTCATTGTGCAACCATTGTTAAATCATTACACAACGTGGCTGTGTCATTGTGCAATCATTGTTACATCATTACACAAAGTGGCTGTGTCATTGTGCAACCATTGTTACATCATTATACAACGTGGCTGTGTCATTGTGCAACCATTGTTACATCATTACCCAACGTGGCTGTTTCATTGTGCAACTATTGTTACATCATTATACAACGTGGCTGTGTCATTGTGCAACCATTGTTACATCAATATACAACGTGGCTGTGTCATTGTGCAACCATTGTTAAATCATTACACAAAGTGGCTGTGTCATTGTGCATCCATTGTTACATCATTACACAACGTGGCTGTGTCATTGTGCAACCATTGTTACATCATTACACAACGTGGCTGTGTCATTGTGCAACCATTGTTACATCATTACACAAAGTGGCTGTGTCATTGTGTAACCATTGTTACATCATTATAGAACATGGCTGTGTCATTGTGCAACCATTGTTACATCATTACACAACGTGGCTGTGTTATTGTGCAACCATTGTTACATCATTATACAACGTGGCTGTGTCATTGTGCAACCATTGTTACATCATTACACAACGTGGCTGTGTCATTGTGCAACCATTGTTACATCATTACACAAAGTGGCTGTGTCATTGTGCAACCATTGTTACATCATTATACAATGTGGCTGTGTCATTGTGCAACCATTGTAACATCATTATACAACGTGGCTGTATCATTGTGCAACCATTGTTACATCATTACACAAAGTGGCTGTTTCATTGTGCAACCATTGTTACATCATTACACAACGTGGCTGTGTCATTGTGCAACCATTGTTACATCATTACACAACGTGGCTGTGTCATTGTGCAACCATTGTTACATCATTACACAACGTGGCTGTGTCATTGTGCAACCATTGTTACATCATTACACAAAGTGGCTGTGTCATTGTGCATCCATTGTTACATCATTATACAACGTGGCTGTGTCATTGTGCAACCATTGTTACATCAGTACACAAAGTGGTTGTGTCATTGTGCAACCATTGTTACATCATTCCACAATGTGGCTGTGTCATTGTGCAACCATTGTTACATCATTACACAACGTGGCTGTGTCATTGTGCAACCATTGTTACATCATTACACAAAGTGGATGTGTCATTGTGCAACCATTGTTACATCATTATACAACCTGGCTGTGTCATTGTGCAACCATTGTTACATCATTACACAAAGTGGCTGTGTCATTGTGCAACCATTGTTACATCATTACACAAAGTGGCTGTGTCATTGTGCAACCATTGTTAAATCATTATACAACGTGGCTGTGTCATTGTGCAACCATTGTTATATCATTACACAAAGTGGCTGTGTCATTGTGCAACCATTGTTACATCATTATACAACGTGGCTGTGTCATTGTGCAACCATTGTTACATCATTATACAACGTGGCTGTTTCATTGTGCAACCATTGTTACATCATTATACAACGTGGCTGTGTCATTGTGCAACCATTGTTACATCATTATACAACATGGCTGTGTCATTGTGCAACCATTGTTAAATCATTACACAAAGTGGCTGAGTCATTGTGCATCCATTGTTACATCATTACACAACATAGCTGTGTCATTGTGCAACCATTGTTACATCATTACACAACGTGGCTGTGTCATTGTGCAACTATTGTTACATCATTACACAAAGTGGCTGTGTAATTGTGTAACCATTGTTACATCATTATTCAACGTGGCTGTGTCATTGTGCAACCATTGTTACATCATTACACAACGTGGCTGTGTCATTGTGCAACCATTGTTACATCATTATACAACGTGGCTGTGTCATTGTGCAACCATTGTTACATCATTATACAACATGGCTGTGTCATTGTGCAACCATTGTTACATCATTACACAAAGTGGCTGTGTCATTGTGCAACCATTGTTACATCATTATACAACGTGGCTGTGTCATTGTGCAACCATTGTAACATCATTACACAACGTGGCTGTGTCATTGTGCAACCATTGTTACATCATTACCCAACGTGGCTGTGTCATTGTGCAACCATTGTTACATCATTACACAATGTGGCTGTGTCATTGTGCAACCATTGTTACATCATTACACAACGTGGCTGTGTCATTGGGCAACCATTGTTACATCATTACACAACGTGGCTGTGTCATTGTGCAAACATTGTTACATCATTACACAAAGTGGCTGTGTCATTGTGCAACCATTGTTACATAGTTATACATTGTGGCTGTGTCATTGTGCAACCATTGTTACATCATTACACAACGTGGCTGTGTCATTGTGCAACCATTGTGACATCATTACATAAAGTGGCTTTGTCATTGTGCAACCATTGTTACATCATTATACAACGTGGCTGTGTCATTGTGCAACCATTGTTACATCATTATAAAACGTGGCTGTGTCATTGTGTAACCATTGTTACATCATTATACAACGTGGCTGTGTCATTGTGCAACCATTGTTACATCATTATACTACGTGGCTGTGTCATTGTGCAACCATTGTTACATCATTACACAAAGTGGCAGTGTCATTGTGCAACCATTGTTACATCATTATACAACGTGGCTTTGTCATTGTGCAACCATTGTTACATCATTACACAAAGTGGCTGTGTCATTGTGCAACCATTGTTACATCATTACACAAAGTGGCTGTGTCATTGTGCAACCATTGTTAAATCATTGTACAATGTGGCTGTGTCATTGTGCAACCATTGTTACATCATTACACAACGTGGCTGTGTCATTGTGCAACCATTGTTTTATCATTATACAACGTGGCTGTGTCATTGTGCAACCATTGTTACATCATTATACAACGTGGCTGTGTCATTGTGCAACCATTGTTACATCATTACACAAAGTGGCTGTGTCATTGTGCATCCATTGTTACATCATTACACAACGTGGCTGTGTCATTGTGCAACCATTGTTACATCATTACACAACGTGGCTGTGTCATTGTGCAACCATTGTTACATCATTACACAAAGTGGCTGTGTCATTGTGAAACCATTGTTACATCATTACACAAAGTGGCTGTGTCATTGTGCAACCATTGTTAAATCATTACACAACTTGGCTGTGTCATTGTGCAATCATTGTTACATCATTACACAAAGTGGCTGTGTCATTGTGCAACCATTGTTACATCATTATACAACGTGGCTGTGTCATTGTGCAACCATTGTTACATCATTACCCAACGTGGCTGTTTCATTGTGCAACCATTGTTACATCATTATACAACGTGGCTGTGTCATTGTGCAACCATTGTTACATCATTATACAACATGGCTGAGTCATTGTGCAACCATTGTTAAATCATTACACAAAGTGGCTGTGTCATTGTGCATCCATTGTTACATCATTACACAACATGGCTGTGTCATTGTGCAACCATTGTTACATCATTACACAACATGGCTGTGTCATTGTGCAACCATTGTTACATCATTACACAAAGTGGCTGTGTCATTGTGTAACCATTGTTACATCATTATACAACGTGGCTGTGTCATTGTGCAACCATTGTTACATCATTACACAGCGTGGCTGTGTCATTGTGCAACCATTGTTACATCATTATACAACGTGGCTGTGTCATTGTGCAACCATTGTTACATCATTACACAACGTGGCTCTGTCATTGTGCAACCATTGTTACATCATTACACAAAGTGGCTGTGTCATTGTGCAACCATTGTTACATCATTACACAACGTAGCTGTGTCATTGTGCAACCATTGTTACATCATTACACAACGTGGCTGTGTCATTGTGCAACCATTGTTACATCATTACACAACATGGCTGTGTCATTGTGCAACCATTGTTACATCATTACACAAAGTGGCTGTGTCATTGTGCATCCATTGTTACATCATTATACAACGTGGCTGTGTCATTGTGCAACCATTGTTACATCAGTACACAGAGTGGTTGTGTCATTGTGCAACCATTGTTACATCATTACACAACGTGGCTGTGTCATTGTGCATCCATTGTTACATCATTACACAACATGGCTGTGTCATTGTGCAACCATTGTTACATCATTACACAACATGGCTGTGTCATTGTGCAACCATTGTTACATCATTACACAAAGTGGCTGTGTCATTGTGTAACCATTGTTACATCATTATACAACGTGGCTGTGTCATTGTGCAACCATTGTTACATCATAACACAGCGTGGCTGTGTCATTGTGCAACCATTGTTACATCATTATACAACGTGGCTGTGTCATTGTGCAACCATTGTTACATCATTACACAACGTGGCTCTGTCATTGTGCAACCATTGTTACATCATTACACAAAGTGGCTGTGTCATTGTGCAACCATTGTTACATCATTACACAACGTGGCTGTGTCATTGTGCAACCATTGTTACATCATTACACAACCTGGCTGTGTCATTGTGCAACCATTGTTACATCATTACACAACATGGCTGTGTCATTGTGCAACCATTGTTACATCATTACACAAAGTGGCTGTGTCATTGTGCATCCATTGTTACATCATTATACAACGTGGCTGTGTCATTGTGCAACCATTGTTACATCAGTACACAGAGTGATTGTGTCATTGCGCAACCATTGTTACATCATTACACAACGTGGCTGTGTCATTGTGCAACCATTGTTACATCATTACACAACTTGGCTGTGTCATTGTGCAACCATTGTTACATCATTACACAAAGTGGCTGTGTCATTGTGCAACCATTGTTACATCATTATACAACGTGGCTGTGTCATTGTGCAACCATTGTTACATCATTACACAACGTGGCTGTGTCATTGTGCAACCATTGTTACATCATTACACAACTTGGCTGTGTCATTGTGCAACCATTGGTACATCATTACACAAAGTGGCTGTGTCATTGTGCAACCATTGTTACATCATTATACAACGTGGCTGTGTCATTGTGCAACCATTGTTACATCATTATACAACGTGGCTGTTTCATTGTGCAACCATTGTTACATCATTATACAACGTGGCTGTGTCATTGTGCAACCATTGTTACATCATTATACAACATGGCTGTGTCATTGTGCAACCATTGTTAAATCATTACACAAAGTGGCTGTGTCATTGTGCATCCATTGTTATATCATTACACAACGTGGCTGTGTCATTGTGCAACCATTGTTACATCATTACACAACGTGGCTGTGTCATTGTGCAACCATTGTTACATCATTACACAAAGTGGCTGTGTCATTGTGTAACCATTGTTACATCATTATACAACGTGGCTGTGTCATTATGCAACCATTGTTACATCATTACACAACGTGGCTGTGTCATTGTGCAACCATTGTTACATCATTATACAACGTGGCTGCGTCATTGTGCAACCATTGTTACATCATTATACAGCGTGGCTGTGTCATTGTGCAACAATTGTTACATCATTACACAAAGTGGCTGTGTCATTGTGCAACCATTGTTACATCATTATACAATGTGGCTGTGTCATTGTGCAACCATTGTAACATCATTACACAACGTGGCTGTGTCATTGTGCTACCATTGTTACATCATTACACAAAGTGGCTGTGTCATTGTGCAACCATTGTTACATCATTACACAACGTGGCTGTGTCAATGTGCAACCATTGTTACATCATTACACAAGGTGGTTCTGTCATTGTGCAACCATTGTTACATCATTACACAAAGTGGCTGTGTCATTGTGCAACCATTGTTACATCATTAAACAACGTGGCTGTGTCATTGTGCAACCATTGTTATATCATTACACAAAGTGGCTGTGTCATTGTGTAACCATTGTTACATCATTATACAACGTGGCTGTGTCATTGTGCAACCATTGTTACATCATTACACAACGTGGCTGTGTCATTGTGCAACCATTGTTACATCATTATACAACGTGGCTGTGTCATTGTGCAACCATTGTTACATCATTATACAGCGTGGCTGTGTCATTGTGCAACAATTGTTACATCATTACACAAAGTGGCTGTGTCATTGTGCAACCATTGTTACATCATTATACAATGTGGCTGTGTCATTGTGCAACCATTGTAACATCATTACACAACGTGGCTGTGTCATTGTGCTACCATTGTTACATCATTACACAAAGTGGCTGTGTCATTGTGCAACCATTGTTACATAATTACACAACGTGGCTGTGTCAATGTGCAACCATTGTTACATCATTACACAACGTGGTTCTGTCATTGTGCAACCATTGTTACATCATTACACAAAGTGGCTGTGTCATTGTGCAACCATTGTTACATCATTAAACAACGTGGCTGTGTCATTGTGCAACCATTGTTACATCATTACACAAAGTGGCTGTGTCATTGTGCAACCATTGTTACATCATTACACAACGTGGCTGTGTCATTGTGCAACCATTGTTACATCATTACACAAAGTGGCTGTGTCATTGTGCAACCATTGTTACATCATTACACAATGTGGCTGTGTCATTGTGCAACCATTGTTACATCATTACACAACGTGGCTGTGTCATTGGGCAACCATTGTTACATCATTACACAACGTGGATGTGTCATTTTGCAAACATTGTTACATCATTACACAAAGTGGCTGTGTCATTGTGCAACCATTGTTACCTCATTATACATTGTGGCTGTGTCATTGTGCAACCATTGTTACATCATTACACAACGTGGCTGTGTCATTGTGCAACCATTGTTACATCATTACACAACGTGGCTGTGTCATTGTGCAACCATTGTTACATCATTACACAACGTGGCTGTGTCATTGTGCAACCATTGTTACATCATTACATAAAGTGGCTTTGTAATTGTGCAACCATTGTTACATCATTATACAACGTGGCTGTGTCATTGTGCAACCATTGTTACATCATTATAAAACGTGGCTGTGTCATTGTGTAACCATTGTTACATCATTACACAACGTGGCTGTGTCATTGTGCAACCATTGTTACATCATTACATAAAGTGGCTTTGTAAATGTGCAACCATTGTTACATGATTATACAACGTGGCTGTGTCATTGTGCAACCATTGTTACATCATTATAAAACGTGGCTGTGTCATTGTGTAACCATTGTTACATCATTATACAACGTGGCTGTGTCATTGTGCAACTATTGTTACATCATTATACTACGTGGCTGTGTCATTGTGCAACCATTGTTACATCATTACACAACGTGGCTGTGTCATTGTGCAACCATTGTTACATCATTATACAACGTGGCTGTGTCATTGTGCAACCATTGTTACATCATTATACAACGTGGCTGTGTCATTGTGCAACCATTGTTACATCATTACACAAAGTGGCTGTGTCATTGTGCATCCATTGTTACATCATTACACAACGTGGCTGTGTCATTGTGCAACCATTGTTACATCATTACACAACGTGGCTGTGTCATTGTGCAACCATTGTTACATCATTACAAAAAGTGGCTGTGTCATTGTGAAACCATTGTTACATCATTACACAAAGTGGCTGTGTCATTGTGCAACCATTGTTAAATCATTACACAACGTGGCTGTGTCATTGTGCAATCATTGTTACATCATTACACAAAGTGGCTGTGTCATTGTGCAACCATTGTTACATCATTATACAACGTGGCTGTGTCATTGTGCAACCATTGTTACATCATTACCCAACGTGGCTGTTTCATTGTGCAACCATTGTTACATCATTATACAACTTGGCTGTGTCATTGTGCAACCATTGTTTCATCATTATACAACGTGGCTGTGTCATTGTGCAACCATTGTTAAATCATTACACAAAGTGGCTGTGTCATTGTGCATCCATTGTTACATCATTACACAACGAGGCTGTGTCATTGTGCAACCATTGTTACATCATTACACAACGTGGCTGTGTCATTGTGCAACCATTGTTACATCATTACACAAAGTGGCTGTGTCATTGTGTAACCATTGTTACATCATCATACAACGTGGCTGTGTCATTGTGCAACCATTGTTACATCATTACACAACGTGGCTGTGCCATTGTGCAAACATTGTTACATCATTACACAAAGTGGCTGTGTCATTGTGCAACCATTATTACATCATTATACATTGTGGCTGTGTCATTGTGCAACCATTGTTACATCATTACACAACGTGGCTGTGTCATTGTGCAACCATTGTTACATCATTACACAACGTGGCTGTGTCATTGTGCAACCATTGTTACATCATTACACAACATGGCTGTGTCATTGTGCAACCATTGTTACATCATTACATAAAGTGGCTTTGTCATTGTGCAACCATTGTTACATCATTATACAACGTGGCTGTGTCATTGTGCAACCATTGTTACATCATTATAAAACGTGGCTGTGTCATTGTGTAACCATTGTTACATCATTATACAACGTGGCTTTGTCATTGTGCAACCATTGTTACATCATTATACTACGTGGCTGTGTCATTGTGCAACCATTGTTACATCATTACACAAAGTGGCAGTGTCATTGTGCAACCATTGTTACATCATTATACAACGTGGCTTTGTCATTGTGCAACCATTGTTACATCATTACACACAGTGGCTGTGTCATTGTGCAACCATTGTTACATCATTACACAAAGTGGCTGTGTCATTGTGCAACCATTGTTAAATCATTGTACAACGTGGCTGTGTCATTGTGCAACCATTGTTACATCATTACACAACGTGGCTGTGTCATTGTGCAACCATTGTTACATCATTACCCAACGTGGCTGTGTCATTGTGCAACCATTGTTACATCATTACACAACATGGCTGTGTCATTGTGCAACCATTGTTACATCATTACACAACGTGGCTGTGTCATTGTGCAACCATTGTTACATCATTACACAAAGTGGCTGTGTCATTGTGCAACCATTGTTACATCATTACACAACATGGCTGTGTCATTGGGCAACCATTGTTACATCATTACACAACGTGGCTGTGTCATTGTGCAGACATTGTTACATCATTACACAAAGTGGCTGTGTCATTGTGCAACCATTGTTACATAGTTATACATTGTGGCTGTGTCATTGTGCAACCATTGTTACATCATTACACAACGTGGCTGTGTCATTGTGCAACCATTGTTACATCATTACATAAAGTGGCTTTGTCATTGTGCAACCATTGTTACATCATTATACAACGTGGCTGTGTCATTGGGCAACCATTGTTACATCATTATACTACGTGGCTGTGTCATTGTGCAACCATTGTTACATCATTACACAAAGTGGCAGTGTCATTGTGCAACCATTGTTACATCATTATACAACGTGGCTTTGTCATTGTGCAACCATTGTGACATCATTACACAAAGTGGCTGTGTCATTGTGCAACCATTGTTACATCATTACACAAAGTGGCTGTGTCATTGTGCAACCATTGTTAAATCATTGTACAACGTGGCTGTGTCATTGTGCAACCATTGTTACATCATTACACAACGTGGCTGTGTCATTGTGCAACCATTGTTTTATCATTATACAACGTGGCTGTGTCATTGTGCAACCATTGTTACATCATTATACAACGTGGCTGTGTCATTGTGCAACCATTGTTACATCATTACACAAAGTGGCTGTGTCATTGTGCATCCATTGTTACATCATTACACAACGTGGCTGTGTCATTGTGCAACCATTGTTACATCATTACACAAAGTGGCAGTGTCATTGTGAAACCATTGTTACATCATTACACAAAGTGGCTGTGTCATTGTGCAACCATTGTTAAATCATTACACAACTTGGCTGTGTCATTGTGCAATCATTGTTACATCATTACACAAAGTGGCTTTGTCATTGTGCAACCATTGTTACATCATTATACAACGTGGCTGTGTCATTGTGCAACCATTGTTACATCATTACCCAACGTGGGTGTTTCATTGTGCAACCATTGTTACATCATTATACAACGTGGCTGTGTCATTGTGCAACCATTGTTACATCATTATACAACATGGCTGAGTCATTGTGCAACCATTGTTAAATCATTACACAAAGTGGCTGTGTCATTGTGCATCCATTGTTACATCATTACACAACATGGCTGTGTCATTGTGCAACCATTGTTACATCATTACACAACATGGCTGTGTCATTGTGCAACCATTGTTACATCATTACACAAAGTGGCTGTGTCATTGTGTAACCATTGTTACATCATTATACAACGTGGCTGTGTCATTGTGCAACCATTGTTACATCATTACACAGCGTGGCTCTGTCATTGTGCAACCATTGTTACATCATTACACAAAGTGGCTGTGTCATTGTGCAACCATTGTTACATCATTACACAACGTGGCTGTGTCATTGTGCAACCATTGTTACATCATTACACAAAGTGGCTGTGTCATTGTGTAACCATTGTTACATCATTATACAACGTGGCTGTGTCATTGTGCAACCATTGTTACATCATTACACAGCGTGGCTGTGTCATTGTGCAACCATTGTTACATCATTATACAACGTGGCTGTGTCATTGTGCAACCATTGTTACATCATTACACAACGTGGCTCTGTCATTGTGCAACCATTGTTACATCATTACACAAAGTGGCTGTGTCATTGTGCAACCATTGTTACATCATTACACAACGTGGCAGTGTCATTGTGCAACCATTGTTACATCATTACACAACCTGGCTGTGTCATTGTGCAACCATTGTTACATCATTACACAACATGGCTGTGTCATTGTGCAACCATTGTTACATCATTACACAAAGTGGCTGTGTCATTGTGCATCCATTGTTACATCATTATACAACGTGGCTGTGTCATTGTGCAACCATTGTTACATCAGTACACAGAGTGATTGTGTCATTGCGCAACCATTGTTACATCATTACACAACGTGGCTGTGTCATTGTGCAACCATTGTTACATCATTACACAACTTGGCTGTGTCATTGTGCAACCATTGTTACATCATTACACAAAGTGGCTGTGTCATTGTGCAACCATTGTTACATCATTATACAACGTGGCTGTGTCATTGTGCAACCATTGTTACATCATTACACAACGTGGCTGTGTCATTGTGCAACCATTGTTACATCATTACACAACTTGGCTGTGTCATTGTGCAACCATTGGTACATCATTACACAAAGTGGCTGTGTCATTGTGCAACCATTGTTACATCATTATACAACGTGGCTGTGTCATTGTGCAACCATTGTTACATCATTATACAACGTGGCTGTTTCATTGTGCAACCATTGTTACATCATTATACAACGTGGCTGTGTCATTGTGCAACCATTGTTACATCATTATACAACATGGCTGTGTCATTGTGCAACCATTGTTAAATCATTACACAAAGTGGCTGTGTCATTGTGCATCCATTGTTATATCATTACACAACGTGGCTGTGTCATTGTGCAACCATTGTTACATCATTACACAACGTGGCTGTGTCATTGTGCAACCATTGTTACATCATTACACAAAGTGGCTGTGTCATTGTGTAACCATTGTTACATCATTATACAACGTGGCTGTGTCATTGTGCAACCATTGTTACATCATTACACAACGTGGCTGTGTCATTGTGCAACCATTGTTACATCATTATACAACGTGGCTGTGTCATTGTGCAACCATTGTTACATCATTATACAGCGTGGCTGTGTCATTGTGCAACAATTGTTACATCATTACACAAAGTGGCTGTGTCATTGTGCAACCATTGTTACATCATTATACAATGTGGCTGTGTCATTGTGCAACCATTGTAACATCATTACACAACGTGGCTGTGTCATTGTGCTACCATTGTTACATCATTACACAAAGTGGCTGTGTCATTGTGCAACCATTGTTACATCATTACAAAACGTGGCTGTGTCAATGTGCAACCATTGTTACATCATTACACAACGTGGTTCTGTCATTGTGCAACCATTGTTACATCATTACACAAAGTGGCTGTGTCATTGTGCAACCATTGTTACATCATTAAACAACGTGGCTGTGTCATTGTGCAACCATTGTTATATCATTACACAAAGTGGCTGTGTCATTGTGTAACCATTGTTACATCATTATACAACGTGGCTGTGTCATTGTGCAACCATTGTTACATCATTACACAACGTGGCTGTGTTATTGTGCAACCATTGTTACATCATTATACAACGTGGCTGTGTCATTGTGCAACCATTGTTACATCATTATACAGCGTGGCTGTGTCATTGTGCAACAATTGTTACATCATTACACAAAGTGGCTGTGTCATTGTGCAACCATTGTTACATCATTATACAATGTGGCTGTGTCATTGTACAACCATTGTAACATCATTACACAACGTGGCTGTGTCATTGTGCTACCATTGTTACATCATTACACAAAGTGGCTGTGTCATTGTGCAACCATTGTTACATCATTACACAACGTGGCTGTGTCAATGTGCAACTATTGTTACATCATTACACAATGTGGTTCTGTCATTGTGCAACCATTGTTACATCATTACACAAAGTGGCTGTGTCATTGTGCAACCATTGTTACATCATTAAACAACGTGGCTGTGTCATTGTGCAACCATTGTTACATCATTACACAAAGTGGCTGTGTCATTGTGCAACCATTGTTACATCATTACACAACGTGGCTGTGTCATTGTGCAACCATTGTTACATCATTACACAAAGTGGCTGTGTCATTGTGCAACCATTGTTACATCATTACACAATGTGGCTGTGTCATTGTGCAACCATTGTTACATCATTACACAACGTGGCTGTGTCATTGTGCATCCATTGTTACATCATTATACAACGTGGCTGTGTCATTGTGCAACCATTGTTACATCAGTACACAGAGTGATTGTGTCATTGCGCAACCATTGTTACATCATTACACAACGTGGCTGTGTCATTGTGCAACCATTGTTACATCATTACACAACTTGGCTGTGTCATTGTGCAACCATTGTTACATCATTACACAAAGTGGCTGTGTCATTGTGCAACCATTGTTACATCATTATACAACGTGGCTGTGTCATTGTGCAACCATTGTTACATCATTACACAACGTGGCTGTGTCATTGTGCAACCATTGTTACATCATTACACAACTTGGCTGTGTCATTGTGCAACCATTGGTACATCATTACACAAAGTGGCTGTGTCATTGTGCAACCATTGTTACATCATTATACAACGTGGCTGTGTCATTGTGCAACCATTGTTACATCATTATACAACGTGGCTGTTTCATTGTGCAACCATTGTTACATCATTATACAGCGTGGCTGTGTCATTGTGCAACCATTGTTACATCATTATACAACATGGCTGTGTCATTGTGCAACCATTGTTAAATCATTACACAAAGTGGCTGTGTCATTGTGCATCCATTGTTATATCATTACACAACGTGGCTGTGTCATTGTGCAACCATTGTTACATCATTACACAACGTGGCTGTGTCATTGTGCAACCATTGTTACATCATTACACAAAGTGGCTGTGTCATTGTGTAACCATTGTTACATCATTATACAACGTGGCTGTGTCATTGTGCAACCATTGTTACATCATTACACAACGTGGCTGTGTCATTGTGCAACCATTGTTACATCATTATACAACATGGCTGTGTCATTGTGCAACCATTGTTACATCATTATACAGCGTGGCTGTGTCATTGTGCAACAATTGTTACATCATTACACAAAGTGGCTGTGTCATTGTGCAACCATTGTTACATCATTATACAATGTGGCTGTGTCATTGTGCAACCATTGTAACATCATTACACAACGTGGCTGTGTCATTGTGCTACCATTGTTACATCATTACACAAAGTGGCTGTGTCATTGTGCAACCATTGTTACATCATTACAAAACGTGGCTGTGTCAATGTGCAACCATTGTTACATCATTACACAACGTGGTTCTGTCATTGTGCAACCATTGTTACATCATTACACAAAGTGGCTGTGTCATTGTGCAACCATTGTTACATCATTAAACAACGTGGCTGTGTCATTGTGCAACCATTGTTATATCATTACACAAAGTGGCTGTGTCATTGTGTAACCATTGTTACATCATTATACAACGTGGCTGTGTCATTGTGCAACCATTGTTACATCATTACACAACGTGGCTGTGTTATTGTGCAACCATTGTTACATCATTATACAACGTGGCTGTGTCATTGTGCAACCATTGTTACATCATTATACAGCGTGGCTGTGTCATTGTGCAACAATTGTTACATCATTACACAAAGTGGCTGTGTCATTGTGCAACCATTGTTACATCATTATACAATGTGGCTGTGTCATTGTACAACCATTGTAACATCATTACACAACGTGGCTGTGTCATTGTGCTACCATTGTTACATCATTACACAAAGTGGCTGTGTCATTGTGCAACCATTGTTACATCATTACACAACGTGGCTGTGTCAATGTGCAACTATTGTTACATCATTACACAATGTGGTTCTGTCATTGTGCAACCATTGTTACATCATTACACAAAGTGGCTGTGTCATTGTGCAACCATTGTTACATCATTAAACAACGTGGCTGTGTCATTGTGCAACCATTGTTACATCATTACACAAAGTGGCTGTGTCATTGTGCAACCATTGTTACATCATTACACAACGTGGCTGTGTCATTGTGCAACCATTGTTACATCATTACACAAAGTGGCTGTGTCATTGTGCAACCATTGTTACATCATTACACAATGTGGCTGTGTCATTGTGCAACCATTGTTACATCATTACACAACGTGGCTGTGTCATTGGGCAACCATTGTTACATCATTACACAACGTGGATGTGTCATTTTGCAAACATTGTTACATCATTACACAAAGTGGCTGTGTCATTGTGCAACCATTGTTACCTCATTATACATTGTGGCTGTGTCATTGTGCAACCATTGTTACATCATTACACAACGTGGCTGTGTCATTGTGCAACCATTGTTACATCATTACACAACGTGGCTGTGTCATTGTGCAACCATTGTTACATCATTACATAAAGTGGCTTTGTAATTGTGCAACCATTGTTACATCATTATACAACGTGGCTGTGTCATTGTGCAACCATTGTTACATCATTATAAAACATGGCTGTGTCATTGTGTAACCATTGTTACATCATTACACAACGTGGCTGTGTCATTGTGCAACCATTGTTACATCATTACATAAAGTGGCTTTGTAAATGTGCAACCATTGTTACATGATTATACAACGTGGCTGTGTCATTGTGCAACCATTGTTACATCATTATAAAACGTGGCTGTGTCATTGTGTAACCATTGTTACATCATTATACAACGTGGCTGTGTCATTGTGCAACTATTGTTACATCATTATACTACGTGGCTGTGTCATTGTGCAACCATTGTTACATCATTACACAACGTGGCTGTGTCATTGTGCAACCATTGTTACATCATTATACAACGTGGCTGTGTCATTGTGCAACCATTGTTACATCATTATACAACGTGGCTGTGTCATTGTGCAACCATTGTTACATCATTACACAAAGTGGCTGTGTCATTGTGCATCCATTGTTACATCATTACACAACGTGGCTGTGTCATTGTGCAACCATTGTTACATCATTACACAACGTGGCTGTGTCATTGTGCAACCATTGTTACATCATTACAAAAAGTGGCTGTGTCATTGTGAAACCATTGTTACATCATTACACAAAGTGGCTGTGTCATTGTGCAACCATTGTTAAATCATTACACAACGTGGCTGTGTCATTGTGCAATCATTGTTACATCATTACACAAAGTGGCTGTGTCATTGTGCAACCATTGTTACATCATTATACAACGTGGCTGTGTCATTGTGCAACCATTGTTACATCATTACCCAACGTGGCTGTTTCATTGTGCAACCATTGTTACATCATTATACAACTTGGCTGTGTCATTGTGCAACCATTGTTTCATCATTATACAACGTGGCTGTGTCATTGTGCAACCATTGTTAAATCATTACACAAAGTGGCTGTGTCATTGTGCATCCATTGTTACATCATTACACAACGAGGCTGTGTCATTGTGCAACCATTGTTACATCATTACACAACGTGGCTGTGTCATTGTGCAACCATTGTTACATCATTACACAAAGTGGCTGTGTCATTGTGTAACCATTGTTACATCATCATACAACGTGGCTGTGTCATTGTGCAACCATTGTTACATCATTACACAACGTGGCTGTGCCATTGTGCAAACATTGTTACATCATTACACAAAGTGGCTGTGTCATTGTGCAACCATTATTACATCATTATACATTGTGGCTGTGTCATTGTGCAACCATTGTTACATCATTACACAACGTGGCTGTGTCATTGTGCAACCATTGTTACATCATTACACAACGTGGCTGTGTCATTGTGCAACCATTGTTACATCATTACACAACATGGCTGTGTCATTGTGCAACCATTGTTACATCATTACATAAAGTGGCTTTGTCATTGTGCAACCATTGTTACATCATTATACAACGTGGCTGTGTCATTGTGCAACCATTGTTACATCATTATAAAACGTGGCTGTGTCATTGTGTAACCATTGTTACATCATTATACAACGTGGCTTTGTCATTGTGCAACCATTGTTACATCATTATACTACGTGGCTGTGTCATTGTGCAACCATTGTTACATCATTACACAAAGTGGCAGTGTCATTGTGCAACCATTGTTACATCATTATACAACGTGGCTTTGTCATTGTGCAACCATTGTTACATCATTACACACAGTGGCTGTGTCATTGTGCAACCATTGTTACATCATTACACAAAGTGGCTGTGTCATTGTGCAACCATTGTTAAATCATTGTACAACGTGGCTGTGTCATTGTGCAACCATTGTTACATTATTACACAACGTGGCTGTGTCATTGTGCAACCATTGTTACATCATTACCCAACGTGGCTGTGTCATTGTGCAACCATTGTTACATCATTACACAACGTGGCTGTGTCATTGTGCAACCATTGTTACATCATTACACAACGTGGCTGTGTCATTGTGCAACCATTGTTACATCATTACACAAAGTGGCTGTGTCATTGTGCAACCATTGTTACATCATTACACAACATGGCTGTGTCATTGGGCAACCATTGTTACATCATTACACAACGTGGCTGTGTCATTGTGCAAACATTGTTACATCATTACACAAAGTGGCTGTGTCATTGTGCAACCATTGTTACATAGTTATACATTGTGGCTGTGTCATTGTGCAACCATTGTTACATCATTACACAACGTGGCTGTGTCATTGTGCAACCATTGTTACATCATTACATAAAAGTGGCTTTGTCATTGTGCAACCATTGTTACATCATTATACAACGTGGCTGTGTCATTGTGCAACCATTGTTACATCATTATACTACGTGGCTGTGTCATTGTGCAACCATTGTTACATCATTACACACAGTGGCTGTGTCATTGTGCAACCATTGTTACATCATTACACAAAGTGGCTGTGTCATTGTGCAACCATTGTTAAATCATTGTACAACGTGGCTGTGTCATTGTGCAACCATTGTTACATCATTACACAGCGTGGCTGTGTCATTGTGCAACCATTGTTACATCATTACCCAACGTGGCTGTGTCATTGTGCAACCATTGTTACATCATTACACAACGTGGCTGTGTCATTGTGCAACCATTGTTACATCATTACACAAAGTGGCTGTGTCATTGTGCAACCATTGTTACATCATTACACAAAGTGGCTGTGTCATTGTGCAACCATTGTTAAATCATTGTACAACGTGGCTGTGTCATTGTGCAACCATTGTTACATCATTACACAACGTGGCTGTGTCATTGTGCAACCATTGTTTTATCATTATACAACGTGGCTGTGTCATTGTGCAACCATTGTTACATCATTATACAACGTGGCTGTGTCATTGTGCAACCATTGTTACATCATTACACAAAGTGGCTGTGTCATTGTGCATCCATTGTTACATCATTACACAACGTGGCTGTGTCATTGTGCAACCATTGTTACATCATTACACAAAGTGGCAGTGTCATTGTGAAACCATTGTTACATCATTACACAAAGTGGCTGTGTCATTGTGCAACCATTGTTAAATCATTACACAACTTGGCTGTGTCATTGTGCAATCATTGTTACATCATTACACAAAGTGGCTTTGTCATTGTGCAACCATTGTTACATCATTATACAACGTGGCTGTGTCATTGTGCAACCATTGTTACATCATTACCCAACGTGGCTGTTTCATTGTGCAACCATTGTTACATCATTATACAACGTGGCTGTGTCATTGTGCAACCATTGTTACATCATTATACAACATGGCTGAGTCATTGTGCAACCATTGTTAAATCATTACACAAAGGGGCTGTGTCATTGTGCATCCATTGTTACATCATTACACAACATGGCTGTGTCATTGTGCAACCATTGTTACATCATTACACAACATGGCTGTGTCATTGTGCAACCATTGTTACATCATTACACAAAGTGGCTGTGTCATTGTGTAACCATTGTTACATCATTATACAACGTGGCTGTGTCATTGTGCAACCATTGTTACATCATTACACAGCGTGGCTGTGTCATTGTGCAACCATTGTTACATCATTATACAACGTGGCTGTGTAATTGTGCAACCATTGTTACATCATTACACAACGTGGCTCTGTCATTGTGCAACCATTGTTACATCATTACACAAAGTGGCTGTGTCATTGTGCAACCATTGTTACATCATTACACAACGTAGCTGTGTCATTGTGCAACCATTGTTACATCATTACACAACGTGGCTGTGTCATTGTGCAACCATTGTTACATCATTACACAACATGGCTGTGTCATTGTGCAACCATTGTTACATCATTACACAAAGTGGCAGTGTCATTGTGCATCCATTGTTACATCATTATACAACGTGGCTGTGTCATTGTGCAACCATTGTTACATCAGTACACAGAGTGGTTGTGTCATTGTGCAACCATTGTTACATCATTACACAACGTGGCTGTGTCATTGTGCATCCATTGTTACATCATTACACAACATGGCTGTGTCATTGTGCAACCATTGTTACATCATTACACAACATGGCTGTGTCATTGTGCAACCATTGTTACATCATTACACAAAGTGGCTGTGTCATTGTGTAACCATTGTTACATCATTATACAACGTGGCTGTGTCATTGTGCAACCATTGTTACATCATTACACAGCGTGGCTGTGTCATTGTGCAACCATTGTTACATCATTATACAACGTGGCTGTGTCATTGTGCAACCATTGTTACATCATTACACAACGTGGCTCTGTCATTGTGCAACCATTGTTACATCATTACACAAAGTGGCTGTGTCATTGTGCAACCATTGTTACATCATTACACAACGTGGCTGTGTCATTGTGCAACCATTGTTACATCATTACACAACGTGGCTGTGTCATTGTGCAACCATTGTTACATCATTACACAACATGGCTGTGTCATTGTGCAACCATTGTTACATCAATACACAAAGTGGCTGTGTCATTGTGCATCCATTGTTACATCATTATACAACGTGGCTGTGTCATTGTGCAACCATTGTTACATCAGTACACAGAGTGGTTGTGTCATTGTGCAACCATTGTTACATCATTACACAACGTGGCTGTGTCATTGTTCAACCATTGTTACATCATTACACAACTTGGCTGTGTCATTGTGCAACCATTGTTACATCATTACACAAAGTGGCTGTGTCATTGTGCAACCATTGTTACATCATTATACAACGTGGCTGTGTCATTGTGCAACCATTGTTACATCATTACACAACGTGGCTGTGTCATTGTTCAACCATTGTTACATCATTACACAACTTGGCTGTGTCATTGTGCAACCATTGGTACATCATTACACAAAGTGGCTGTGTCATTGTGCAACCATTGTTACATCATTATACAACGTGGCTGTGTCATTGTGCAACCATTGTTACATCATTATACAACGTGGCTGTTTCATTGTGCAACCATTGTTACATCATTATACAACGTGGCTGTGTCATTGTGCAACCATTGTTACATCATTACCCAACGTGGCTGTGTCATTGTGCAACCATTGTTACATCATTACACAAAGTGGCTGTGTCATTGTGCAACCATTGTTACATCATTACACAATGTGGCTGTGTCATTGTGCAACCATTGTTACATCATTACACAATGTGGCTGTGTCATTGGGCAACCATTGTTACATCATTACACAACGTGGATGTGTCATTTTGCAAACATTGTTACATCATTACACAAAGTGGCTGTGTCATTGTGCAACCATTGTTACCTCATTATACATTGTGGCTGTGTCATTGTGCAACCATTGTTACATCATTACACAACGTGGCTGTGTCATTGTGCAACCATTGTTACATCATTACACAACGTGGCTGTGTCATTGTGCAACCATTGTTACATCATTACACAACGTGGCTGTGTCATTGTGCAACCATTGTTACATCATTACATAAAGTGGCTTTGTAATTGTGCAACCATTGTTACATCATTATACAACGTGGCTGTGTCATTGTGCAACCATTGTTACATCATTATAAAACGTGGCTGTGTCATTGTGTAACCATTGTTACATCATTATACAACGTGGCTGTGTCATTGTGCAACTATTGTTACATCATTATACTACGTGGCTGTGTCATTGTGCAACCATTGTTACATCATTACACAACGTGGCTGTGTCATTGTGCAACCATTGTTACATCATTATACAACGTGGCTGTGTCATTGTGCAACCATTGTTACATCATTATACAACGTGGCTGTGTCATTGTGCAACCATTGTTACATCATTACACAAAGTGGCTGTGTCATTGTGCATCCATTGTTACATCATTACACAACGTGGCTGTGTCATTGTGCAACCATTGTTACATCATTACACAACGTGGCTGTGTCATTGTGCAACCATTGTTACATCATTACAAAAAGTGGCTGTGTCATTGTGAAACCATTGTTACATCATTACACAAAGTGGCTGTGTCATTGTGCAACCATTGTTAAATCATTACACAACGTGGCTGTGTCATTGTGCAATCATTGTTACATCATTACACAAAGTGGCTGTGTCATTGTGCAACCATTGTTACATCATTATACAACGTGGCTGTGTCATTGTGCAACCATTGTTACATCATTACCCAACGTGGCTGTTTCATTGTGCAACCATTGTTACATCATTATACAACTTGGCTGTGTCATTGTGCAACCATTGTTTCATCATTATACAACGTGGCTGTGTCATTGTGCAACCATTGTTAAATCATTACACAAAGTGGCTGTGTCATTGTGCATCCATTGTTACATCATTACACAACGTGGCTGTGTCATTGTGCAACCATTGTTACATCATTACACAACGTGGCTGTGTCATTGTGCAACCATTGTTACATCATTACACAAAGTGGCTGTGTCATTGTGTAACCATTGTTACATCATCATACAACGTGGCTGTGTCATTGTGCAACCATTGTTACATCATTACACAACGTGGCTGTGCCATTGTGCAAACATTGTTACATCATTACACAAAGTGGCTGTGTCATTGTGCAACCATTATTACATCATATGGCTGAGATACCCGCCACCCCCTCTCAACACAATCCCCAAAAGGAGGGAAACCGGAAACAGTTCTTGAAGTTTTTGGAAGAGGGAGGGAGTGACCCTCCCCGGCCGTATTTATTAAAACAAAATTAAACGTTAAAACAGTTCATATTAATGTACAATTTCATAACCACATTGCGATGTTTGGCTAACCTTAACAGATTCTCTAATACAGAGGTTCTCCTAGCCGAACTACCAACCTGCAAAACATTTTCTTGAAATAATGAAATTGTACATCCTAACGTTTAAGGGCCAACGGCAAGGTCGTAACCGGTGTCAAGATCCCTAACCAGAAATACCCCCCCCACTTGGGAGGGGCGACAGCACTGAGGCGTACCCCACGTGCAACTACCAATTTCCCTTGACTTGTCGGGGGCCCCAATAAACTCGACGCCACTTAAAGGTCGTTCGAGGACTCGTGTGAGTATCTAGAAGGTAGCGTAGACCTCCCCCCAAACCCCACACAACTTACCACATCTGCCGTCGCAGACGTCACTGGCCCCGGGAAATTCCCCAGGAGGGGGCTGTAACCCCTCCTACACAGGAAGGGGCCTTGACCGCCTTTCCTTTCCTTCCGGCGGCCTCTCCTTAGACAGGACCGCCTCCCCGTTGAGGGGCCAATGGACACCTCTCCCGAGCGCTCCCATCCGTGTTGGGTGACGCCCACTCATAGGGATCTTCCAATTACTGCTCACCGATCATGACCTTACCGCCTACCAAATAAATACGACAATGCTACCTAAACCAACAATCCATTGGCCACTATGACCCGAATAAGCATGCTTATAACGGACACAAAAAACAGAATATCTTTAATCACAGAACATACATAAATCGGCCAACTTTATTACACACTCAATATCAACATGATAATACCACAACCTGTAAACGAAAAATAGAATTATCGAACCATCTTAAAACAACTAGCTGTCCTCAGGGGCTGGTGGGTGGGTCAAAATTGGCTCTTCGTTCCGTCTCGAGCTCACGTGCAGCGAGGAGGTGCAGCTTCAGAGCACAGGAACAAGAGGATGTCTTCCGGTCTTGCGTCCCTTTTTATCCGTCTTCAGGGCGGGCGTAAACCCGCCCCTGCCTGCCCCGAGGGCGTGGCCAGCTGCGTCAGTGTCTAGGCCAGCCCACTCCAGGGCGGGAAAGAGCGCGCCCCGGCTACGCCGCTTCGGGCATACCAGCCGAGACGCGCCTCCCGCCCAAAATGGCTTCCCGGGGGGATCGAGGTACTCTGCCATACGTTCGGGGGGACCGAGTGGTCGCCCCTTTCCATATGGCTGAGATACCCGCCACCCCCTCTCAACACAATCCCCAAAAGGAGGGAAACCGGAAACAGTTCTTGAAGTTTTTGGAAGAGGGAGGGAGTGACCCTCCCCGGCCGTATTTATTAAAACAAAATTAAACGTTAAAACAGTTCATATTAATGTACAATTTCATAACCACATTGCGATGTTTGGCTAACCTTAACAGATTCTCTAATACAGAGGTTCTCCTAGCCGAACTACCAACCTGCAAAACATTTTCTTGAAATAATGAAATTGTACATCCTAACGTTTAAGGGCCAACGGCAAGGTCGTAACCGGTGTCAAGATCCCTAACCAGAAATACCCCCCCCACTTGGGAGGGGCGACAGCACTGAGGCGTACCCCACGTGCAACTACCAATTTCCCTTGACTTGTCGGGGGCCCCAATAAACTCGACGCCACTTAAAGGTCGTTCGAGGACTCGTGTGAGTATCTAGAAGGTAGCGTAGACCTCCCCCCAAACCCCACACAACTTACCACATCTGCCGTCGCAGACGTCACTGGCCCCGGGAAATTCCCCAGGAGGGGGCTGTAACCCCTCCTACACAGGAAGGGGCCTTGACCGCCTTTCCTTTCCTTCCGGCGGCCTCTCCTTAGACAGGACCGCCTCCCCGTTGAGGGGCCAATGGCCACCTCTCCCGAGCGCTCCCATCCGTGTTGGGTGACGCCCACTCATAGGGATCTTCCAATTACTGCTCACCGATCATGACCTTACCGCCACAGGTCCGGATAGTTGACCGGCTATCCGGACCCCCCACAAAGCTCCTACCTAAAGGTCATGCTTCAACGTTTTTAACCACGCTAAGAAGTCTCCTATGAGTAACTCATTCCCCACCCGAGACAAATGCACACCATCCCCCGAATACACACTGTCATCATTAATACAGCCATGCGAAATAGAATGCAATGTCCCGGAACGGAACAACCTATTCACTTTGTTATTAAGCTTTCTAACAGAGTGATTCAAAGCAGGAATAGAAATAGCCCCCCGCCACACCTTTCGTGGGATCATATGGGACCACGCAATTGTGCACCCCGGAACTCTCCTCGCCAACCAACTTACAGTGGAAAGCATTGCCTCCAGGAGAAGTCGTCTACCGGTGGTGACCAAATCATTGCCCCCTAAATGCACTATGACTATAGACGGCGGTGACCTCGTCCGCCCTAACAAATCCTCAAAATATGCTTGAAACTGGTCAATACAGAGACCGCCTCTTCCGTAGAAGGACACCCTGTACCCGTATTCCCCAGCTACGTGAATCATGTCACCTGCTTTGAATACGTCCGCGGCACGCCTCACGTATGAGTGGCCCACGACCCACACCTCCTTTTTCACAGCCGGTGATGTCTGACCGCTGGCCCGGTGTTGGGTCGACTGCAAAGTCCGCCCCGCCTCGTAGGCTTGCGCAACTGAAAACCAAACAAAAACAAGAGGCGTGAGTACATCATTACAGCTTTACAACATGTGTAACCGCACATACCTCTTATAACAATTGGAGGACCAACGCCCCACTCGTTTCACTTGTTCAACATTAAGACCCCTGGCTGTAGCCTCTGTAGCAGCCCCTATCCGAAAGGAATGGGTCCCAAACTCGCCCGGGTTCAAGCCCGCAGCGGCAATTGACATCGCAAGCACCCGCTGAAACTGAAACTTCGTCAGTGGGGTGGCGTCCGCGTGTCTCAACAAGGTCCCCCCCCATACTGCCACCCTTCGTGCTAGGTAATCTTCTAAACACTTTACCGGGCATATGGAGGACCCGGGAATCCTGCGTATGATTATGCAGTCACCCATCCCATCTTGATCGGTCTTGGACCTGACAAAGGAGACCGTCATTGCCTCTCCTCTGATCTGAACGTGTTCTTGGCACAAACCCCCCGCCACATCCTGTTTATTCCTTGCCACCAGTTCGCTTACTCGCATCGCCCCGTGAAATGCTAGCGTAAAAGCGGCTCGGAACAACACCGCCTCAAACGGAGATGAACATGTGGCAGGGAGTGTAGCCAACAACTGGGCCAACCTATCCAAACCTATCGGGCGCCTCTCATCTACTCTGCGACCCTCAAGGCGTTGCCACCCACGCAGCGCTTTCTGTACAACGAAAGACGCCGTTGGGTCCTGGATACTATGAGCCCTGGCAACAAAGGAAATAGCAGCACGATGCCTCTGAGCCGTAGCCACAGATTTCCCAGCCCTACGTAAGGACATCAGGAAATTCACTACCCATTCCTCGTGGCCCCAAAGTCTCTCTCTATCAGTCCCCAAAAAGGCTAAATAGGACCTAAACGCCCCTTCATATGCCTTCCTCGTCCGTGTTGCTAGACTCTCTCCCACGAGGTGACGAAGTTCGGGGCACCGAGAGACCAGAGAGCCTCGGGGAAGGGTGCCGGCCCTGGGTCCGCTGAGGGAAGGAAGCCCGAGAAAGCCTGCATATGAAAACGAGACAGTGCATCAGCCGCCTGATTCTGTACCCCTGGGACATGTTTTGCTCTGAACAGCACATTCAGTTGCATACACAACAAAACAATCTCTTTGAGCAGTCTTAAAATCAGTTTACATCGTGCTGCCTGACTATTGATGCACTCGACCACAGTCATATTGTCGGACCAAAATATCACAGAGTGATCCTTGAACCCTTCTGGCCAGGTTCTCAAGGCCACCAAAATGGGAAAAAGTTCCAAGAAAGCAATATTACTTGTGAGACCATTGTCATGCCACCATGTCGGCCACCTTTGTGCCGACCATTTTGTGCCGAAGATGGCACCAAAACCTATGCTACCTGCAGAATCTGTCCATAGCCCCAGCTCTTCAGAGGATACGGCTGGTTTGTTCCATATGACTCGACCATTAAAGTCCGCCAGAAATGCTAACCAAATACGCACGTCCTGGCGGACCTCAGCCGATAGTCTCGTGCGGTGATGGCCCTCCTTTAGGCCGACCATAGCTTGGGCAATTGAACGAGAAAAGGGGCGGGCCATCGGTATAACTCTAAGGGCAAAATTCAACTGTCCCACCAACTGCTGTAACTGATGCAGCGTAATTTTAGATCCATTTAGACACTCTTGCAGGGTTGCCCTGAACTTGAACACTTTGTCAGCTGGCAAACGAAAACAACCTTCTCTGGAGTCTAACTCGATCCCCAGAAACTCGAGGCAAGTCTCAGGACCCACCGTCTTACCTGGTGCCAATGGTACACCAAACTGTTTCATTAATACACAAAATTCGGCCAAGGCCCGGCCACATTCGAGATCCCCGGCTGCCCCAAGGAACAAAAAATCATCAAGGTAATGCATTACATGTTGGAAACCTGTCTTCTTTGTGAAGACCCATTGCAGAAAACTACTGAATTTCTCGAAATAGGCACAAGATATAGAGCACCCCATCGGCATACACTTATCCATGTAATAACAACCCTGAAAATTAAAACCTAGGAGACGCTGATCGTCCGGGTGTACCGGGAGCAACCGGAACGCTGACTCGATATCTGACTTCGCCATCAGCGCCCCGGGCCCCAGGCGATTCAAAATGGCTACGGCCTCATCGAAGGATGCGTACCGCACCGAACACACTTCTGGGTCTATTGCATCGTTTACAGAAAGACCACGTGGAGCTGACAAATTATGAATCAATCGAAACTCACCCGGGTCCCTCTTGGGGACCACCCCTAAAGGAGAACAAACAAAATTCTGTACCGGAGGTGCAGTAAACGGGCCGGCGACACGACCTCGGATAACCTCTTTCCGGATCTTATCCTGCACTACAGTCGTATGCTGCAGGACGGAAAGTTGATTTTTGCACATCCCGACACCCTGAAAGTCCCCCACCGGAATGCGGAAACCATATGAAAAACCGTTTCGCAGCAATCCAGCAGAAGTACGATCTGGGTATTCACTGAGCCAGGGAATCATCGCCAAGGTATCAATCGGGGTTGGTAAAGGCGCCCCTCGGACTATATTAGACCTGTTTGGCGCCTCCCCTACCCCCATTCTCACCCGTTCTGGCTCTGCACGAGGACTCAGGATGGGACGAACCGCAACCACTACATTCGTGCTTGAATTTACACGATCCCTGTGGCCTAGTACATTTACCCTTGTTGAAATTGAAGCAGAAACCCCTTTTCCCTGTATTACTGGCAGATCTCGAGTAATCGTCGGTACTCGTACCTGACCGAAAGGGCGTCCCCGCATATTGGCGGGAGGACTCGCCAACATTGCTCCCCACCAACGGCATTTTCAACATTCCTGACTCTTTCATTTTATCCCATGTCAAAGAATCATAACAGTCCCAGGTTAAACTTTTGTTATGCTCCTTCGCCTTCCTGAAGAGATTATCATAACAGAACCAATGGTTACCCTGGTGAGACGTCGAGTACCCCATGATTCGTGACTGATAGATCGGTAACTCAGAAAGCAATTCGGGCCTACGTTCCCCTAGGATCGACGTAAAAATTCCCCATGCATTGCCCCAATTGCCAATATTCTCATTCACTTTAAAGGCGGCCATTTTTGCGCGCCAAACACTCGGATGCATCAGATCCTTCTGACCTTTAACATGCTCCACCTCATAATGATCGACAAGCAAGGAGAAAATGTTCACATATTCCCCTGCCCAAATCTTTTCCTTTATTGCCAAAGGAACATGTTGCCCCAACTTTTCTCTACGAGAGGGTGCTGACTCATCCCTCGCGATCGGCAATGGCCGCTTACCTGCACCGGACGCTGCTTCTGTGGTCGCAACCGGGGCCTGCGGCTTGTCTATCACTGCAGCCGGCGCGGGCACCTTGGCTGCATCTCGCTTCTCGCGCAACTGTTTCATCAGTACTTGTGCCTCGGCAGCCGTGGCGCCCTCGCTACTGTCGCCCAACCACGCTGCTAGCTGTGCCGCCAACTCGGGAGGCATATCCTCAGTGGATGTCGGGGTGACCACGACGGGAATCGGATTCCCCTCCACCGGTACCGGGGTTGGCGCCTCGAGCGGGGTACAGGGAACCGGGACGTCTCCCCCGGCTGGTCCCCTTCTAGGCCTCTTGGCTTTCCCTCCAGGAGCTGCTCCAGCCGATGGACGCCCCGATCCCCCCTCCCCATCTCGCTCCGCCACCCGTTTCTTCAATTCGGACATCTCCTTCATGAGGACCCGAACCATCTGTTCCGTCGTCATTCTCTTCGCGCCTTTTTTGGGCATCTTTCCGACCAAGTATCTAGAAGACAAAAAGAAAGATCAAAACGCTCAAAATTGGCTCTTCGTTCCGTCTCGAGCTCACGTGCAGCGAGGAGGTGCAGCTTCAGAGCACAGGAACAAGAGGATGTCTTCCGGTCTTGCGTCCCTTTTTATCCGTCTTCAGGGCGGGCGTAAACCCGCCCCTGCCTGCCCCGAGGGCGTGGCCAGCTGCGTCAGTGTCTAGGCCAGCCCACTCCAGGGCGGGAAAGAGCGCGCCCCGGCTACGCCGCTTCGGGCATACCAGCCGAGACGCGCCTCCCGCCCAAAATGGCTTCCCGGGGGGATCGAGGTACTCTGCCATACGTTCGGGGGGACCGAGTGGTCGCCCCTTTCCATTATACATTGTGGCTGTGTCATTGTGCAACCATTATTACATCATTACACAACGTGGCTGTGTCATTGTGCAACCATTGTTACATCATTACACAACGTGGCTGTGTCATTGTGCAACCATTGTTACATCATTACACAACATGGCTGTGTCATTGTGCAACCATTGTTACATCATTACATAAAGTGGCTTTGTCATTGTGCAACCATTGTTACATCATTATACAACGTGGCTGTGTCATTGTGCAACCATTGTTACATCATTATAAAACGTGGCTGTGTCATTGTGTAACCATTGTTACATCATTATACAACGTGGCTTTGTCATTGTGCAACCATTGTTACATCATTATACTACGTGGCTGTGTCATTGTGCAACCATTGTTACATCATTACACAAAGTGGCAGTGTCATTGTGCAACCATTGTTACATCATTATACAACGTGGCTTTGTCATTGTGCAACCATTGTTACATCATTACACAAAGTGGCTGTGTCATTGTGCAACCATTGTTACATCATTACACAAAGTGGCTGTGTCATTGTGCAACCATTGTTAAATCATTATACAACGTGGCTGTGTCATTGTGCAACCATTGTTACATCATTACACAACGTGGCTGTGTCATTGTGCATCCATTGTTACATCATTACACAACATGGCTGTGTCATTGTGCAACCATTGTTACATCATTACACAACATGGCTGTGTCATTGTGCAACCATTGTTACATCATTACACAAAGTGGCTGTGTCATTGTGTAACCATTGTTACATCATTATACAACGTGGCTGTGTCATTGTGCAACCATTGTTACATCATTACACAGCGTGGCTGTGTCATTGTGCAACCATTGTTACATCATTATACAACGTGGCTGTGTCATTGTGCAACCATTGTTACATCATTACACAACGTGGCTCTGTCATTGTGCAACCATTGTTACATCATTACACAAAGTGGCTGTGTCATTGTGCAACCATTGTTACATCATTACACAACGTGGCTGTGTCATTGTGCAACCATTGTTACATCATTACACAACGTGGCTGTGTCATTGTGCAACCATTGTTACATCATTACACAACATGGCTGTGTCATTGTGCAACCATTGTTACATCATTACACAAAGTGGCTGTGTCATTGTGCATCCATTGTTACATCATTATACAACGTGGCTATGTCATTGTGCAACCATTGTTACATCAGTACACAGAGTGGTTGTGTCATTGTGCAACCATTGTTACATCATTACACAACGTGGCTGTGTCATTGTGCAACCATTGTTACATCATTACACAACTTGGCTGTGTCATTGTGCAACCATTGTTACATCATTACACAAAGTGGCTGTGTCATTGTGCAACCATTGTTACATCATTATACAACGCGGCTGTGTCATTGTGCAACCATTGTTACATCATTACACAACGTGGCTGTGTCATTGTGCAACCATTGTTACATCATTACACAACTTGGCTGTGTCATTGTGCAACCATTGGTACATCATTACACAAAGTGGCTGTGTCATTGTGCAACCATTGTTCCATCATTATACAACGTGGCTGTGTCATTGTGCAACCATTGTTACATCATTATACAACGTGGCTGTTTCATTGTGCAACCATTGTTACATCATTATACAACGTGGCTGTGTCATTGTGCAACCATTGTTACATCATTATACAACATGGCTGTGTCATTGTGCAACCATTGTTAAATCATTACACAAAGTGGCTGTGTCATTGTGCATCCATTGTTATATCATTACACAACGTGGCTGTGTCATTGTGCAACCATTGTTACATCATTACACAACGTGGCTGTGTCATTGTGCAACCATTGTTACATCATTACACAAAGTGGCTGTGTCATTGTGTAACCATTGTTACATCATTATACAACGTGGCTGTGTCATTGTGCAACCATTGTTACATCATTACACAACGTGGCTGTGTCATTGTGCAACCATTGTTACATCATTATACAACGTGGCTGTGTCATTGTGCAACCATTGTTACATCATTATACAACGTGGCTGTGTCATTGTGCAACAATTGTTACATCAGTACACAAAGTGGCTGTGTCATTGTGCAACCATTGTTACATCATTATACAATGTGGCTGTGTCATTGTGCAACCATTGTAACATCATTACACAACGTGGCTGTGTCATTGTGCAACCATTGTTACATCATTACACAAAGTGGCTGTGTCATTGTGCAACCATTGTTACATCATTACACAACGTGGCTGTGTCAATGTGCAACCATTGTTACATCATTACACAACGTGGTTCTGTCATTGTGCAACCATTGTTACATCATTACACAAAGTGGCTGTGTCATTGTGCAACCATTGTTACATCATTAAACAACGTGGCTGTGTCATTGTGCAACCATTGTTACATCATTACACAAAGTGGCTGTGTCATTGTGCAACCATTGTTACATCATTACCCAACGTGGCTGTGTCATTGTGCAACCATTGTTACATCATTACACAAAGTGGCTGTGTCATTGTGCAACCATTGTTACATCATTACACAATGTGGCTGTGTCATTGTGCAACCATTGTTACATCATTACACAACGTGGCTGTGTCATTGGGCAACCATTGTTACATCATTACACAAAGTGGCTGTGTCATTGTGCAACCATTGTTACCTCATTATACATTGTGGCTGTGTCATTGTGCAACCATTGTTACATCATCACACAACGTGGCTGTGTCATTGTGCAACCATTGTTACATCATTACACAACGTGGCTGTGTCATTGTGCAACCATTGTTACATCATTACACAACGTGGCTGTGTCATTGTGCAACCATTGTTACATCATTACATAAAGTGGCTTTGTAATTGTGCAACCATTGTTACATCATTATACAACGTGGCTGTGTCATTGTGCAACCATTGTTACATCATTATAAAACGTGGCTGTGTCATTGTGTAACCATTGTTACATCATTATACAACGTGGCTGTGTCATTGTGCAACTATTGTTACATCATTATACTACGTGGCTGTGTCATTGTGCAACCATTGTTACATCATTACACAACGTGGCTGTGTCATTGTGCAACCATTGTTACATCATTATACAACGTGGCTGTGTCATTGTGCAACCATTGTTACATCATTATACAACGTGGCTGTGTCATTGTGCAACCATTGTTACATCATTACACAAAGTGTCTGTGTCATTGTGCATCCATTGTTACATCATTACACAACGTGGCTGTGTCATTGTGCAACCATTGTTACATCATTACACAACGTGGCTGTGTCATTGTGCAACCATTGTTACATCATTACAAAAAGTGGCTGTGTCATTGTGAAACCATTGTTACATCATTACACAAAGTGGCTGTGTCATTGTGCAACCATTGTTAAATCATTACACAACGTGGCTGTGTCATTGTGCAATCATTGTTACATCATTACACAAAGTGGCTGTGTCATTGTGCAACCATTGTTACATCATTATACAACGTGGCTGTGTCATTGTGCAACCATTGTTACATCATTACCCAACGTGGCTGTTTCATTGTGCAACCATTGTTACATCATTATACAACTTGGCTGTGTCATTGTGCAACCATTGTTTCATCATTATACAACGTGGCTGTGTCATTGTGCAACCATTCTTAAATCATTACACAAAGTGGCTGTGTCATTGTGCATCCATTGTTACATCATTACACAACGTGGCTGTGTCATTGTGCAACCATTGTTACATCATTACACAACGTGGCTGTGTCATTGTGCAACCATTGTTACATCATTACACAAAGTGGCTGTGTCATTGTGTAACCATTGTTACATCATCATACAACGTGGCTGTGTCATTGTGCAACCATTGTTACATCATTACACAACTTGGCTGTGCCATTGTGCAAACATTGTTACATCATTACACAAAGTGGCTGTGTCATTGTGCAACCATTATTACATCATTATACATTGTGGCTGTGTCATTGTGCAACCATTGTTACATCATTACACAACGTGGCTGTGTCATTGTGCAACCATTGTTACATCATTACACAACGTGGCTGTGTCATTGTGCAACCATTGTTACATCATTACACAACATGGCTGTGTTATTGTGCAACCATTGTTACATCATTACATAAAGTGGCTTTGTCATTGTGCAACCATTGTTACATCATTATACAACGTGGCTGTGTCATTGTGCAACCATTGTTACATCATTATAAAACGTGGCTGTGTCATTGTGTAACCATTGTTACATCATTATACAACGTGGCTTTGTCATTGTGCAACCATTGTTACATCATTATACTACGTGGCTGTGTCATTGTGCAACCATTGTTACATCATTACACAAAGTGGCAGTGTCATTGTGCAACCATTGTTACATCATTATACAACGTGGCTTTGTCATTGGGCAACCATTGTTACATCATTACACAAAGTGGCTGTGTCATTGTGCAACCATTGTTACATCATTACACAAAGTGGCTGTGTCATTGTGCAAACATTGTTAAATCATTATACAACGTGGCTGTGTCATTGTGCAACCATTGTTACATCATTACACAACGTGGCTGTGTCATTGTGCAACCATTGTTACATCATTATACAACGTGGCTGTGTCATTGTGCAACCATTGTTACATCATTATACAACGTGGCTGTGTCATTGTGCAACCATTGTTACATCATTACACAAAGTGGCTGTGTCATTGTGCATCCATTGTTACATCATTACACAACGTGGCTGTGTCATTGTGCAAACATTGTTACATCATTACACAACGTGGCTGTGTCATTGTGCAACCATTGTTACATCATTACACAAAGTGGCTGTGTCATTGTGAAACCATTGTTACATCATTACACAAAGTGGCTGTGTCATTGTGCAACCATTGTTAAATCATTACACAACGTGGCTGTGTCATTGTGCAATCATTGTTACATCATTACACAAAGTGGCTGTGTCATTGTGCAACCATTGTTACATCATTATACAACGTGGCTGTGTCATTGTGCAACCATTGTTACATCATTATACAACGTGGCTGTGTCATTGTGCAACCATTGTTACATCATTACACAACATGGTTGTGTCATTGTGCAACCATTGTTACATCATTACACAAAGTGGCTGTGTCATTGTGTAACCATTGTTACATCATTATACAACGTGGCTGTGTCATTGTGCAACCATTGTTACATCATTACACAGCGTGGCTGTGTCATTGTTCAACCATTGTTACATCATTATACAACGTGGCTGTGTCATTGTGCAACCATTGTTACATCATTACACAACGTGGCTCTGTCATTGTGCAACCATTGTTACATAATTACACAAAGTGGCTGTGTCATTGTGCAACCATTGTTACATAATTATACAACGTGGCTGTGTCATTGTGCAACCATTGTAACATCATTATACAACGTGGCTGTATCATTGTGCAACCATTGTTACATCATTACACAAAGTGGTTGTTTCATTGTGCAACCATTGTTACATCATTACACAACGTGGCTGTGTCATTGTGCAACCATTGTTACATCATTACACAACGTGGCTGTGTCATTGTGCAACCATTGTTACATCATTACACAACGTGGCTGTGTCATTGGGCAACCATTGTTACATCATTACACAAAGTGGCTGTGTCATTGTGCATCCATTGTTACATCATTGTACAACGTGGCTGTGTCATTGTGCAACCATTGTTACATCAGTACACAAAGTGGTTGTGTCATTGTGCAACCATTGTTACATCATTACACAACGTGGCTGTGTCATTGTGCAACCATTGTTACATCATTACACAACGTGGCTGTGTCATTGTGCAACCATTGTTACATCATTACACAAAGTGGCTGTGTCATTGTGCAACCATTGTTACATCATTATACAATGTGGCTGTGTCATTGTGCAACCATTGTTACATCATTACACAAAGTGGCTGTGTCATTGTGCAACCATTGTTACATCATTACACAAAGTGGCTGTGTCATTGTGCAACCAGTGTTAATATAGCCGAGATACCCACCACCCCCTCTCAACACAATCCCCAAAAGGAGTGAAACCGGAAACAGTTCTTGAAGTTTTTGGAAGTGGGATGGAGTGACCATCCCGGCCGTATTTATTAAAACAAAATTAAAACATTAAACGTTTCATGTTATGTACAATTTCATTACCATATTGCGATGTTTGGCTAACCTTAACAGATTCTCTAATACAGAGGTTCTCCTAGCCGAACTAGCAACCTACAAAACATTTCTTGACATATTGAAATTGTACAACCTAACGTTTAAGGGCCAACGGCAAGGTCATAACCGGTGTCAAGATCCCTAACCGGACTTACCCCTCCCACTTGGGATGGGCGACAGCACGGAGGCGTACCTCAAGTGCAACTACTACCAATTTCCCTTGACTTGACGGGGGCACCTAAAACTCGACGCCAGTTAAAGGTCGTTCGAATACTCGTGTGAGGTATCTAGAAGGTATCGTGGCCCTTATCCCAACCCCACACAACTTACCGCATCTGCCGTCGCAGATGTCACTGGCCCCGGGAAATTCCCCAGGAGGGGGCTGTAACCCCTCCTACAAAGGAAGGGGCCTTGACCGCCTTTCCTTTACTTCCGGCGACCCATCCTTAGAAGGGACCGCCTCCCCATTGAGGGGCCAATGGCCACCTCTCCCGAGCGCTCCCATCCGTGTTGGGTGACGCCCACTCATAGGGATCTACTAATTAGTGCTCACCGATCATGACCTTACCGCCTACCAAAATAAATACGACAGTGCAAATTAACCTAAGAATACATTGGCCACTATGACCGAAAGAGCATACATCAAAATTCGACACTAACTGAATATCTTTAATGGCAAACATACTCAAAAAACGAACATTCTTTATTAACTCAAAATCAACATGGCACTACAACCTGGAAACGAAAACAAAACAAAATTAATCAACTTTATTATACACAACTGGCTGTCTTCAGGGGCTGGTGGGTGGGTCAAAATTGGCTCTTCGTTCTGTCCCGAGCTCACGTGCAGCGAGGAGGTGCAGCTTCAGGGCACAAGAACAAGAGGATGTCTTCTGGTCTTGCGTCCCTTTTTATCCGTCTTCAGGGCGGGCGTATACCCGCCCCTGCCTGCCCCTGAGGGCGTGGCTGGCTGCGTCGGTGTCTAGGCCAGCCCACTCTAGGGCGGGAACGAGCGCGCCCCAGCTACGCCGCTTCGGGCATACCAGCTGAGACGCGCCTCCCGCCCAAAAATGGCTTCCCGGGGGGATCGAGGCACTCGGCCATAAGTTCGGGGGGACCGATTCGGTCGCCCCTTTCCATACTGTCATCATTAATACAACCGTGCGAGATAGAATGCAATGTCCTGGAACGGAACAACCTACTCATTTTGTTATTAAGTTTCCTAACAGAATGGTTCAAAGCAGGGATCGACATAGCCCCCCGCCACACTTTTCGTGGGATCATATGAGACCACGCAATTATGCACCCCGGAACTTTCCTCGCCAACCAACTTACGGTGGAAAGCATTGCCTCCAGGAGAAGTCGTCTACCGGTGGTGACCAAATCATTGCCCCCTAAATGTACTATGACTATAGACGGCGGTGACCTCATCCGCCCTAACAAACCCTCAAAGTAAGCTTGAAACTGGTCAATACAGAGACCGCCCCTTCCGTAGAAGGACATCCTGTACCCGTATTCCCCAGCTACGTGAATCATGTCACCTGCTTTGAATACGTCTGCGGCACGCCTCACGTATGAGTGGCCCACGACCCACACCTCCTTTCTCACAGCCGGTGATGTCTGACCGCTGGCCCGGTGTTGGGTCGACTGCATAGTCCGCCCCGCCTCGAAGGCTTGCGTAACTGAAAACCAAACAAAAGACAAGAAGCGTGAGTACATTGTTACAGCTTCACAACATGTGCAACCGCACATACCTCTTATAACAATTGGAGGACCAACGCCCCACTCGTTTTACTTGTTCAACATTAAGACCCCTGGCTGCAGCTTCAGTGGCAGCCCCTATCCGAAAGGAATGGGTCCCAAACTCACCCGGGTCCAAGCCTGCTGCGGTAATTGACATCGCGAGCACCCGCTGAAACTGAAACTTTGTCAGTGGGGTGGCGTCCGCGTGTCTCAACATTGTCCCCCCCCATGATGCCACCCTTTGTGCTAGGTAATCCTCTAAACACCTCACCGGACACATGGAGGACCCTGGAATCCTGCGAATGACTATGCAGTCTCCCACCCTACTTTGATCGGTTTTTGACTTGACAAAGGATACCGTCATAGTCTCACCCCTGATCTGAACGTGTTCCCGGCACAAACCCCCCGCCACATCCCGCTTGCTCCTTGCCACCAGCTCACTTATCCTCATAGCCCCGTGAAATGCAAGCGTAAAAGCGGCTCGGAACAAACAGGCCTCGAACTGAGACGAGCATATGTCGGGGAGTGTGGCCAGCAACTGGGACAACCTATCCAGACCTATCGGGCGCCTCTCATCTACTCTGCGACCCTCAAGGCGTTGCCACCCACGCAGCGCTTTCTGTACAGCAAAAGACGCTGTCGGGTCCTGGATATTATGAGCCCTGGCAACAAAGGAGATGGCAGCACGATGCCTCTGGGCTGTAGCCACCGACTTCCCAGCCTTACGCAAGGACATCAGAAAATGTACTACCCAATCCTCATGCCCCCAAAGTCCCCCTCTCTCAGTCCCCAAAAAGGCCAAATAAGCCCGAAACGCCCCTTCGTATGCCTTCCTCGTCCTTGGTGCTAGACTCTCTCCCACGAGGTAACGAAGTTCGGGGCACCGAGAGACCAGAGAGCTTCGGGAAAGGGTGCTGGCTCGGGGTCCGCTGAGGGAAGGAAACCCGAGAAAGCCTGCATTTGAAAACGAGACAGTGCATCAGCAGCCTGATTCATCACCCCCGGGACATGTTTTGCTCTGAATACTACGTTCAGTTGCATACACAGTAAGACAATTTCTTTAAGCAGCCTCAAAATCATTTTACAACGTGCTGCCTGACTATTAATGCATTCTACAACGGTCATATTGTCAGACCAAAATATGACAGAATGATTTTTGAAACCATCGGGCCAGGATCTGAGGGCCACCAAAATAGGAAACAGCTCAAGGAAAGCAATATTACTCGTCAGCCCCTCATCGTGCCACCATGTTGGCCACTTTTGTGCCGACCATTTTGTGCCGAAGATGGCGCCGAAACCCATGCTTCCCGCTGAATCCGTCCATAGACCCAGCTCTTCAGAGGACAAGGCCGGTTTGTTCCAGACGACTCGACCATTGAAATCCGCCAGGAATGCTAACCAAATACGCATGTCTCGGCGGACCTCGGCCGATAACCTCGTGCGATGGTGACCCTCTTTTAGGCCGACCATCGCCTGTGCAATCGAACGGGAGAAGGGGCGTGCCATCGGGATCACCCTTAAGGCAAAATTCAACTTCCCCACCAATTGCTGCAATTGATGCAGCGTAACTTTAGATGCAGTGATACACATTTGCAGGGCTGTCTTGAATTTCGATACTTTGGAAGCTGGTAAACGAAAACAACCCTCACTAGAGTCCAACTCGATCCCGAGGAACTCGAGGCAAGTCGTGGGACCTACAGTTTTACCTGGTGCCAACGGCACGCCAAATTGATTCATTAAAACACAAAATTCAGTCAAGGCCCGGGCACATTCATCATCCTCAGCGGCCCCAAGGAACAGAAAATCATCGAGGTAATGCATCACATTCCGAAAACCTGTTTTCTTCGTGTAAACCCATTGCAGAAAACTACTGAATTTCTCGAAATAAGCACAAGATATCGAGCACCCCATTGGCATACACCTGTCCATGTAATACAAACCTTGAAACGTGAATCCCAACAAACGTTGATCATCTGGGTATACCGGGAGCAAACGGAACGCCGACTCGATATCTGATTTCGCCATCAGCGTCCCGGGCCCCAGGCGATTCAAAATGGCTACGGCCTCATCGAATGATGCGTACCGCACCGAACACATTTCTGGATTAATTGCATCGTTTACAGAAAGGCCATGAGGGGCTGATAAATTGTGAATCAATCGAAACTCACCCAGGTCCTTCTTGGGGACCACCCCTAAAGGAGAACAAACAAAGTTCGGTACCGGGGGGACAGGAAACGGGCCGGCAACCCGACCTCGGTTAACCTCTTTCCGGATCTTATCCTGTACTACAGTAGTATGCTGCAAGACGGAAAGTTGATTTTTGCACGACCCGACACCCTGAAAGCTACCCACCGGGATGCGGAAACCATATGAAAAACCGTTTCGTAGCACCCCAGCAGAAGTACGATCTGGGTATTCGCTGAGCCAGGGAATCATCGCCAGGGTATCAATCGGGGTTGGTAAAGGCGCCCCTCGGACTATATTAGACCTGTTTAGCGCCTCCTCTACCCCCATTTTCACCCGATTTGGCTCTGCACGAGGACTCAGGATGGGGTGCCCCACAACTACTACATTCGTGTTTGAACTTACAAGACCCCGGGGGCCTAGTACATTTGCTTCTGTTGAAATTGAAACAGAACCCCCTCTTCCCTGTATTGCCGGCGGGTCTCGGGTAATCGTCTGTACCCGTACCCGACCGAAAGGGCGTCCCCCCATTTTGGCGGGAGGACTCACTAACGGCACTCCCTACCAATGGCACTTTCAACATTCCCGACTCTTTCATCTTATTCCATGTTAAAGAATCGTAACAGTCCCAGGTTAAACTTTTGTTATGCTCCATCGCTTTCCTGAAAAGGTTGTCATAACAGAACCATTGGTTACCTTGGTGTGATGTCGAGTACCCCATAATTCGTGACTGATATACTGGAAATTCAGGGAGCAAATCAGGCCTCCGTTCCCCCAAAATTGCCGTGAAAATTCCCCAAGCATTACCCCAGTTACCAATATTTTCATTCACTTTAAAGGCGGCCATTTTTGCGCGCCAAACACTCGGATGCATCAGATCCTTTTGACCCTTAACAGTTTCGACCTCATAGTGATCAATGAGCAGGGAGAAAATGTTAACGTATTCCCCCGCCCAAATCTTTTCCTTTATTGGCAAAGGAACATGTTGCCCCAATCTTTCTCTACGAGAGGGTGTTGACTCATCCCTTGCAATCGGCAATGGCCGCTTACCTGCACCGGACGCTGCTTCCGTCCCTCGTGGTTTGTCTATCGCCGCATCCGGCGCGGGCACCTTGGCTGTATCACGTTTCTCACGCAACTGCTTTATGAGAGCTTGCGCTTCGGTAGCCATGGCGCCCCCATTACTGTCCCCCAACCATGCTGCTAACTGTGCCGCCAACTCGGGAGGCATATCTCCGGCAGACGTCGGGGTAACTATCACGGGAATCGGATTCCCCTCATCCGGTACCGGGGCCGGTACCGGGGCTGGCGCCTCGAGCGGGGAACAGGGAACCGGGACGTCTCCCCCGACCGGCCCCCTTCTCGGCCTCTTTGGCTTCCCTCCGGCCGGTGGACGCCCCGATCCCTCCTCGCCGTCTCGCTCCGCCAACCGCTTCTTAATTTCGGACATGTCCTTCATGAGTGCCCGAACCAACTGGTCAGTCGACATTCTCTTTGCTCCTTTCTTGGGCATCCTTCCGACGAAGTATCTAAAAGACAAAGAGAGAGATTAAAACGCTCAAAATTGGCTCTTCGTTCTGTCCCGAGCTCACGTGCAGCGAGGAGGTGCAGCTTCAGGGCACAAGAACAAGAGGATGTCTTCTGGTCTTGCGTCCCTTTTTATCCGTCTTCAGGGCGGGCGTATACCCGCCCCTGCCTGCCCCTGAGGGCGTGGCTGGCTGCGTCGGTGTCTAGGCCAGCCCACTCTAGGGCGGGAACGAGCGCGCCCCAGCTACGCCGCTTCGGGCATACCAGCTGAGACGCGCCTCCCGCCCAAAAATGGCTTCCCGGGGGGATCGAGGCACTCGGCCATAAGTTCGGGGGGACCGATTCGGTCGCCCCTTTCCAATCATTATACAACGTGGCTGTGTCATTGTGCAACCATTGGTACATCATTACACAAAGTGGCTGTGTCATTGTGCAACCATTGTTACATCATTATACAACGTGGCTGTGTCATTGTGCAACCATTGTTACATCATTATACAACGTGGCTGTTTCATTGTGCAACCATTGTTACATCATTATACAACGTGGCTGTGTCATTGTGCAACCATTGTTACATCATTATACAACATGGCTGTGTCATTGTGCAACCATTGTTAAATCATTACACAAAGTGGCTGTGTCATTGTGCATCCATTGTTACATCATTACACAGCGTGGCTGTGTCATTGTGCAACCATTGTTACATCATTACACAACGTGGCTGTGTCATTGTGCAACCATTGTTACATCATTACACAAAGTGGCTGTGTCATTGTGCAACCATTGTTACATCATTATACAACGTGGCTGTGTCATTGTGCAACCATTGTTACATCATTACACAAAGTGGCTGTGTCATTGTGCATCCATTGTTACATCATTACACAACGTGGCTGTGTCATTGTGCAACCATTGTTACATCATTACACAACGTGGCTGTGTCATTGTGCAACCATTGTTACATCATTACAAAAAGTGGCTGTGTCATTGTGAAACCATTGTTACATCATTACACAAAGTGGCTGTGTCATTGTGCAACCATTGTTAAATCATTACACAACGTGGCTGTGTCATTGTGCAATCATTGTTACATCATTACACAAAGTGGCTGTGTCATTGTGCAACCATTGTTACATCATTATACAACGTGGCTGTGTCATTGTGCAACCATTGTTACATCATTACCCAACGTGGCTGTTTCATTGTGCAACCATTGTTACATCATTATACAACTTGGCTGTGTCATTGTGCAACCATTGTTTCATCATTATACAACGTGGCTGTGTCATTGTGCAACCATTGTTAAATCATTACACAAAGTGGCTGTGTCATTGTGCATCCATTGTTACATCATTACACAACGTGGCTGTGTCATTGTGCAACCATTGTTACATCATTACACAACGTGGCTGTGTCATTGTGCAACCATTGTTACATCATTACACAAAGTGGCTGTGTCATTGTGTAACCATTGTTACATCATCATACAACATGGCTGTGTCATTGTGCAACCATTGTTACATCATTACACAACGTGGCTGTGCCATTGTGCAAACATTGTTACATCATTACACAAAGTGGCTGTGTCATTGTGCAACCATTATTACATCATTATACATTGTGGCTGTGTCATTGTGCAACCATTGTTACATCATTACACAACGTGGCTGTGTCATTGTGCAACCATTGTTACATCATTACACAACGTGGCTGTGTCATTGTGCAACCATTGTTACATCATTACACAACATGGCTGTGTCATTGTGCAACCATTGTTACATCATTACATAAAGTGGCTTTGTCATTGTGCAACCATTGTTACATCATTATACAACGTGGCTGTGTCATTGTGCAACCATTGTTACATCATTATAAAACGTGGCTGTGTCATTGTGTAACCATTGTTACATCATTATACAACGTGGCTTTGTCATTGTGCAACCATTGTTACATCATTATACTACGTGGCTGTGTCATTGTGCAACCATTGTTACATCATTACACAAAGTGGCAGTGTCATTGTGCAACCATTGTTACATCATTATACAACGTGGCTTTGTCATTGTGCAACCATTGTTACATCATTACACAAAGTGGCTGTGTCATTGTGCAACCATTGTTACATCATTACACAAAGTGGCTGTGTCATTGTGCAACCATTGTTAAATCATTATACAACGTGGCTGTGTCATTGTGCAACCATTGTTACATCATTACACAACGTGGCTTTGTCATTGTGCAACCATTGTTACATCATTATACAACGTGGCTGTGTCATTGTGCAACCATTGTTACATCATTATACAACGTGGCTGTGTCATTGTGCAACCATTGTTACATCATTACACAAAGTGGCTGTGTCATTGTGCATCCATTGTTACATCATTACACAACGTGGCTGTGTCATTGTGCAAACATTGTTACATCATTACACAACGTGGCTGTGTCATTGTGCAACCATTGTTACATCATTACACAAAGTGGCTGTGTCATTCTGAAACCATTGTTACATCATTACACAAAGTGGCTGTGTCATTGTGCAACCATTGTTAAATCATTACACAACGTGGCTGTGTGATTGTGCAATCATTGTTACATCATTACACAAAGTGGCTGTGTCATTGTGCAACCATTGTTACATCATTACACAAAGTGGCTGTGTCATTGTGCAACCATTGTTACATCATTATACAACGTGGCTGTGTCATTGTGCAACCATTGTTACATCATTACACAACGTGGCTGTGTCATTGTGCAACCATTGTTACATCATTATACAACGTGGCTGTGTCATTGTGCAACCATTGTTACATCATTATACAACGTGGCTGTGTCATTGTGCAACCATTGTTACATAATTACACAGCGTGGCTGTGTCATTGTGCAACCATTGTTACATCATTACACAACGTGGCTGTGTCATTGTGCAAACATTGTTACATCATTACACAACGTGGCTGTGTCATTGTGCAACCATTGTTACATCATTACACAAAGTGGCTGTGTCATTGTGAAACCATTGTTACATCATTACACAAAGTGGCTGTGTCATTGTGCAACCATTGTTAAATCATTACACAACGTGGCTGTGTCATTGTGCAATCATTGTTACATCATTACACAAAGTGGCTGTGTCATTGTGCAACCATTGTTACATCATTATACAACGTGGCTGTGTCATTGTGCAACCATTGTTACATCATTATACAACGTGGCTGTGTCATTGTGCAACCATTGTTACATCATTACACAACATGGCTGTGTCACTGTGCAACCATTGTTACATCATTACACAAAGTGGCTGTATCATTGTGTAACCATTGTTACATCATTATACAACGTGGCTGTGTCATTGTGCAACCATTGTTACATCATTACACAGCGTGGCTGTGTCATTGTGCAACCATTGTTACATCATTATACAACGTGGCTGTGTCATTGTGCAACCATTGTTACATCATTACACAACATGGCTGTGTCATTGTGCAACCATTGTTACATCATTACACAAAGTGGCTGTGTCATTGTGCAACCATTGTTACATAATTATACAACGTGGCTGTGTCATTGTGCAACCATTGTAACATCATTATACAACGTGGCTGTATCATTGTGCAACCATTGTTACATCATTACACAAAGTGGTTGTTTCATTGTGCAACCATTGTTACATCATTACACAACGTGGCTGTGTCATTGTGCAACCATTGTTACATCATTACACAACGTGGCTGTGTCATTGTGCAACCATTGTTACATCATTACACAACGTGGCTGTGTCATTGTGCAACCATTGTTACATCATTACACAAAGTGGCTGTGTCATTGTGCATCCATTGTTACATCATTATACAACGTGGCTGTGTCATTGTGCAACCATTGTTACATCAGTACACAAAGTGGTTGTGTCATTGTGCAACCATTGTTACATCATTACACAACGTGGCTGTGTCATTGTGCAACCATTGTTACATCATTACACAACGTGGCTGTGTCATTGTGCAACCATTGTTACATCATTACACAAAGTGGCTGTGTCATTGTGCAACCATTGTTACATCATTATACAATGTGGCTGTGTCATTGTGCAACCATTGTTACATCATTACACAAAGTGGCTGTGTCATTGTGCAACCATTGTTACATCATTACACAAAGTGGCTGTGTCATTGTGCAACCAGTGTTAAATCATTATACAACGTGGCTGTGTCATTGTGCAACCATTGGTACATCATTACACAAAGTGGCTGTGTCATTGTGCAACCATTGTTACATCATTATACAACGTGGTTGTTTCATTGTGCAACCATTGTTACATCATTATACAACGTGGCTGTGTCATTGTGCAACCATTGTTACATCATTATACAACATGGCTGTGTCATTGTGCAACCATTGTTAAATCATTACACAAAGTGGCTGTGTCATTGTGCATCCATTGTTACATCATTACACAGCGTGGCTGTGTCATTGTGCAACCATTGTAACATCATTACACAACGTGGCTGTGTCATTGTGCAACCATTGTTACATCATTACACAAAGTGGCTGTGTCATTGTGCAACCATTGTTACATCATTACACAAAGTGGCTGTGTCATTGTGTAACCATTGTTACATCATTATACAACGTGGCTGTGTCATTGTGCAACCATTGTTACATCATTACACAACGTGGCTGTGTCATTGTGCAACCATTGTTACATCATTATAAAACGTGGCTGTGTCATTGTGTAACCATTGTTACATCATTATACAACGTGGCTGTGTCATTGTGCAACTATTGTTACATCATTATATGGCCGAGATACCCGCCACCCCCTCTCAACACAATCCCCAAGAATTGGGAAACCGGAAACAGTTCTTGAACTTTTGGAAGGCGGGAAGGGAGTCACCCTTCCCGGCCGTATTTATTAAAATATGAAACAAAAAGAAAACATTAAAATAACAGTTTCATATAATGTACAATTTCATTTCCACATTACGATGTTGGCTAACCTTAACAGATCTCTAATACAAAGGTTCTCCTAGCCGAACTAACATCCTACAAAACATTTGACTTGAAATTGTACATCCTAACGTTAAGGGCCAACGGCAAGGTCGTAACCGGTGTCAGATCCCTAAACAAGAAATACCCCCCTCACTTGTGAGAGGGGCGACCGCACAGAGGCGTACCTCAAGTGCATTTACCAATTTCCCTTTGTACTTGACGGGGGCCCAAATAAACTCGACGCCATTTAACGGTCGTTCGAGGACTCGTGTGAGGTGTCTAAAAGGTAGCGTAAACCCCCTCCCGCACCCCACACAACTTACCCATCTGCCGTCGCAGATGTCCTGGCCCCGGGAAATTCCCCAGGAGGGGCCGTAGCCCCTCCTATCCAGGAAGGGGCCTTGACCACCTTTCCTTTCCTTCCGGCGGCCTCTCCTTAGACAGGACCGCCTCCCCATTGAGGGGCCAATTGGCCACCTCCCCCGCGCGCTCCCATCCGTAATGGGTGACGCCCCCTCATAGGGATCTTCCAATTACTGCTCACCGATCATGACCTTACCGCCCGACCAAAATAAATACGACAGTTTTACCTAAGTTACTAAGATCTCTAACCAAACAGCATTTATTATCAAGCATAAATACTGATCAATCCTTGTTCAAAATTACTTTATTAGCAAAATATACTGACAATCATCAATCTTTATTGCATCGTTAAGAACTATCACGACAATCATCACAACCTGCAAGAAAGCAGAGAAAATCAAAGATACTATCAACTGTATTCACAACGAATCGCTGTCCTCAGGGGCTGGTGGGTGGGTCAAAATTGCTCTTCGTTCCGTCTCGAGCTCACGTGCAGCGGGGAGGTGCAGCTTCAGAGCACAGGAACAAGAGGATGCTTTGTTAGCTTCCGCTCCTTTTATCCGTCTTCAGGGTGGGCGTGAACCCGCCCCCGCCTGCCTCCAAGGGCGTGGCCGGCCGTGTTGGGTGTCTAGGCCAGCCCACTCTAGGGCGGGAAAAAGGCGCGCCCCGGCTACGCCGCTTCGGGCATACCAGCCGAGACTCGCCTCCCGCCCAAGATGGCTTCCCGGGGGGATCGTGGTACTCGACCATACGTTCGGGGGGACCGATTGGTCGCCCCTTTCCATATGGCCGAGATACCCGCCACCCCCTCTCAACACAATCCCCAAGAATTGGGAAACCGGAAACAGTTCTTGAACTTTTGGAAGGCGGGAAGGGAGTCACCCTTCCTGGCCGTATTTATTAAAATATGAAACAAAAAGAAAACATTAAAATAACAGTTTCATATAATGTAAAATTTCATTTCCACATTACGATGTTGGCTAACCTTAACAGATCTCTAATACAAAGGTTCTCCTAGCCGAACTAACATCCTACAAAACATTTGACTTGAAATTGTACATCCTAACGTTAAGGGCCAACGGCAAGGTCGTAACCAGTGTCAGATCCCTAAACCAGAAATACCCCCCTCACTTGTGAGAGGGGCGACCGCACAGAGGCGTACCTCAAGTGCATTTACCAATTTCCCTTTGTACTTGACGGGGGCCCAAATAAACTCGACGCCATTTAACGGTCGTTCGAGGACTCGTGTGAGGTGTCTAAAAGGTAGCGTAAACCCCCTCCCGCACCCCACACAACTTACCCATCTGCCGTCGCAGATGTCCTGGCCCCGGGAAATTCCCCAGGAGGGGCCGTAGCCCCTCCTATCCAGGAAGGGGCCTTGACCACCTTTCCTTTCCTTCCGGCGGCCTCTCCTTAGACAGGACCGCCTCCCCATTGAGGGGCCAATTGGCCACCTCCCCCGCACGCTCCCATCCGTAATGGGTGACGCCCCCTCATAGGGATCTTCCAATTACTGCTCACCGATCATGACCTTACCGCCACAGGCCGGATAGTTGACCGGCTATCCGGACCCCCCACAAAACACTCCTACCTAAAGGTCATGCTGTAAACTCCTTAACCATGCTATGAAGTCTCCTATGAGTAATTCGTTCCCCACCCGGGACAAATGAACACCGTCCCCCAAATACATACTGTCCCCTTTAATACAACCATGCGAGGCAGAATGCAGTGTACTTGAACGAAACAATCTACTCATTTTATTATTAATTTTCCTTACTGAATGATTCAACGCAGAAACAGAAATAGCCCCCCGCCACACTTTCCGTGGGATCATATGGGACCATGCAATTGTGCACCCTGGAACTCTTCTCGCCAACCAACTTACCGTGGAAAGCATCGCCTCAAGAAGAAGTCGTCTACCAGTGGTCACCAAATCATTGCCCCCAAGATGTACTATGACTACAGACGGCGGTGACCTTGTCCGCCCTAACAAACCCTCGAAAAATGATCAAAACTGGTCAATACAGAGCCCGCCCTTTCCGTAGAAGGACACACTGTACCCGTATTCCCCAGCCACGTGAATCATGTCACCTGCTTTGAATACGTCCGCGGCACGCCTCACGTATGAGTGGCCCACGACCCACACCTCCTTTTTCACAGCCGGCAATGTCTGACCGCTGGCCCCCCGGTGTCGGGTCGACTGGACAGTCCGCCCCGCCTCGTAGGTTTGCGCAACTGAAAACCAAACAAAAACAAGAAGCGTGAGTACATCGTTACAGCTTCACAACATGTGCAACCGTACATACCTCTTATAACAGTTCGAGGACCAACGCCCCACACGTTTTATTTGTTCAACATTCAGACCCCTGGCTGTAGCTTCCGTAGCAGCCCCTATCCGAAAGGAATGGGTCCCAAAGTCGCCGGGGTTCAAGCCCGCGGCAGAAATCGACATCGCAAGCACCCGCTGAAACTGAAACCTCGTCAGTGGGGTGGCGTCAGGTTGTCTTAACAAGGTCCCCCCCCATGCTGCAACCCTCTGCGCTAAATATGCTTCTACGCACCCAACAGGGCACATGGCAGACCCGGGGATCCTCTGGATGATTACGCAGTCCCCGATTGCATCCTGATCGGATTTGGACTCTACAAACGAGACCGTCATCGTCTCCTCTCTGACCTGAATGTGTTCCCGGCACAGTCCCCCCATCGTATCCTGCTTGTTCTTTGCCACTAATTCGCTTACCCGCATAGCCCCATGGAATGCTAATGCAAATGCGGCTCGGAACAACACTGCTTCGTACTGGGATGAACATGTTACCGGTAGCACGGATAATAACAGGGCCAACCTATCCAAACCTATCGGGTGCCTATCGTCTACTCTGCGACCCTCAAGGCGTTGCCATCCCCGTAGCGCTTTCTGCACAACGAAAGACGCTGTCGGGTCCTGGATCCCATGAGCCCTTGCCATGAAGGAAATGGCGGCCCGATGCCTCTGGGCCGTAGCTACTGACTTGCCTGCGTGACGTAAAGAGAGCAGGAATCTTACTACAGACTCTTCCAGACCCCAAAGCTCCCTCCCGGAAGTACCCAAAAAGGCCCAATAGGAACGGAACGCCCCTTCATATGCCTTCCTCGTCCTGGGTGCTAAACTCTCTCCCACGAGGTCTTGTAGTTCGGGGCACCGAGAGACCAGAGAGCTTCGGGAAAGGGTGCCACCACCGGGTCCGCTGTGGGCAGAAAACCCCAGAAGGCCTGCATACGGAAACGAGAGAGCGCATCAGCCGCTTGGTTCATCACCCCCGGCACGTGCCGCACCCTAAACAGTACATTTAGTTGCATGCACAACAACACAATTTCCTTGAGTAATCGGAGAATCAATTTGCAACATGCTGCCTGACTATTGATACACTCAACCACGGTCATGTTATCAGACCAGAAAACCACAGAGTGACCCCTAAACCCTTCTGGCCATGTGCTCAAGGCCACCAGAATAGGGAATAGTTCGAGAAAAGCAATGTTACTCGTCAACCCGCACTCATGCCACCATGACGGCCATTTTCGAGCCGACCATTGTGTACCCAATATGGCGCCAAAACCCACACTCCCCGCCGAGTCTGTCCATAGTCCCAACTCCTAGGAAGACACTGCTGGTTTATTCCAGACAATTCGACCATTGAAATCCGCCAGGAATGCAATCCAAATGCGCATGTCCTGGCGAACCTCTGCCGAGAGTCTCGTACGATGATGTCCTTCCTTCAAGCCGACCATGGACTGTGCAATCAAGCGGGAAAAGGGGCGCGCCATCGGCATTACTCTTAGGGCAAAATTCAACTGACCCACAACCTGTTGCAATTGATGCAAGTTCACTTTCGTTGCACGAATACATGTCTCAAGGGATAACCTGAATTTTAACACCTTTTCTTTAGGTAAACGAAAACAACCTTCCACTGAGTCGAGCTCGATCCCCAGAAACTCGATCAAGGTCGAGGGACCGACAGTCTTACCTGGCGCCAATGGCACACCAAATTGATTCATTAGGACACAAAATTCATGTAAGGCCTGTCCACACTCAGAATCCCCGGCTGCCCCCAGAAACAGAAAGTCATCGAGATAGTGCATAACATGTTGAAAACCTGTCTTCCTCGTGAATACCCACTGCAGAAAACAACTGAATTTCTCAAAATAGGCACATGAAATCGAGCATCCCATTGGCATACATTTATCCATGTAATAGCGACCCTGAAACTGGAAACCAAGGAGACGCTGATCGTCTGGGTGTACCGGGAGCAACCGGAACGCTGACTCGATGTCCGATTTGGCCATCAGCGTCCCGGGCCCCAGGCGATTCAACATGGCGACGGCCTCATCGAAAGATGCGTACCGCACCGAACATACTTCCGGATCTATCGCATCATTTACGGAAAGACCATGTGGGGCTGACAAATTGTGTATCAGCCGAAACTCCCCCGGGTCCTTCTTGGGAACCACCCCTAGAGGAGAACACACAAAATTAGCAACTGGCGGAAAATCGAATGGACCGGCGACACGACCTCGAGTCACCTCTTTCCTAATCTTTACCTGAACCACCGCCGTGTGCTGTAAGACCGACATTTGATTCCTACAGTCCGGTACCCCCTGAAAATCCCCCACTGGGATGCGGAAACCATATGAAAACCCGTTCCGCAACACCCCAGCGGAAGCATAATCTGGGTATTCGCTGAGCCAAGGAATCATTGCCATGGTATCAATCGGGGTCGGTAAAGGCGCCCCTCGGACTATATTAGACCTGTTTGGCGCCTCCCTTACCACCGTTATCACCCGTTTTGGCTCTGCACATGGACTCAGGATGGGATGGCTGCCCGCATCCCCCACACTCATGTCTGAATTTGCATGCCCCCTGGGGCCTGGTACATTTGCCCCTGTTAAAATTCCAACATATCCCCCTTTTACCTGTGTTGCCACTCGGCTTCGTGTGGGACTCGTTACCTGTACCTGTCCGAAAGGGCGTCCCAGAGTTTTGGCGGGAGGATTCCCCCCCGTTACTCCCTACTAATGGCACCTTCAACATCCCTGTACTCTCCATTTTTTGCCAAGACACAGAGTCGTAACAGTCCCAGGACAACAACGGGTTGTGTTCCTTAGCTTTTCTAAACAGATTATCATAGCAGAACCACTGATTGCCCCCATATGCCACAGAATACTCCATAATACGTGACTGATAGATGGGTAACTCGGTCAACAACTCAGGTCTGTGTTCCCCCATGATGGAAGTAAAAATTCCCCACGCTCTGCCCCAAGTACCAATGGTCTCATCAACCTTAAAGGCGGCCATTTTAGCACGCCAAACACTCGGATGCATGAGCTCCTTTTTGACTCTTTACATGCTCGATCTCGTAATGGTCGGTAAGCAATGAAAACATGTTTACATATTTGTCCGCCCAAATCAACTCCTTGACTTCTAGTGGGACGTGCTGGGCAATCTTCTCCTTTCGAGAAGGTGCAGAGTCCCCCCCCGCAATCGGCAATGGCCGCTTACCTGAAGTAGACCCCACGCTTGTCGCCGAACTTGGGCCTGCTGTACTTCCAACCGCTGGGACCTGCGGGGGAACAGGAGATGGAGCTTTCGCTGCCTCCCTCGATTCCCGCAGTTGTCTCATCACTGCCCGGGCGTCGTCAGCCGTGGCGCCCTCGCTATCGTTTCCCAACCACGCTGCCAATTGCGCCGCTAACTCGGGGGGCATATCCTCCCTGTTCGCAGGGGTGACCACCACAGGGATTGGGTTCCCCTCCTTTGGCACCGGGGTTGGCTCTTCTCGTGGCGCTTCGGGAACCGGGGTTATGTTATGTTAATGTTATGTTATGTTAAATGTATTTTTTAAGCGCACAGCTGCCCCAGCGAAGGGGCGTCCTGGCGCTATATCAGAAAAAGAACATAACAAGCAAGCAAAGTAGGAAGCTAATAGGGCAGTGGGAAAAGATAAGTTTTCATAGCTTTCCTAAAAGCAAAAAGGTTTTCTAGAGAGCGAATGTGGACTGGAAGTGCATTCCACAGTTTGGCGGCTAGCACCATAAACGATCGACCACCCAATCTGCATTTACGAAATCGGGGAACAGATGCCAGACTTTGGCCAGCAGAGCGCAGGCTACGCGAAGGAGTGTAAAGAGGCAGAAGATGCTGAAGGATGGCAGGAGTATCAGATTTCAAAATTTTAAAAGCAAAGCATAATGCTTTAAATTCGATGTGTCTGATGACTGGCAACCAATGTAATTTAGCAATTGTGCTGCGGGCTGAACAGAACCGTGGGAGGCCTACCAGGGCCCTAGCTGCCGCATTCTGGACCCGTTGAAATCGCAGGACTTCTGCCTGGTTAGCGCCCAGAAGCAGTGCGTTTGCGTAGTCGAGTCTAGATAGTACACTCGCTTGAACCACCATTTGGCGAGTGGGGGCATCGAAAAATTTGAGGATAGGCCTCAACCCACGTAATATGCCGAAGCACATAGATGCCACCTTCTTGGTGTGACATGAGAAGGTAAGTTTGGAGTCCAGCCAAACGCCAAGGTTCTTTAATTCCAACACCGGTTTTGGGGGGCATCCCAACTCCCCAGGCCACCAATTTGCACCCCACAGATCTGGCTGTTTACCCAGTACCATTGGGGGGGTCTCCCCCCCAAGTGCTCCCCTTCTGGGCCTTTTGCTCTTTCCACCGGGAATTGTTCCCGGTAAAGGCCGTTTCGGTCCTCCCTCCCCGTCCTTGGCCTCAACCTTTCTCTTCAGATCGGTTATCTCCTTCATGAGCATACGGAGCATCTCATCGGTACCGACCCGCTTTCCGACCTTCTTGGGCATTCTTAGACGGGATATCTGTAAGACAAAAAGAGGGATTACAACGCTCAAAATTGCTCTTCGTTCCGTCTCGAGCTCACGTGCAGCGGGGAGGTGCAGCTTCAGAGCACAGGAACAAGAGGATGCTTTGTTAGCTTCCGCTCCTTTTATCCGTCTTCAGGGTGGGCGTGAACCCGCCCCCGCCTGCCTCCAAGGGCGTGGCCGGCCGTGTTGGGTGTCTAGGCCAGCCCACTCTAGGGCGGGAAAAAGGCGCGCTCCGGCTACGCCGCTTCGGGCATACCAGCCGAGACTCGCCTCCCGCCCAAGATGGCTTCCCGGGGGGATCGTGGTACTCGACCATACGTTCGGGGGGACCGATTGGTCGCCCCTTTCCATACTACGTGGCTGTGTCATTGTGCAACCATTGTTACATCATTACACAAAGTGGCTGTGTCATTGTGCAACCATTGTTACATCATTATACAATGTGGCTTTGTCATTGTGCAACCATTGTTACATCATTACACAAAGTGGCTGTGTCATTGTGCAACCATTGTTACATCATTACACAAAGTGGCTGTGTCATTGTGCAACCATTGTTAAATCATTATACAACGTGGCTGTGTCATTGTGCAACCATTGTTACATCATTACACAACGTGGCTGTGTCATTGTGCAACCATTGTTACATCATTACACAGCGTGGCTGTGTCATTGTGCAACCATTGTTACATCATTATACAACGTGGCTGTGTCATTGTGCAACCATTGTTACATCATTACACAACGTGGCTCTGTCATTGTGCAACCATTGTTACATCATTACACAAAGTGGCTGTGTCATTGTGCAACCATTGTTACATCATTACACAACGTAGCTGTGTCATTGTGCAACCATTGTTACATCATTACACAACGTGGCTGTGTCATTGTGCAACCATTGTTACATCATTACACAACATGGCTGTGTCATTGTGCAACCATTGTTACATCATTACACAAAGTGGCTGTGTCATTGTGCATCCATTGTTACATCATTATACAATGTGGCTGTGTCATTGTGCAACCATTGTTACATCAGTACACAGAGTGGTTGTGTCATTGTGCAACCATTGTTACATCATTACACAACGTGGCTGTGTCATTGTGCATCCATTGTTACATCATTACACAACATGGCTGTGTCATTGTGCAACCATTGTTACATCATTACACAACATGGCTGTGTCATTGTGCAACCATTGTTACATCATTACACAAAGTGGCTGTGTCATTGTGTAACCATTGTTACATCATTATACAACGTGGCTGTGTCATTGTGCAACCATTGTTACATCATTACACAGCGTGGCTGTGTCATTGTGCAACCATTGTTACATCATTATACAACGTGGCTGTGTCATTGTGCAACCATTGTTACATCATTACACAACGTGGCTCTGTCATTGTGCAACCATTGTTACATCATTACACAAAGTGGCTGTGTCATTGTGCAACCATTGTTACATCATTACACAATGTGGCTGTGTCATTGTGCAACCATTGTTACATCATTACACAACGTGGCTGTGTCATTGTGCAACCATTGTTACATCATTACACAACATGGCTGTGTCATTGTGCAACCATTGTTACATCATTACACAAAGTGGCTGTGTCATTGTGCATCCATTGTTACATCATTATACAACGTGGCTGTGTCATTGTGCAACCATTGTTACATCAGTACACAGAGTGGTTGTGTCATTGTGCAACCATTGTTACATCATTACACAACGTGGCTGTGTCATTGTGCAACCATTGTTACATAATTACACAACTTGGCTGTGTCATTGTGCAACCATTGTTACATCATTACACAAAGTGGCTGTGTCATTGTGCAACCATTGTTACATCATTATACAACGTGGCTGTGTCATTGTGCAACCATTGTTACATCATTACACAACGTGGCTGTGTCATTGTGCAACCATTGTTACATCATTACACAACTTGGCTGTGTCATTGTGCAACCATTGGTACATCATTACACAAAGTGGCTGTGTCATTGTGCAACCATTGTTACATCATTATACAACGTGGCTGTGTCATTGTGCAACCATTGTTACATCATTATACAACGTGGCTATTTCATTGTGCAACCATTGTTACATCATTATACAACGTGGCTGTGTCATTGTGCAACCATTGTTACATCATTATACAACATGGCTGTGTCATTGTGCAACCATTGTTAAATCATTACACAAAGTGGCTGTGTCATTGTGCATCCATTGTTACATCATTACACAACGTGGCTGTGTCATTGTGCAACCATTGTTACATCATTACACAACATGGCTGTGTCATTGTGCAACCATTGTTACATCATTACACAAAGTGGCTGTGTCATTGTGTAACCATTGTTACATCATTATACAACGTGGCTGTGTCATTGTGCAACCATTGTTACATCATTACACAACGTGGCTGTGTCATTGTGCAACCATTGTTACATCATTACACAACGTGGCTGTGTCATTGTGCAACCATTGTTACATCATTATACAACGTGGCTGTGTCATTGTGCAACAATTGTTACATCATTACACAAAGTGGCTGTGTCATTGTGCAACCATTGTTACATCATTATACAATGTGGCTGTGTCATTGTGCAACCATTGTAACATCATTACACAACGTGGCTGTGTCATTGTGCTACCATTGTTACATCATTACACAAAGTGGCTGTGTCATTGTGCAACCATTGTTACATCATTACACAACGTGGCTGTGTCAATGTGCAACCATTGTTACATCATTACACAACGGGGTTCTGTCATTGTGCAACCATTGTTACATCATTACACAAAGTGGCTGTGTCATTGTGCAACCATTGTTACATCATTAAACAACGTGGCTGTGTCATTGTGCAACCATTGTTACATCATTACACAAAGTGGCTGTGTCATTGTGCAACCATTGTTACATCATTACACAACGTGGCTGTGTCATTGTGCAACCATTGTTACATCATTACACAAAGTGGCTGTGTCATTGTGCAACCATTGTTACATCATTACACAATGTGGCTGTGTCATTGTGCAACCATTGTTACATCATTACACAACGTGGCTGTGTCATTGGGCAACCATTGTTACATCATTACACAACGTGGATGTGTCATTTTGCAAACATTGTTACATCATTACACAAAGTGGCTGTGTCATTGTGCAACCATTGTTACCTCATTATACATTGTGGCTGTGTCATTGTGCAACCATTGTTACATCATTACACAACGTGGCTGTGTCATTGTGCAACCATTGTTACATCATTACACAACGTGGCTGTGTCATTGTGCAACCATTGTTACATCATTACACAACGTGGCTGTGTCATTGTGCAACCATTGTTACATCATTACATAAAGTGGCTTTGTAATTGTGCAACCATTGTTACATCATTATACAACGTGGCTGTGTCATTGTGCAACCATTGTTACATCATTATAAAACGTGGCTGTGTCATTGTGTAACCATTGTTACATCATTACACAACGTGGCTGTGTCATTGTGCAACCATTGTTACATCATTACATAAAGTGGCTTTGTAATTGTGCAACCATTGTTACATCATTATACAACGTGGCTGTGTCATTGTGCAACCATTGTTACATCATTATAAAACGTGGCTGTGTCATTGTGTAACCATTGTTACATCATTACACAAAGTGGCTGTGTCATTGTGTAACCATTGTTACATCATCATACAACGTGGCTGTGTCATTGTGCAACCATTGTTACATCATTACACAACGTGGCTGTGCCATTGTGCAAACATTGTTACATCATTACACAAAGTGGCTGTGTCATTGTGCAACCATTATTACATCATTATACATTGTGGCTGTGTCATTGTGCAACCATTGTTACATCATTACACAACGTGGCTGTGTCATTGTGCAACCATTGTTACATCATTACACAACGTGGCTGTGTCATTGTGCAACCATTGTTACATCATTACACAACATGGCTGTGTCATTGTGCAACCATTGTTACATCATTACATAAAGTGGCTTTGTCATTGTGCAACCATTGTTACATCATTATACAACGTGGCTGTGTCATTGTGCAACCATTGTTACATCATTATAAAACGTGGCTGTGTCATTGTGTAACCATTGTTACATCATTATACAACGTGGCTTTGTCATTGTGCAACCATTGTTACATCATTATACTACGTGGCTGTGTCATTGTGCAACCATTGTTACATCATTACACAAAGTGGCAGTGTCATTGTGCAACCATTGTTACATCATTATACAACGTGGCTTTGTCATTGTGCAACCATTGTTACATCATTACACAAAGTGGCTGTGTCATTGTGCAACCATTGTTACATCATTACACAAAGTGGCTGTGTCATTGTGCAACCATTGTTAAATCATTATACAATGTGGCTGTGTCATTGTGCAACCATTGTTACATCATTACACAACGTGGCTGTGTCATTGTGCAAACATTGTTACATCATTATACAACGTGGCTGTGTCATTATGCAACCATTGTTACATCATTATACAACGTGGCTGTGTCATTGTGCAACCATTGTTACATCATTACACAAAGTGGCTGTGTCATTGTGCATCCATTGTTACATCATTACACAACGTGGCTGTGTCATTGTGCAAACATTGTTACATCATTACACAACGTGGCTGTGTCATTGTGCAACCATTGTTACATCATTACACAAAGTGGCTGTGTCATTGTGAAACCATTGTTACATCATTACACAAAGTGGCTGTGTCATTGTGCAACCATTGTTAAATCATTACACAACGTGGCTGTGTCATTGTGCAATCATTGTTACATCATTACACAAAGTGGCTGTGTCATTGTGCAACCATTGTTACATCATTATACAACGTGGCTGTGTCATTGTGCAACCATTGTTACATCATTACACAACGTGGCTGTGTCATTGTGCAACCATTGTTACATCATTACACAACATGGCTGTGTCATTGTGCAACCATTGTTACATCATTACACAAAGTGGCTGTGTCATTGTGTAACCATTGTTACATCATTATACAACGTGGCTGTGTCATTGTGCAACCATTGTTACATCATTACACAGCGTGGCTGTGTCATTGTGCAACCATTGTTACATCATTATACAACGTGGCTGTGTCATTGTGCAACCATTGTTACATCATTACACAACGTGGCTCTGTCATTGTGCAACCATTGTTACATCATTACACAAAGTGGCTGTGTCATTGTGCAACCATTGTTACATAATTATACAACGTGGCTGTGTCATTGTGCAACCATTGTAACATCATTATACAACTTGGCTGTATCATTGTGCAACCATTGTTACATCATTACACAAAGTGGTTGTTTCATTGTGCAACCATTGTTACATCATTACACAACGTGGCTGTGTCATTGTGCAACCATTGTTACATCATTACACAACGTGGCTGTGTCATTGTGCAACCATTGTTACATCATTACACAACGTGGCTGTGTCATTGTGCAACCATTGTTACATCATTACACAAAGTGGCTGTGTCATTGTGCATCCATTGTTACATCATTATACAACGTGGCTGTGTCATTGTGCAACCATTGTTACATCAGTACACAAAGTGGTTGTGTCATTGTGCAACCATTGTTACATCATTACACAACGTGGCTGTGTCATTGTGCAACCATTGTTACATCATTACACAACGTGGCTGTGTCATTGTGCAACCATTGTTACATCATTACACAAAGTGGCTGTGTCATTGTGCAACCATTGTTACATCATTATACAATGTGGCTGTGTCATTGTGCAACCATTGTTACATCATTACACAAAGTGGCTGTGTCATTGTGCAACCATTGTTACATCATTACACAAAGTGGCTGTGTCATTGTGCAACCAGTGTTAAATCATTATACAACGTGGCTGTGTCATTGTGCAACCATTGGTACATCATTACACAAAGTGGCTGTGTCATTGTGCAACCATTGTTACATCATTATACAACGTGGCTGTGTCATTCTGCAACGATTGTTACATCATTATACAACGTGGCTGTTTCATTGTGCAACCATTGTTACATCATTATACAACGTGGCTGTGTCATTGTGCAACCATTGTTACATCATTATACAACATGGCTGTGTCATTGTGCAACCATTGTTAAATCATTACACAAAGTGGCTGTGTCATTGTGCATCCATTGTTACATCATTACACAGCGTGGCTGTGTCATTGTGCAACCATTGTTACATCATTACACAACGTGGCTGTGTCATTGTGCAACCATTGTTACATCATTACACAAAGTGGCTGTGTCATTGTGTAACCATTGTTACATCATTATACAACGTGGCTGTGTCATTGTGCAACGATTGTTACATCATTACACAACGTGGCTGTGTCATTGTGCAACCATTGTTACATCATTACACAAAGTGGCTGTGTCATTGTGCAACCATTGTTACATCATTAAACAACGTGGCTGTGTCATTGTGCAACCATTGTTACATCATTACACAAAGTGGCTGTGTCATTGTGCAACCATTGTTACATCATTACACAACGTGGCTGTGTCATTGTGCAACCATTGTTACATCATTATAAAACGTGGCTGTGTCATTGTGTAACCATTGTTACATCATTATACAACGTGGCTGTGTCATTGTGCAACTATTGTTACATCATTATACTACGTGGCTGTGTCATTGTGCAACCATTGTTACATCATTACACAAAGTGGCTGTGTCATTGTGCAACCATTGTTACATCATTATACAATGTGGCTTTGTCATTGTGCAACCATTGTTACATCACTACACAAAGTGGCTGTGTCATTGTGCAACCATTGTTACATCATTACACAAAGTGGCTGTGTCATTGTGCAACCATTGTTAAATCATTATACAACGTGGCTGTGTCATTGTGCAACCATTGTTACATCATTACACAACGTGGCTGTGTCATTGTGCAACCATTGTTACATCATTATACAACGTAGCTGTGTCATTGTGCAACCATTGTTACATCATTATACAACGTGGCTGTGTCATTGTGCAACCATTGTTACATCATTACACAAAGTGGCTGTGTCATTGTGCATCCATTGTTACATCATTACACAACGTGGCTGTGTCATTGTGCAACCATTGTTACATCATTACACAACGTGGCTGTGTCATTGTGCAACCATTGTTACATCATTACAAAAAGTGGCTGTGTCATTGTGAAACCATTGTTACATCATTACACAAAGTGGCTGTGTCATTGTGCAACCATTGTTAAATCATTACACAACATAGCTGTGTCATTGTGCAATCATTGTTACATCATTACACAAAGTGGCTGTGTCATTGTGTAACCATTGTTACATCATTATACAACGTGGCTGTGTCATTGTGCAACCATTGTTACATCATTACCCAACGTGGCTGTTTCATTGTGCAACCATTGTTACATCATTATACAACTTGGCTGTGTCATTGTGCAACCATTGTTAAATCATTACACAAAGTGGCTGTGTCATTGTGCATCCATTGTTACATCATTACACAACATGGCTGTGTCATTGTGCAACCATTGTTACATCATTACACAACGTGGCTGTGTCATTGTGCAACCATTGTTACATCATTACACAAAGTGGCTGTGTCATTGTGTAACCATTGTTACATCTTTATACAACGTGGCTGTGTCATTGTGCAACCATTGTTACATCATTACACAACGTGGCTGTGTCATTGTGCAACCATTGTTACATCATTACACAACGTGGCTGTGTCATTGTGCAACCATTGTTACATCATTACACAACGTGGCTGTGTCATTGTGCAACCATTGTTACATCATTACACAAAGTGGCTGTGTCATTGTGCAACCATTGTTACATCATTATACAATGTGGCTGTGTCATTGTGCAACCATTGTAACATCATTATACAAAGTGGCTGTATCATTGTGCAACCATTGTTACATCATTACACAAAGTGGCTGTTTCATTGTGCAACCATTGTTACATCATTACACAACGTGGCTGTGTCATTGTGCAACCATTGTTACATCATTACACAACGTGGCTGTGTCATTGTGCAACCATTATTACATCATTACACAAAGTGGCTGTGTCATTGTGCAACCATTGTTACATCATTACACAAAGTGGCTGTGTCATTGTGCATCCATTGTTACATCATTATACACGTGGCTGTGTCATTGTGCAACCATTGTTACATCAGTACACAAAGTGGTTGTGTCATTGTGCAACCATTGTTACATCATTACACAACGTGGATGTGTCATTGTGCAACCATTGTTACATCATTACACAACGTGGCTGTGTCATTGTGCAACCATTGTTACATCATTACACAAAGTGGCTGTGTCATTGTGCAACCATTGTTACATCATTATACAACGTGGCTGTGTCATTGTGCAACCATTGTTACATCATTACACAAAGTGGCTGTGTCATTGTACAACCATTGTTACATCATTACACAAAGTGGCAGTGTCATTGTGCAACCATTGTTAAATCATTATACAACGTGGCTGTGTCATTGTGCAACCATTGTTACATCATTACACAAAGTGGCTGTGTCATTGTGCAACCATTGTTACATCATTATACAACGTGGCTGTGTCATTGTGCAACCATTGTTACATCATTATACAACGTGGCTGTTTCATTGTGCAAAAATTGTTACATCATTATACAACGTGGCTGTGTCATTGTGCAACCATTGTTACATCATTATACAACATGGCTGTGTCATTGTGCAACCATTGTTAAATCATTACACAAAGTGGCTGAGTCATTGTGCATCCATTGTTACATCATTACACAACGTGGCTGTGTCATTGTGCAACCATTGTTACATCATTACACAACGTGGCTGTGTCATTGTGCAACTATTGTTACATCATTACACAAAGTGGCTGTGTCATTGTGTAACCATTAGTACATCATTATACAACGTGGCTGTGTCATTGTGCAACCATTGTTACATCCTTACACAACGTGGCTGTGTCATTGTGCAACCATTGTTACATCATTACACAATGTGGCTGTGTCATTGTGCAACCATTGTTACATCATTACACAATGTGGCTGTTTAATTGTGCAACCATTGTTACATCATTACACAAAGTGGCTGTGTCATTGTGCAACCATTGTTAAATCATTACACAACGGGGCTGTGTCATTGTGCAATCATTGTTACATCATTACACAAAGTGGCTGTGTCATTGTGCAACCATTGTTACATCATTATACAACGTGGCTGTGTCATTGTGCAACCATTGTTACATCATTACCCAACGTGGCTGTTTCATTGTGCAACCATTGTTACATCATTATACAACTTGGCTGTGTCATTGTGCAACCATTGTTTCATCATTATACAACGTGGCTGTGCCATTGTGCAACCATTGTTAAATCATTACACAAAGTGGCTGTGTCATTGCGCATCCATTGTTACATCATTACACAACGTGGCTGTGTCATTGTGCAACCATTGTTACATCATTACACAACGTGGCTGTGTCATTGTGCAACCATTGTTACATCATTACACAAAGTGGCTGTGTCATTGTGTAACCATTGTTAAATCATCATACAACGTGGCTGTGTCATTGTGCAACCATTGTTACATCATTATAAAACGTGGCTGTGTCATTGTGCAACCATTGTTACATCATTACACAACGTGGCTGTGTCATTGTGCAACCATTGTTACATCATTACACAACATGGCTGTGACATTGTGCAACCATTGTTACATCATTACATAAAGTGGCTTTGTCATTGTGCAACCATTGTTACATCATTATACAACGTGGCTGTGTCATTGTGCAACCATTGTTACATCATTATAAAACGTGGCTGTGTCATTGTGTAACCATTGTTACATCATTATACAACGTGGCTTTGTCATTGTGCAACCATTGTTACATCATTACACAAAGTGGCTGTGTCATTGTGTAACCATTGTTACATCATTATACAACGTGGCTGTGTCATTGTGCAACCATTGTTACATCATTACACAGCGTGGCTGTGTCATTGTGCAACCATTGTTACATCATTATACAACGTGGCTGTGTCATTGTGCAACCATTGTTACATCATTACACAACGTGGCTCTGTCATTGTGCAACCATTGTTACATCATTACACAAAGTGGCTGTGTCATTGTGCAACCATTGTTACATGATTATACAACGTGGCTGTGTCATTGTGCAACCATTGTAACATCATTATACAACGTGGCTGTATCATTGTGCAACCATTGTTACATCATTACACAAAGTGGTTGTTTCATTGTGCAACCATTGTTACATCATTACACAACGTGGCTGTGTCATTGTGCAACCATTGTTACATCATTACACAACGTGGCTGTGTCATTGTGCAACCATTGTTACATCATTACACAACGTGGCTGTGTCATTGTGCAACCATTGTTACATCATTACACAAAGTGGCTGTGTCATTGTGCATCCATTGTTACATCATTATACAACGTGGCTGTGTCATTGTGCAACCATTGTTACATCAGTACACAAAGTGGTTGTGTCATTGTGCAACCATTGTTACATCATTACACAACGTGGCTGTGTCATTGTGCAACCATTGTTACATCATTACACAACGTGGCTGTGTCATTGTGCAACCATTGTTACATCATTACACAAAGTGGCTGTGTCATTGTGCAACCATTGTTACATCATTATACAATGTGGCTGTGTCATTGTGCAACCATTGTTACATCATTACACAAAGTGGCTGTGTCATTGTGCAACCATTGTTACATCATTACACAAAGTGGCTGTGTCATTGTGCAACCAGTGTTAAATCATTATACAACGTGGCTGTGTCATTGTGCAACCATTGGTACATCATTACACAAAGTGGCTGTGTCATTGTGCAACAATTGTTACATCATTATACAACGTGGCTGTGTCATTCTGCAACGATTGTTACATCATTATACAACGTGGCTGTTTCATTGTGCAACCATTGTTACATCATTATACAACGTGGCTGTGTCATTGTGCAACCATTGTTACATCATTATACAACATGGCTGTGTCATTGTGCAACCATTGTTAAATCATTACACAAAGTGGCTGTGTCATTGTGCATCCATTGTTACATCATTACACAGCGTGGCTGTGTCATTGTGCAACCATTGTTACATCATTACACAACGTGGCTGTGTCATTGTGTAACCATTGTTACATCATTATACAACGTGGCTGTGTCATTGTGCAACCATTGTTACATCATTACACAACGTGGCTGTGTCATTATGCAACCATTGTTACATCATTACACAAAGTGGCTGTGTCATTGTGTAACCATTGTTACATCATTATACAACGTGGCTGTGTCATTGTGCAACCATTGTTACATCATTACACAACGTGGCTGTGTCATTGTGCAACCATTTTTACATCATTACACAAAGTGGCTGTGTCATTGTGTAACCATTGTTACATCATTATACAACGTGGCTGTGTCATTGTGCAACCATTGCTACATCATTACACAACGTGGCTGTGTCATTGTGCAACCATTGTTACATCATTACACAAAGTGGCTGTGTCATTGTGCAACCATTGTTAAATCATTATACCACGTGGCTGTGTCATTGTGCAACCATTGTTACATCATTACACAAAGTGGCTGTGTCATTGTGCAACCATTGTTACATCATTATACAACGTGGCTGTGTCATTGTGCAACCATTGTTACATGATTATACAACATGGCTGTTTCATTGTGCAACCATTGTTACATCATTATACAACGTGGCTGTGTCATTGTGCAACCATTGTTACATCATTATACAACATGGCTGTGTCATTGTGCAACCATTGTTAAATCATTACACAAAGTGGCTGTGTCATTGTGCATCCATTGTTACATCATTACACAACATGGCTGTGTCATTGTGCAACCATTGTTAAATCATTACACAAAGTGGCTGTGTCATTGTGCATCCATTGTTACATCATTACACAACGTGGCTGTGTCATTGTGCAACCATTGTTACATCATTACACAACGTGGCTGTGTCATTGTGCAACCATTGTTACATCATTACACAAAGTGGCTGTGTCATTGTGCAACCATTGTTACATCATTATACAATGTGGCTGTGTCATTGTGCAACCATTGTTACATCATTACACAAAGTGGCTGTGTCATTGTGCAACCATTGTTACATCATTATACAACGTGGCTGTGTCATTGTGCAACCATTGTAACATAATTATACAACTTGGCTGTGTCATTGTGCAACCATTGTTACATCATTACACAAAGTGGCTGTTTCATTGTGCAACCATTGTTACATCATTACACAACGTGGCTGTGTCATTGTGCAACCATTGTTACATCATTACACAACGTGGCTGTGTCATTGTGCAACCATTGTTACATCATTACACAACGTGGCTGTGTCATTGTGCAACCATTGTTACATCATTACACAAAGTGGCTGTGTCATTGTGCAACCATTGTTACATCATTATACAATGTGGCTGTGTCATTGTGCAACCATTGTTACATCATTATACAACGTGGCTGTGTCATTGTGCAACCATTGTTACATCATTACACAAAGTGGCTGTGTCATTGTGCAACCATTGTTACATCATTATACAACGTGGCTGTGTCATTGTGCAACCATTGTAACATAATTATACAACTTCGCTATGTCATTGTGCAACCATTGTTACATCATTACACAAAGTGGCTGTTTCATTGTGCAACCATTGTTACATCATTACACAACGTGGCTGTGTCATTGTGCATCCATTGTTACATCATTACACAACATGGCTGTGTCATTGTGCAACCATTGTTACATCATTACACAACGTGGCTGTGTCATTGTGCAACCATTGTTACATCATTACACAAAGTGGCTGTGTCATTGTGTAACCATTGTTACATCTTTATACAACGTGGCTGTGTCATTGTGCAACCATTGTTACATCATTACACAACGTGGCTGTGTCATTGTGCAACCATTGTTACATCATTACACAACGTGGCTGTGTCATTGTGCAACCATTGTTACATCATTACACAACGTGGCTGTGTCATTGTGCAACCATTGTTACATCATTACACAAAGTGGCTGTGTCATTGTGCAACCATTGTTACATCATTATACAATGTGGCTGTGTCATTGTGCAACCATTGTAACATCATTATACAAAGTGGCTGTATCATTGTGCAACCATTGTTACATCATTACACAAAGTGGCTGTTTCATTGTGCAACCATTGTTACATCATTACACAACGTGGCTGTGTCATTGTGCAACCATTGTTACATCATTACACAACGTGGCTGTGTCATTGTGCAACCATTATTACATCATTACACAAAGTGGCTGTGTCATTGTGCAACCATTGTTACATCATTACACAAAGTGGCTGTGTCATTGTGCATCCATTGTTACATCATTATACAACGTGGCTGTGTCATTGTGCAACCATTGTTACATCAGTACACAAAGTGGTTGTGTCATTGTGCAACCATTGTTACATCATTACACAACGTGGATGTGTCATTGTGCAACCATTGTTACATCATTACACAACGTTTTTTTTCATTGTGCAACCATTGTTACATCATTACACAAAGTGGCTGTGTCATTGTGCAACCATTGTTACATCATTATACAACGTGGCTGTGTCATTGTGCAACCATTGTTACATCATTACACAAAGTGGCTGTGTCATTGTACAACCATTGTTACATCATTACACAAAGTGGCAGTGTCATTGTGCAACCATTGTTAAATCATTATACAACGTGGCTGTGTCATTGTGCAACCATTGTTACATCATTACACAAAGTGGCTGTGTCATTGTGCAACCATTGTTACATCATTATACAACGTGGCTGTGTCATTGTGCAACCATTGTTACATCATTATACAACGTGGCTGTTTCATTGTGCAACCATTGTTACATCATTATACAACGTGGCTGTGTCATTGTGCAACCATTGTTACATCATTATACAACATGGCTGTGTCATTGTGCAACCATTGTTAAATCATTACACAAAGTGGCTGAGTCATTGTGCATCCATTGTTACATCATTACACAACGTGGCTGTGTCATTGTGCAACCATTGTTACATCATTACACAACGTGGCTGTGTCATTGTGCAACTATTGTTACATCATTACACAAAGTGGCTGTGTCATTGTGTAACCATTAGTACATCATTATACAACGTGGCTGTGTCATTGTGCAACCATTGTTACATCCTTACACAACGTGGCTGTGTCATTGTGCAACCATTGTTACATCATTACACAACGTGGCTGTGTCATTGTGCAACCATTGTTACATCATTACACAATGTTGCTGTTTAATTGTGCAACCATTGTTACATCATTACACAAAGTGGCTGTGTCATTGTGCAACCATTGTTAAATCATTACACAACGTGGCTGTGTCATTGTGCAATCATTGTTACATCATTACACAAAGTGGCTGTGTCATTGTGCAACCATTGTTACATCATTATACAACGTGGCTGTGTCATTGTGCAACCATTGTTACATCATTACCCAACGTGGCTGTTTCATTGTGCAACCATTGTTACATCATTATACAACTTGGCTGTGTCATTGTGCAACCATTGTTTCATCATTATACAACGTGGCTGTGCCATTGTGCAACCATTGTTAAATCATTACACAAAGTGGCTGTGTCATTGTGCATCCATTGTTACATCATTACACAACGTGGCTGTGTCATTGTGCAACCATTGTTACATCATTACACAACGTGGCTGTGTCATTGTGCAACCATTGTTACATCATTACACAAAGTGGCTGTGTCATTGTGTAACCATTGTTACATCATCATACAACGTGGCTGTGTCATTGTGCAACCATTGTTACATCATTACACAACGTGGCTGTGCCATTGGGCAAACATTGTTACATCATTACACAAAGTGGATGTGTCATTGTGCAACCATTATTACATCATTATACATTGTGGCTGTGTCATTGTGCAACCATTGTTACATCATTACACAACGTGGCTGTGTCATTGTGCAACCATTGTTACATCATTACACAACGTGGCTGTGTCATTGTGCAACCATTGTTACATCATTACACAACATGGCTGTGACATTGTGCAACCATTGTTACATCATTACATAAAGTGGCTTTGTCATTGTGCAACCATTGTTACATCATTATACAACGTGGCTGTGTCATTGTGCAACCATTGTTACATCATTATAAAACGTGGCTGTGTCATTGTGTAACCATTGTTACATCATTATACAACGTGGCTTTGTCATTGTGCAACCATTGTTACATCATTACACAAAGTGGCTGTGTCATTGTGTAACCATTGTTACATCATTATACAACGTGGCTGTGTCATTGTGCAACCATTGTTACATCATTACACAGCGTGGCTGTGTCATTGTGCAACCATTGTTACATCATTATACAACGTGGCTGTGTCATTGTGCAACCATTGTTACATCATTACACAACGTGGCTCTGTCATTGTGCAACCATTGTTACATCATTACACAAAGTGGCTGTGTCATTGTGCAACCATTGTTACATGATTATACAACGTGGCTGTGTCATTGTGCAACCATTGTAACATCATTATACAACGTGGCTGTATCATTGTGCAACCATTGTTACATCATTACACAAAGTGGTTGTTTCATTGTGCAACCATTGTTACATCATTACACAACGTGGCTGTGTCATTGTGCAACCATTGTTACATCATTACACAACGTGGCTGTGTCATTGTGCAACCATTGTTACATCATTACACAACGTGGCTGTGTCATTGTGCAACCATTGTTACATCATTACACAAAGTGGCTGTGTCATTGTGCATCCATTGTTACATCATTATACAACGTGGCTGTGTCATTGTGCAACCATTGTTACATCAGTACACAAAGTGGTTGTGTCATTGTGCAACCATTGTTACATCATTACACAACGTGGCTGTGTCATTGTGCAACCATTGTTACATCATTACACAACGTGGCTGTGTCATTGTGCAACCATTGTTACATCATTACACAAAGTGGCTGTGTCATTGTGCAACCATTGTTACATCATTATACAATGTGGCTGTGTCATTGTGCAACCATTGTTACATCATTACACAAAGTGGCTGTGTCATTGTGCAACCATTGTTACATCATTACACAAAGTGGCTGTGTCATTGTGCAACCAGTGTTAAATCATTATACAACGTGGCTGTGTCATTGTGCAACCATTGGTACATCATTACACAAAGTGGCTGTGTCATTGTGCAACAATTGTTACATCATTATACAACGTGGCTGTGTCATTCTGCAACGATTGTTACATCATTATACAACGTGGCTGTTTCATTGTGCAACCATTGTTACATCATTATACAACGTGGCTGTGTCATTGTGCAACCATTGTTACATCATTATACAACATGGCTGTGTCATTGTGCAACCATTGTTAAATCATTACACAAAGTGGCTGTGTCATTGTGCATCCATTGTTACATCATTACACAGCGTGGCTGTGTCATTGTGCAACCATTGTTACATCATTACACAACGTGGCTGTGTCATTGTGCAACCATTGTTACATCATTACACAAAGTGGCTGTGTCATTGTGTAACCATTGTTACATCATTATACAACGTGGCTGTGTCATTGTGCAACGATTGTTACATCATTACACAACGTGGCTGTGTCATTGTGCAACCATTGTTACATCATTATACAACGTGGCTGTGTCATTGTGCAACCATTGTTACATCATTATACAACGTGGCTGTGTCATTGTGCAACCATTGTTACATCATTACACAAAGTGGCTGTGTCATTGTGCAACCATTGTTACATCATTACACAACGTGGCTGTGTCATTGTGCAACCATTGTTACATCATTATAAAACGTGGCTGTGTCATTGTGTAACCAGTGTTACATCATTATACAACGTGGCTGTGTCATTGTGCAACTATTGTTACATCATTATACTACGTGGCTGTGTCATTGTGCAACCATTGTTACATCATTACACAAAGTGGCTGTGTCATTGTGCAACCATTGTTACATCATTATACAATGTGGCTTTGTCATTGTGCAACCATTGTTACATCATTACACAAAGTGGCTGTGTCATTGTGCAACCATTGTTACATCATTACACAAAGTGGCTGTGTCATTGTGCAACCATTGTTAAATCATTATACAACGTGGCTGTGTCATTGTGCAACCATTGTTACATCATTACACAACGTGGCTGTGTCATTGTGCAACCATTGTTACATCATTATACAACGTAGCTGTGTCATTGTGCAACCATTGTTACATCATTATACAACATGGCTGTGTCATTGTGCAACCATTGTTACATCATTACACAAAGTGGCTGTGTCATTGTGCATCCATTGTTACATCATTACACAACGTGGCTGTGTCATTGTGCAACCATTGTTACATCATTACACAACGTGGCTGTGTCATTGTGCAACCATTGTTACATCATTACAAAAAGTGGCTGTGTCATTGTGAAACCATTGTTACATCATTACACAAAGTGGCTGTGTCATTTTGCAACCATTGTTAAATCATTACACAACATGGCTGTGTCATTGTGCAATCATTGTTACATCATTACACAAAGTGGCTGTGTCATTGTGCAACCATTGTTACATCATTATACAACGTGGCTGTGTCATTGTGCAACCATTGTTACATCATTACCCAACGTGGCTGTTTCATTGTGCAACCATTGTTACATCATTATACAACTTGGCTGTGTCATTGTGCAACCATTGTTAAATCATTACACAAAGTGGCTGTGTCATTGTGCATCCATTGTTACATCATTACACAACATGGCTGTGTCATTGTGCAACCATTGTTACATCATTACACAACGTGGCTGTGTCATTGTGCAACCATTGTTACATCATTACACAAAGTGGCTGTGTCATTGTGTAACCATTGTTACATCTTTATACAACGTGGCTGTGTCATTGTGCAACCATTGTTACATCATTACACAACGTGGCTGTGTCATTGTGCAACCATTGTTACATCATTACACAACGTGGCTGTGTCATTGTGCAACCATTGTTACATCATTACACAACGTGGCTGTGTCATTGTGCAACCATTGTTACATCATTACACAAAGTGGCTGTGTCATTGTGCAACCATTGTTACATCATTATACAATGTGGCTGTGTCATTGTGCAACCATTGTAACATCATTATACAAAGTGGCTGTATCATTGTGCAACCATTGTTACATCATTACACAAAGTGGCTGTTTCATTGTGCAACCATTGTTACATCATTACACAACGTGGCTGTGTCATTGTGCAACCATTGTTACATCATTACACAACGTGGCTGTGTCATTGTGCAACCATTGTTACATCATTACACAAAGTGGCTGTGTCATTGTGCAACCATTGTTACATCATTACACAAAGTGGCTGTGTCATTGTGCATCCATTGTTACATCATTATACAACGTGGCTGTGTCATTGTGCAACCATTGTTACATCAGTACACAAAGTGGTTGTGTCATTGTGCAACCATTGTTACATCATTACACAACGTGGATGTGTCATTGTGCAACCATTGTTACATCATTACACAACGTGGCTGTGTCATTGTGCAACCATTGTTACATCATTACACAAAGTGGCTGTGTCATTGTGCAACCATTGTTACATCATTATACAACTTGGCTGTGTCATTGTGCAACCATTGTTACATCATTACACAAAGTGGCTGTGTCATTGTGCAACCATTGTTACATCATTACACAAAGTGGCAGTGTCATTGTGCAACCATTGTTAAATCATTATACAACGTGGCTGTGTCATTGTGCAACCATTGTTACATCATTACAAAAAGTGGCTGTGTCATTGTGCAACCATTGTTACATCATTATACAACGTGGCTGTGTCATTGTGCAACCATTGTTACATCATTATACAACGTGGCTGTTTCATTGTGCAACCATTGTTACATCATTATACAACGTGGCTGTGTCATTGTGCAACCATTGTTACATCATTATACAACATGTCTGTGTCATTGTTCAACCATTGTTAAATCATTACACAAAGTGGCTGAGTCATTGTGCATCCATTGTTACATCATTACACAACGTGGCTGTGTCATTGTGCAACCATTGTTACATCATTACACAACGTGGCTGTGTCATTGTGCAACTATTGTTACATCATTACACAAAGTGGCTGTGTCATTGTGTAACCATTAGTACATCATTATACAACGTGGCTGTGTCATTGTGCAACCATTGTTACATCATTACACAACGTGGCTGTGTCATTGTGCAACCATTGTTACATCATTATACAACGTGGCTGTGTCATTGTGCAACCATTGTTAAATCATTACACAAAGTGGCTGTGTCATTGTGCATCCATTGTTACATCATTACACAACATGGCTGTGTCATTGTGCAACCATTGTTACATCATTACACAACGTGGCTGTGTCATTGTGCAACCATTGTTACATCATTACACAAAGTGGCTGTGTCATTGTGTAACCATTGTTACATCTTTATACAACGTGGCTGTGTCATTGTGCAACCATTGTTACATCATTACACAACGTGGCTGTGTCATTGTGCAACCATTGTTACATCATTACACAACGTGGCTGTGTCATTGTGCAACCATTGTTACATCATTACACAACGTGGCTGTGTCATTGTGCAACCATTGTTACATCATTACACAAAGTGGCTGTGTCATTGTGCAACCATTGTTACATCATTATACAATGTGGCTGTGTCATTGTGCAACCATTGTAACATCATTATACAAAGTGGCTGTATCATTGTGCAACCATTGTTACATCATTACACAAAGTGGCTGTTTCATTGTGCAACCATTGTTACATCATTACACAACGTGGTTGTGTCATTGTGCAACCATTGTTACATCATTACACAACGTGGCTGTGTCATTGTGCAACCATTGTTACATCATTACACAAAGTGGCTGTGTCATTGTGCAACCATTGTTACATCATTACACAAAGTGGCTGTGTCATTGTGCATCCATTGTTACATCATTATACAACGTGGCTGTGTCATTGTGCAACCATTGTTACATCAGTACACAAAGTGGTTGTGTCATTGTGCAACCATTGTTACATCATTACACAACGTGGATGTGTCATTGTGCAACCATTGTTACATCATTACACAACGTGGCTGTGTCATTGTGCAACCATTGTTACATCATTACACAAAGTGGCTGTGTCATTGTGCAACCATTGTTACATCATTATACAACTTGGCTGTGTCATTGTGCAACCATTGTTACATCATTACACAAAGTGGCTGTGTCATTGTGCAACCATTGTTACATCATTACACAAAGTGGCAGTGTCATTGTGCAACCATTGTTAAATCATTATACAACGTGGCTGTGTCATTGTGCAACCATTGTTACATCATTACAAAAAGTGGCTGTGTCATTGTGCAACCATTGTTACATCATTATACAACGTGGCTGTGTCATTGTGCAACCATTGTTACATCATTATACAACGTGGCTGTTTCATTGTGCAACCATTGTTACATCATTATACAACGTGGCTGTGTCATTGTGCAACCATTGTTACATCATTATACAACATGTCTGTGTCATTGTGCAACCATTGTTAAATCATTACACAAAGTGGCTGAGTCATTGTGCATCCATTGTTACATCATTACACAACGTGGCTGTGTCATTGTGCAACCATTGTTACATCATTACACAACGTGGCTGTGTCATTGTGCAACTATTGTTACATCATTACACAAAGTGGCTGTGTCATTGTGTAACCATTAGTACATCATTATACAATGTGGCTGTGTCATTGTGCAACCATTGTTACATCATTACACAACGTGGCTGTGTCATTGTGCAACCATTGTTACATCATTATACAACGTGGCTGTGTCATTGTGCAACCATTGTTACATCATTATACAACGTGGCTGTGTCATTGTGCAACAATTGTTACATCATTACACAAAGTGGGTGTGTCATTGTGCAACCATTGTTACATCATTATACAACATGGCTGTGTCATTGTGCAACCATTGTTACATCATTACACAACGTGGCTGTGTCATTGTGCAACCATTGTTACATCATTACACAACGTGGCTGTGTCATTGTGCAACCATTGTTACATCAATACACAACGTGGCTGTGTCATTGTGCAACCATTGTTACATCATTACACAAAGTGGCTGTGTCATTGTGCAACCATTGTTACATCATTATACAATGTGGCTGTGTCATTGTGCAACCATTGTTACATCAGTACACAACGTGGCTGTGTCATTGTGCAACCATTGTTACATCCTTACACAACGTGGCTGTGTCATTGTGCAACCATTGTTACATCATTACACAACGTGGCTGTGTCATTGTGCAACCATTGTTACATCATTACACAAAGTGGCTGTGTCATTGTGCAACCATTGTTACATCATTACACAATGTGGCTGTGTCATTGTGCAACCATTGTTACATCATTACACAATGTGGCTGTGTCATTGTGCAACCATTGTTACATCATTACACAACGTGGCTGTGTCATTGTGCAACCATTGTTACATCATTACACAAAGTGGCTGTGTCATTGTGCAACCATTGTTACATCATTACACAACGTGGCTGTGTCATTGTGCAACCATTGTTACATCCTTACACAACGTGGCTGTGTCATTGTGCAACCATTGTTACATCATTACACAACGTGGCTGTGTCATTGTGCTACCATTGTTACATCATTACACAAAGTGGCTGTGTCATTGTGCAACCATTGTTATATCATTACACAACATGGCTGTGTCAATGTGCAACCATTGTTACATCATTACACAAGGTGGTTGTGTCATTGTGCAACCATTGTTACATCATTACACAAAGTGGCTGTGTCATTGTGCAACCATTGTTACATCATTATACAATGTGGCTGTGTCATTGTGCAACCATTGTTACATCATTACACAAAGTGGCTGTGCAATTGTGCAACCATTGTTACATCATTACACAACATGGCTGTGTCATTGTGCAACCATTGTTACATCATTACACAACGTGGCTGTGTCATTGTGCAACCATTGTTACATCATTACACAACGTGGCTGTGTCATTGTGCAACCATTGTTACATCATTACACAACGTGGCTGTGTCATTGTGCAACCATTGTTACATTATTACACAACGTGGCTGTGTCATTGTGCAACCATTGTTACATCATTACATAAAGTGGCTGTGTCATTGTGCAACAATTGTTACATCATTACACAAAGTGGCTGTGTCATTGTGCAACCATTGTTAAATCATTATACAACGTGGCTGTGTCATTGTGCAACCATTGTTACATCATTACACAACGTGGCTGTGTCATTGTGCAACCATTGTTACATCATTATACAACGTGGCTGTATCATTGTGCAACCATTGTTACATCATTATACAACGTGGCTGTGTCATTGTGCAACCATTGTTACATCATTACACAAAGTGGCTGTGTCATTGTGCATCCATTGTTACATCATTACACAACGTGGCTGTGTCATTGTGCATCCATTCTTACATCATTACACAACGTGGCTGTGTCATTGTGCATCCATTGTTACATCATTACACAACGTGGCTGTGTCATTGTGCATCCATTGTTACATCATTACACAACGTGGCTGTGTCATTGTGCAACCATTGTTACATCATTACAAAAAGTGGCTGTGTCATTGTGAAACCATTGTTACATCATTACACAAAGTGGCTGTGTCATTGTGCAACCATTGTTAAATCATTACACAACGTGGCTGTGTCATTGTGCAATCATTGTTACATCATTACACAAAGTGGCTGTGTCATTGTGCAACCATTGTTACATCATTATACAACGTGGCTGTGTCATTGTGCAACCATTGTTACATCATTACCCAACGTGGCTGTTTCATTGTGCAACCATTGTTACATCATTATACAACGTGGCTGTGTCATTGTGCAACCATTGTTACATCATTATACAACGTGGCTGTGTCATTGTGCAACCATTGTTAAATCATTACACAAAGTGGCTGTGTCATTGTGCATCCATTGTTACATCATTACACAACGTGGCTGTGTCATTGTGCAACCATTGTTACATCATTACACAACGTGGCTGTGTCATTGTGCAACCATTGTTACATCATTATACAACGTGGCTGTGTCATTGTGCAACCATTGTTACATCATTACACAACGTGGCTGTGTCATTGTGCAACCATTGTTACATCATTACACAAAGTGGCTGTGTCATTGTGCAACCATTGTTACATCATTATACAATGTGGCTGTGTCATTGTGCAACCATTGTAACATCATTATACAACGTGGCTGTATCATTGTGCAACCATTGTTACATCATTACACAAAGTGGCTGTGTCATTGTGCAACCATTGTTACATCATTACACAAAGTGGCTGTGTCATTGTGCAACCATTGTTACATCATTATACAATGTGGCTGTGTCATTGTGCAACCATTGTTACATCATTATACAACGTGGCTGTGTCATTGTGCAACCATTGTTACATCATTACACAAAGTGGCTGTGTCATTGTGCAACCATTGTTACATCATTATACAACGTGGCTGTGTCATTGCGCAACCATTGTAACATAATTATACAACTTGGCTATGTCATTGTGCAACCATTGTTACATCATTACACAACGTGGCTGTGTCATTGTGCAACCATTGTTACATCATTATACAACGTGGCTGTGTCATTGTGCAACCATTGTTACATCATTATACAACGTGGCTGTGTCATTGTGCAACCATTGTTACATCATTACACAAAGTGGCTGTGTCATTGTGCAACCATTGTTACATCATTACACAACGTGGCTGTGTCATTGTGCAACCATTGTTACATCATTATAAAACGTGGCTGTGTCATTGTGTAACCAGTGTTACATCATTATACAACGTGGCTGTGTCATTGTGCAACTATTGTTACATCATTATACTACGTGGCTGTGTCATTGTGCAACCATTGTTACATCATTACACAAAGTGGCTGTGTCATTGTGCAACCATTGTTACATCATTATACAATGTGGCTTTGTCATTGTGCAACCATTGTTACATCATTACACAAAGTGGCTGTGTCATTGTGCAACCATTGTTACATCATTACACAAAGTGGCTGTGTCATTGTGCAACCATTGTTAAATCATTATACAACGTGGCTGTGTCATTGTGCAACCATTGTTACATCATTACACAACGTGGCTGTGTCATTGTGCAACCATTGTTACATCATTATACAACGTAGCTGTGTCATTGTGCAACCATTGTTACATCATTATACAACATGGCTGTGTCATTGTGCAACCATTGTTACATCATTACACAAAGTGGCTGTGTCATTGTGCATCCATTGTTACATCATTACACAACGTGGCTGTGTCATTGTGCAACCATTGTTACATCATTACACAACGTGGCTGTGTCATTGTGCAACCATTGTTACATCATTACAAAAAGTGGCTGTGTCATTGTGAAACCATTGTTACATCATTACACAAAGTGGCTGTGTCATTTTGCAACCATTGTTAAATCATTACACAACATGGCTGTGTCATTGTGCAATCATTGTTACATCATTACACAAAGTGGCTGTGTCATTGTGCAACCATTGTTACATCATTATACAACGTGGCTGTGTCATTGTGCAACCATTGTTACATCATTACCCAACGTGGCTGTTTCATTGTGCAACCATTGTTACATCATTATACAACTTGGCTGTGTCATTGTGCAACCATTGTTAAATCATTACACAAAGTGGCTGTGTCATTGTGCATCCATTGTTACATCATTACACAACATGGCTGTGTCATTGTGCAACCATTGTTACATCATTACACAACGTGGCTGTGTCATTGTGCAACCATTGTTACATCATTACACAAAGTGGCTGTGTCATTGTGTAACCATTGTTACATCTTTATACAACGTGGCTGTGTCATTGTGCAACCATTGTTACATCATTACACAACGTGGCTGTGTCATTGTGCAACCATTGTTACATCATTACACAACGTGGCTGTGTCATTGTGCAACCATTGTTACATCATTACACAACGTGGCTGTGTCATTGTGCAACCATTGTTACATCATTACACAAAGTGGCTGTGTCATTGTGCAACCATTGTTACATCATTATACAATGTGGCTGTGTCATTGTGCAACCATTGTAACATCATTATACAAAGTGGCTGTATCATTGTGCAACCATTGTTACATCATTACACAAAGTGGCTGTTTCATTGTGCAACCATTGTTACATCATTACACAACGTGGCTGTGTCATTGTGCAACCATTGTTACATCATTACACAACGTGGCTGTGTCATTGTGCAACCATTGTTACATCATTACACAAAGTGGCTGTGTCATTGTGCAACCATTGTTACATCATTACACAAAGTGGCTGTGTCATTGTGCATCCATTGTTACATCATTATACAACGTGGCTGTGTCATTGTGCAACCATTGTTACATCAGTACACAAAGTGGTTGTGTCATTGTGCAACCATTGTTACATCATTACACAACGTGGATGTGTCATTGTGCAACCATTGTTACATCATTACACAACGTGGCTGTGTCATTGTGCAACCATTGTTACATCATTACACAAAGTGGCTGTGTCATTGTGCAACCATTGTTACATCATTATACAACTTGGCTGTGTCATTGTGCAACCATTGTTACATCATTACACAAAGTGGCTGTGTCATTGTGCAACCATTGTTACATCATTACACAAAGTGGCAGTGTCATTGTGCAACCATTGTTAAATCATTATACAACGTGGCTGTGTCATTGTGCAACCATTGTTACATCATTACAAAAAGTGGCTGTGTCATTGTGCAACCATTGTTACATCATTATACAACGTGGCTGTGTCATTGTGCAACCATTGTTACATCATTATACAACGTGGCTGTTTCATTGTGCAACCATTGTTACATCATTATACAACGTGGCTGTGTCATTGTGCAACCATTGTTACATCATTATACAACATGTCTGTGTCATTGTTCAACCATTGTTAAATCATTACACAAAGTGGCTGAGTCATTGTGCATCCATTGTTACATCATTACACAACGTGGCTGTGTCATTGTGCAACCATTGTTACATCATTACACAACGTGGCTGTGTCATTGTGCAACTATTGTTACATCATTACACAAAGTGGCTGTGTCATTGTGTAACCATTAGTACATCATTATACAACGTGGCTGTGTCATTGTGCAACCATTGTTACATCATTACACAACGTGGCTGTGTCATTGTGCAACCATTGTTACATCATTATACAACGTGGCTGTGTCATTGTGCAACCATTGTTAAATCATTACACAAAGTGGCTGTGTCATTGTGCATCCATTGTTACATCATTACACAACATGGCTGTGTCATTGTGCAACCATTGTTACATCATTACACAACGTGGCTGTGTCATTGTGCAACCATTGTTACATCATTACACAAAGTGGCTGTGTCATTGTGTAACCATTGTTACATCTTTATACAACGTGGCTGTGTCATTGTGCAACCATTGTTACATCATTACACAACGTGGCTGTGTCATTGTGCAACCATTGTTACATCATTACACAACGTGGCTGTGTCATTGTGCAACCATTGTTACATCATTACACAACGTGGCTGTGTCATTGTGCAACCATTGTTACATCATTACACAAAGTGGCTGTGTCATTGTGCAACCATTGTTACATCATTATACAATGTGGCTGTGTCATTGTGCAACCATTGTAACATCATTATACAAAGTGGCTGTATCATTGTGCAACCATTGTTACATCATTACACAAAGTGGCTGTTTCATTGTGCAACCATTGTTACATCATTACACAACGTGGTTGTGTCATTGTGCAACCATTGTTACATCATTACACAACGTGGCTGTGTCATTGTGCAACCATTGTTACATCATTACACAAAGTGGCTGTGTCATTGTGCAACCATTGTTACATCATTACACAAAGTGGCTGTGTCATTGTGCATCCATTGTTACATCATTATACAACGTGGCTGTGTCATTGTGCAACCATTGTTACATCAGTACACAAAGTGGTTGTGTCATTGTGCAACCATTGTTACATCATTACACAACGTGGATGTGTCATTGTGCAACCATTGTTACATCATTACACAACGTGGCTGTGTCATTGTGCAACCATTGTTACATCATTACACAAAGTGGCTGTGTCATTGTGCAACCATTGTTACATCATTATACAACTTGGCTGTGTCATTGTGCAACCATTGTTACATCATTACACAAAGTGGCTGTGTCATTGTGCAACCATTGTTACATCATTACACAAAGTGGCAGTGTCATTGTGCAACCATTGTTAAATCATTATACAACGTGGCTGTGTCATTGTGCAACCATTGTTACATCATTACAAAAAGTGGCTGTGTCATTGTGCAACCATTGTTACATCATTATACAACGTGGCTGTGTCATTGTGCAACCATTGTTACATCATTATACAACGTGGCTGTTTCATTGTGCAACCATTGTTACATCATTATACAACGTGGCTGTGTCATTGTGCAACCATTGTTACATCATTATACAACATGTCTGTGTCATTGTGCAACCATTGTTAAATCATTACACAAAGTGGCTGAGTCATTGTGCATCCATTGTTACATCATTACACAACGTGGCTGTGTCATTGTGCAACCATTGTTACATCATTACACAACGTGGCTGTGTCATTGTGCAACTATTGTTACATCATTACACAAAGTGGCTGTGTCATTGTGTAACCATTAGTACATCATTATACAATGTGGCTGTGTCATTGTGCAACCATTGTTACATCATTACACAACGTGGCTGTGTCATTGTGCAACCATTGTTACATCATTATACAACGTGGCTGTGTCATTGTGCAACCATTGTTACATCATTATACAACGTGGCTGTGTCATTGTGCAACAATTGTTACATCATTACACAAAGTGGGTGTGTCATTGTGCAACCATTGTTACATCATTATACAACATGGCTGTGTCATTGTGCAACCATTGTTACATCATTACACAACGTGGCTGTGTCATTGTGCAACCATTGTTACATCATTACACAACGTGGCTGTGTCATTGTGCAACCATTGTTACATCAATACACAACGTGGCTGTGTCATTGTGCAACCATTGTTACATCATTACACAAAGTGGCTGTGTCATTGTGCAACCATTGTTACATCATTATACAATGTGGCTGTGTCATTGTGCAACCATTGTTACATCAGTACACAACGTGGCTGTGTCATTGTGCAACCATTGTTACATCCTTACACAACGTGGCTGTGTCATTGTGCAACCATTGTTACATCATTACACAACGTGGCTGTGTCATTGTGCAACCATTGTTACATCATTACACAAAGTGGCTGTGTCATTGTGCAACCATTGTTACATCATTACACAATGTGGCTGTGTCATTGTGCAACCATTGTTACATCATTACACAATGTGGCTGTGTCATTGTGCAACCATTGTTACATCATTACACAACGTGGCTGTGTCATTGTGCAACCATTGTTACATCATTACACAAAGTGGCTGTGTCATTGTGCAACCATTGTTACATCATTACACAACGTGGCTGTGTCATTGTGCAACCATTGTTACATCCTTACACAACGTGGCTGTGTCATTGTGCAACCATTGTTACATCATTACACAACGTGGCTGTGTCATTGTGCTACCATTGTTACATCATTACACAAAGTGGCTGTGTCATTGTGCAACCATTGTTATATCATTACACAACATGGCTGTGTCAATGTGCAACCATTGTTACATCATTACACAAGGTGGTTGTGTCATTGTGCAACCATTGTTACATCATTACACAAAGTGGCTGTGTCATTGTGCAACCATTGTTACATCATTATACAATGTGGCTGTGTCATTGTGCAACCATTGTTACATCATTACACAAAGTGGCTGTGCAATTGTGCAACCATTGTTACATCATTACACAACATGGCTGTGTCATTGTGCAACCATTGTTACATCATTACACAACGTGGCTGTGTCATTGTGCAACCATTGTTACATCATTACACAACGTGGCTGTGTCATTGTGCAACCATTGTTACATCATTACACAACGTGGCTGTGTCATTGTGCAACCATTGTTACATTATTACACAACGTGGCTGTGTCATTGTGCAACCATTGTTACATCATTACATAAAGTGGCTGTGTCATTGTGCAACAATTGTTACATCATTACACAAAGTGGCTGTGTCATTGTGCAACCATTGTTAAATCATTATACAACGTGGCTGTGTCATTGTGCAACCATTGTTACATCATTACACAACGTGGCTGTGTCATTGTGCAACCATTGTTACATCATTATACAACGTGGCTGTATCATTGTGCAACCATTGTTACATCATTATACAACGTGGCTGTGTCATTGTGCAACCATTGTTACATCATTACACAAAGTGGCTGTGTCATTGTGCATCCATTGTTACATCATTACACAACGTGGCTGTGTCATTGTGCATCCATTCTTACATCATTACACAACGTGGCTGTGTCATTGTGCATCCATTGTTACATCATTACACAACGTGGCTGTGTCATTGTGCATCCATTGTTACATCATTACACAACGTGGCTGTGTCATTGTGCAACCATTGTTACATCATTACAAAAAGTGGCTGTGTCATTGTGAAACCATTGTTACATCATTACACAAAGTGGCTGTGTCATTGTGCAACCATTGTTAAATCATTACACAACGTGGCTGTGTCATTGTGCAATCATTGTTACATCATTACACAAAGTGGCTGTGTCATTGTGCAACCATTGTTACATCATTATACAACGTGGCTGTGTCATTGTGCAACCATTGTTACATCATTACCCAACGTGGCTGTTTCATTGTGCAACCATTGTTACATCATTATACAACGTGGCTGTGTCATTGTGCAACCATTGTTACATCATTATACAACGTGGCTGTGTCATTGTGCAACCATTGTTAAATCATTACACAAAGTGGCTGTGTCATTGTGCATCCATTGTTACATCATTACACAACGTGGCTGTGTCATTGTGCAACCATTGTTACATCATTACACAACGTGGCTGTGTCATTGTGCAACCATTGTTACATCATTATACAACGTGGCTGTGTCATTGTGCAACCATTGTTACATCATTACACAACGTGGCTGTGTCATTGTGCAACCATTGTTACATCATTACACAAAGTGGCTGTGTCATTGTGCAACCATTGTTACATCATTATACAATGTGGCTGTGTCATTGTGCAACCATTGTAACATCATTATACAACGTGGCTGTATCATTGTGCAACCATTGTTACATCATTACACAAAGTGGCTGTGTCATTGTGCAACCATTGTTACATCATTACACAAAGTGGCTGTGTCATTGTGCAACCATTGTTACATCATTATACAATGTGGCTGTGTCATTGTGCAACCATTGTTACATCATTATACAACGTGGCTGTGTCATTGTGCAACCATTGTTACATCATTACACAAAGTGGCTGTGTCATTGTGCAACCATTGTTACATCATTATACAACGTGGCTGTGTCATTGTGCAACCATTGTAACATAATTATACAACTTGGCTATGTCATTGTGCAACCATTGTTACATCATTACACAAAGTGGCTGTTTCATTGTGCAACCATTGTTACATCATTACACAACGTGGCTGTGTCATTGTGCATCCATTGTTACATCATTACACAACATGGCTGTGTCATTGTGCAACCATTGTTACATCATTACACAACGTGGCTGTGTCATTGTGCAACCATTGTTACATCATTACACAAAGTGGCTGTGTCATTGTGTAACCATTGTTACATCTTTATACAACGTGGCTGTGTCATTGTGCAACCATTGTTACATCATTACACAACGTGGCTGTGTCATTGTGCAACCATTGTTACATCATTACACAACGTGGCTGTGTCATTGTGCAACCATTGTTACATCATTACACAACGTGGCTGTGTCATTGTGCAACCATTGTTACATCATTACACAAAGTGGCTGTGTCATTGTGCAACCATTGTTACATCATTATACAATGTGGCTGTGTCATTGTGCAACCATTGTAACATCATTATACAAAGTGGCTGTATCATTGTGCAACCATTGTTACATCATTACACAAAGTGGCTGTTTCATTGTGCAACCATTGTTACATCATTACACAACGTGGCTGTGTCATTGTGCAACCATTGTTACATCATTACACAACGTGGCTGTGTCATTGTGCAACCATTATTACATCATTACACAAAGTGGCTGTGTCATTGTGCAACCATTGTTACATCATTACACAAAGTGGCTGTGTCATTGTGCATCCATTGTTACATCATTATACAACGTGGCTGTGTCATTGTGCAACCATTGTTACATCAGTACACAAAGTGGTTGTGTCATTGTGCAACCATTGTTACATCATTACACAACGTGGATGTGTCATTGTGCAACCATTGTTACATCATTACACAACGTGGTTTTGTCATTGTGCAACCATTGTTACATCATTACACAAAGTGGCTGTGTCATTGTGCAACCATTGTTACATCATTATACAACGTGGCTGTGTCATTGTGCAACCATTGTTACATCATTACACAAAGTGGCTGTGTCATTGTACAACCATTGTTACATCATTACACAAAGTGGCAGTATCATTGTGCAACCATTGTTAAATCATTATACAACGTGGCTGTGTCATTGTGCAACCATTGTTACATCATTACAAAAAGTGGCTGTGTCATTGTGCAACCATTGTTACATCATTATACAACGTGGCTGTGTCATTGTGCAACCATTGTTACATCATTATACAACGTGGCTGTTTCATTGTGCAACCATTGTTACATCATTATACAACGTGGCTGTGTCATTGTGCAACCATTGTTACATCATTATACAACATGTCTGTGTCATTGTGCAACCATTGTTAAATCATTACACAAAGTGGCTGAGTCATTGTGCATCCATTGTTACATCATTACACAACGTGGCTGTGTCATTGTGCAACCATTGTTACATCATTACACAACGTGGCTGTGTCATTGTGCAACTATTGTTACATCATTACACAAAGTGGCTGTGTCATTGTGTAACCATTAGTACATCATTATACAATGTGGCTGTGTCATTGTGCAACCATTGTTACATCATTACACAACGTGGCTGTGTCATTGTGCAACCATTGTTACATCATTATACAACGTGGCTGTGTCATTGTGCAACCATTGTTACATCATTATACAACGTGGCTGTGTCATTGTGCAACAATTGTTACATCATTACACAAAGTGGGTGTGTCATTGTGCAACCATTGTTACATCATTATACAACATGGCTGTGTCATTGTGCAACCATTGTTACATCATTACACAACGTGGCTGTGTCATTGTGCAACCATTGTTACATCATTACACAACGTGGCTGTGTCATTGTGCAACCATTGTTACATCAATACACAACGTGGCTGTGTCATTGTGCAACCATTGTTACATCATTACACAAAGTGGCTGTGTCATTGTGCAACCATTGTTACATCATTATACAATGTGGCTGTGTCATTGTGCAACCATTGTTACATCAGTACACAACGTGGCTGTGTCATTGTGCAACCATTGTTACATCCTTACACAACGTGGCTGTGTCATTGTGCAACCATTGTTACATCATTACACAACGTGGCTGTGTCATTGTGCAACCATTGTTACATCATTACACAATGTGGCTGTGTCATTGTGCAACCATTGTTACATCATTACACAACGTGGCTGTGTCATTGTGCAACCATTGTTACATCATTACACAAAGTGGCTGTGTCATTGTGCAACCATTGTTACATCATTACACAACGTGGCTGTGTCATTGTGCAACCATTGTTACATCCTTACACAACGTGGCTGTGTCATTGTGCAACCATTGTTACATCATTACACAACGTGGCTGTGTCATTGTGCTACCATTGTTACATCATTACACAAAGTGGCTGTGTCATTGTGCAACCATTGTTATATCATTACACAACATGGCTGTGTCAATGTGCAACCATTGTTACATCATTACACAAGGTGGTTGTGTCATTGTGCAACCATTGTTACATCATTACACAAAGTGGCTGTGTCATTGTGCAACCATTGTTACATCATTATACAATGTGGCTGTGTCATTGTGCAACCATTGTTACATCATTACACAAAGTGGCTGTGCAATTGTGCAACCATTGTTACATCATTACACAACATGGCTGTGTCATTGTGCAACCATTGTTACATCATTACACAACGTGGCTGTGTCATTGTGCAACCATTGTTACATCATTACACAACGTGGCTGTGTCATTGTGCAACCATTGTTACATCATTACACAACGTGGCTGTGTCATTGTGCAACCATTGTTACATTATTACACAACGTGGCTGTGTCATTGTGCAACCATTGTTACATCATTACATAAAGTGGCTGTGTCATTGTGCAACAATTGTTACATCATTACACAAAGTGGCTGTGTCATTGTGCAACCATTGTTAAATCATTATACAACGTGGCTGTGTCATTGTGCAACCATTGTTACATCATTACACAACGTGGCTGTGTCATTGTGCAACCATTGTTACATCATTATACAACGTGGCTGTATCATTGTGCAACCATTGTTACATCATTATACAACGTGGCTGTGTCATTGTGCAACCATTGTTACATCATTACACAAAGTGGCTGTGTCATTGTGCATCCATTGTTACATCATTACACAACGTGGCTGTGTCATTGTGCATCCATTCTTACATCATTACACAACGTGGCTGTGTCATTGTGCATCCATTGTTACATCATTACACAACGTGGCTGTGTCATTGTGCATCCATTGTTACATCATTACACAACGTGGCTGTGTCATTGTGCAACCATTGTTACATCATTACAAAAAGTGGCTGTGTCATTGTGAAACCATTGTTACATCATTACACAAAGTGGCTGTGTCATTGTGCAACCATTGTTAAATCATTACACAACGTGGCTGTGTCATTGTGCAATCATTGTTACATCATTACACAAAGTGGCTGTGTCATTGTGCAACCATTGTTACATCATTATACAACGTGGCTGTGTCATTGTGCAACCATTGTTACATCATTACCCAACGTGGCTGTTTCATTGTGCAACCATTGTTACATCATTATACAACGTGGCTGTGTCATTGTGCAACCATTGTTACATCATTATACAACGTGGCTGTGTCATTGTGCAACCATTGTTAAATCATTACACAAAGTGGCTGTGTCATTGTGCATCCATTGTTACATCATTACACAACGTGGCTGTGTCATTGTGCAACCATTGTTACATCATTACACAACGTGGCTGTGTCATTGTGCAACCATTGTTACATCATTATACAACGTGGCTGTGTCATTGTGCAACCATTGTTACATCATTACACAACGTGGCTGTGTCATTGTGCAACCATTGTTACATCATTACACAAAGTGGCTGTGTCATTGTGCAACCATTGTTACATCATTATACAATGTGGCTGTGTCATTGTGCAACCATTGTAACATCATTATACAACGTGGCTGTATCATTGTGCAACCATTGTTACATCATTACACAAAGTGGCTGTGTCATTGTGCAACCATTGTTACATCATTACACAAAGTGGCTGTGTCATTGTGCAACCATTGTTACATCATTATACAATGTGGCTGTGTCATTGTGCAACCATTGTTACATCATTATACAACGTGGCTGTGTCATTGTGCAACCATTGTTACATCATTACACAAAGTGGCTGTGTCATTGTGCAACCATTGTTACATCATTATACAACGTGGCTGTGTCATTGCGCAACCATTGTAACATAATTATACAACTTGGCTATGTCATTGTGCAACCATTGTTACATCATTACACAACGTGGCTGTGTCATTGTGCAACCATTGTTACATCATTATACAACGTGGCTGTGTCATTGTGCAACCATTGTTACATCATTATACAACGTGGCTGTGTCATTGTGCAACCATTGTTACATCATTACACAAAGTGGCTGTGTCATTGTGCAACCATTGTTACATCATTACACAACGTGGCTGTGTCATTGTGCAACCATTGTTACATCATTATAAAACGTGGCTGTGTCATTGTGTAACCAGTGTTACATCATTATACAACGTGGCTGTGTCATTGTGCAACTATTGTTACATCATTATACTACGTGGCTGTGTCATTGTGCAACCATTGTTACATCATTACACAAAGTGGCTGTGTCATTGTGCAACCATTGTTACATCATTATACAATGTGGCTTTGTCATTGTGCAACCATTGTTACATCATTACACAAAGTGGCTGTGTCATTGTGCAACCATTGTTACATCATTACACAAAGTGGCTGTGTCATTGTGCAACCATTGTTAAATCATTATACAACGTGGCTGTGTCATTGTGCAACCATTGTTACATCATTACACAACGTGGCTGTGTCATTGTGCAACCATTGTTACATCATTATACAACGTAGCTGTGTCATTGTGCAACCATTGTTACATCATTATACAACATGGCTGTGTCATTGTGCAACCATTGTTACATCATTACACAAAGTGGCTGTGTCATTGTGCATCCATTGTTACATCATTACACAACGTGGCTGTGTCATTGTGCAACCATTGTTACATCATTACACAACGTGGCTGTGTCATTGTGCAACCATTGTTACATCATTACAAAAAGTGGCTGTGTCATTGTGAAACCATTGTTACATCATTACACAAAGTGGCTGTGTCATTTTGCAACCATTGTTAAATCATTACACAACATGGCTGTGTCATTGTGCAATCATTGTTACATCATTACACAAAGTGGCTGTGTCATTGTGCAACCATTGTTACATCATTATACAACGTGGCTGTGTCATTGTGCAACCATTGTTACATCATTACCCAACGTGGCTGTTTCATTGTGCAACCATTGTTACATCATTATACAACTTGGCTGTGTCATTGTGCAACCATTGTTAAATCATTACACAAAGTGGCTGTGTCATTGTGCATCCATTGTTACATCATTACACAACATGGCTGTGTCATTGTGCAACCATTGTTACATCATTACACAACGTGGCTGTGTCATTGTGCAACCATTGTTACATCATTACACAAAGTGGCTGTGTCATTGTGTAACCATTGTTACATCTTTATACAACGTGGCTGTGTCATTGTGCAACCATTGTTACATCATTACACAACGTGGCTGTGTCATTGTGCAACCATTGTTACATCATTACACAACGTGGCTGTGTCATTGTGCAACCATTGTTACATCATTACACAACGTGGCTGTGTCATTGTGCAACCATTGTTACATCATTACACAAAGTGGCTGTGTCATTGTGCAACCATTGTTACATCATTATACAATGTGGCTGTGTCATTGTGCAACCATTGTAACATCATTATACAAAGTGGCTGTATCATTGTGCAACCATTGTTACATCATTACACAAAGTGGCTGTTTCATTGTGCAACCATTGTTACATCATTACACAACGTGGCTGTGTCATTGTGCAACCATTGTTACATCATTACACAACGTGGCTGTGTCATTGTGCAACCATTGTTACATCATTACACAAAGTGGCTGTGTCATTGTGCAACCATTGTTACATCATTACACAAAGTGGCTGTGTCATTGTGCATCCATTGTTACATCATTATACAACGTGGCTGTGTCATTGTGCAACCATTGTTACATCAGTACACAAAGTGGTTGTGTCATTGTGCAACCATTGTTACATCATTACACAACGTGGATGTGTCATTGTGCAACCACTGTTACATCATTACACAACGTGGCTGTGTCATTGTGCAACCATTGTTACATCATTACACAAAGTGGCTGTGTCATTGTGCAACCATTGTTACATCATTATACAACTTGGCTGTGTCATTGTGCAACCATTGTTACATCATTACACAAAGTGGCTGTGTCATTGTGCAACCATTGTTACATCATTACACAAAGTGGCAGTGTCATTGTGCAACCATTGTTAAATCATTATACAACGTGGCTGTGTCATTGTGCAACCATTGTTACATCATTACAAAAAGTGGCTGTGTCATTGTGCAACCATTGTTACATCATTATACAACGTGGCTGTGTCATTGTGCAACCATTGTTACATCATTATACAACGTGGCTGTTTCATTGTGCAACCATTGTTACATCATTATACAACGTGGCTGTGTCATTGTGCAACCATTGTTACATCATTATACAACATGTCTGTGTCATTGTTCAACCATTGTTAAATCATTACACAAAGTGGCTGAGTCATTGTGCATCCATTGTTACATCATTACACAACGTGGCTGTGTCATTGTGCAACCATTGTTACATCATTACACAACGTGGCTGTGTCATTGTGCAACTATTGTTACATCATTACACAAAGTGGCTGTGTCATTGTGTAACCATTAGTACATCATTATACAACGTGGCTGTGTCATTGTGCAACCATTGTTACATCATTACACAACGTGGCTGTGTCATTGTGCAACCATTGTTACATCATTATACAACGTGGCTGTGTCATTGTGCAACCATTGTTAAATCATTACACAAAGTGGCTGTGTCATTGTGCATCCATTGTTACATCATTACACAACATGGCTGTGTCATTGTGCAACCATTGTTACATCATTACACAACGTGGCTGTGTCATTGTGCAACCATTGTTACATCATTACACAAAGTGGCTGTGTCATTGTGTAACCATTGTTACATCTTTATACAACGTGGCTGTGTCATTGTGCAACCATTGTTACATCATTACACAACGTGGCTGTGTCATTGTGCAACCATTGTTACATCATTACACAACGTGGCTGTGTCATTGTGCAACCATTGTTACATCATTACACAACGTGGCTGTGTCATTGTGCAACCATTGTTACATCATTACACAAAGTGGCTGTGTCATTGTGCAACCATTGTTACATCATTATACAATGTGGCTGTGTCATTGTGCAACCATTGTAACATCATTATACAAAGTGGCTGTATCATTGTGCAACCATTGTTACATCATTACACAAAGTGGCTGTTTCATTGTGCAACCATTGTTACATCATTACACAACGTGGTTGTGTCATTGTGCAACCATTGTTACATCATTACACAACGTGGCTGTGTCATTGTGCAACCATTGTTACATCATTACACAAAGTGGCTGTGTCATTGTGCAACCATTGTTACATCATTACACAAAGTGGCTGTGTCATTGTGCATCCATTGTTACATCATTATACAACGTGGCTGTGTCATTGTGCAACCATTGTTACATCAGTACACAAAGTGGTTGTGTCATTGTGCAACCATTGTTACATCATTACACAACGTGGATGTGTCATTGTGCAACCACTGTTACATCATTACACAACGTGGCTGTGTCATTGTGCAACCATTGTTACATCATTACACAAAGTGGCTGTGTCATTGTGCAACCATTGTTACATCATTATACAACTTGGCTGTGTCATTGTGCAACCATTGTTACATCATTACACAAAGTGGCTGTGTCATTGTGCAACCATTGTTACATCATTACACAAAGTGGCAGTGTCATTGTGCAACCATTGTTAAATCATTATACAACGTGGCTGTGTCATTGTGCAACCATTGTTACATCATTACAAAAAGTGGCTGTGTCATTGTGCAACCATTGTTACATCATTATACAACGTGGCTGTGTCATTGTGCAACCATTGTTACATCATTATACAACGTGGCTGTTTCATTGTGCAACCATTGTTACATCATTATACAACGTGGCTGTGTCATTGTGCAACCATTGTTACATCATTATACAACATGTCTGTGTCATTGTTCAACCATTGTTAAATCATTACACAAAGTGGCTGAGTCATTGTGCATCCATTGTTACATCATTACACAACGTGGCTGTGTCATTGTGCAACCATTGTTACATCATTACACAACGTGGCTGTGTCATTGTGCAACTATTGTTACATCATTACACAAAGTGGCTGTGTCATTGTGTAACCATTAGTACATCATTATACAACGTGGCTGTGTCATTGTGCAACCATTGTTACATCATTACACAACGTGGCTGTGTCATTGTGCAACCATTGTTACATCATTATACAACGTGGCTGTGTCATTGTGCAACCATTGTTAAATCATTACACAAAGTGGCTGTGTCATTGTGCATCCATTGTTACATCATTACACAACATGGCTGTGTCATTGTGCAACCATTGTTACATCATTACACAACGTGGCTGTGTCATTGTGCAACCATTGTTACATCATTACACAAAGTGGCTGTGTCATTGTGTAACCATTGTTACATCTTTATACAACGTGGCTGTGTCATTGTGCAACCATTGTTACATCATTACACAACGTGGCTGTGTCATTGTGCAACCATTGTTACATCATTACACAACGTGGCTGTGTCATTGTGCAACCATTGTTACATCATTACACAACGTGGCTGTGTCATTGTGCAACCATTGTTACATCATTACACAAAGTGGCTGTGTCATTGTGCAACCATTGTTACATCATTATACAATGTGGCTGTGTCATTGTGCAACCATTGTAACATCATTATACAAAGTGGCTGTATCATTGTGCAACCATTGTTACATCATTACACAAAGTGGCTGTTTCATTGTGCAACCATTGTTACATCATTACACAACGTGGTTGTGTCATTGTGCAACCATTGTTACATCATTACACAACGTGGCTGTGTCATTGTGCAACCATTGTTACATCATTACACAAAGTGGCTGTGTCATTGTGCAACCATTGTTACATCATTACACAAAGTGGCTGTGTCATTGTGCATCCATTGTTACATCATTATACAACGTGGCTGTGTCATTGTGCAACCATTGTTACATCAGTACACAAAGTGGTTGTGTCATTGTGCAACCATTGTTACATCATTACACAACGTGGATGTGTCATTGTGCAACCATTGTTACATCATTACACAACGTGGCTGTGTCATTGTGCAACCATTGTTACATCATTACACAAAGTGGCTGTGTCATTGTGCAACCATTGTTACATCATTATACAACTTGGCTGTGTCATTGTGCAACCATTGTTACATCATTACACAAAGTGGCTGTGTCATTGTGCAACCATTGTTACATCATTACACAAAGTGGCAGTGTCATTGTGCAACCATTGTTAAATCATTATACAACGTGGCTGTGTCATTGTGCAACCATTGTTACATCATTACAAAAAGTGGCTGTGTCATTGTGCAACCATTGTTACATCATTATACAACGTGGCTGTGTCATTGTGCAACCATTGTTACATCATTATACAACGTGGCTGTTTCATTGTGCAACCATTGTTACATCATTATACAACGTGGCTGTGTCATTGTGCAACCATTGTTACATCATTATACAACATGTCTGTGTCATTGTGCAACCATTGTTAAATCATTACACAAAGTGGCTGAGTCATTGTGCATCCATTGTTACATCATTACACAACGTGGCTGTGTCATTGTGCAACCATTGTTACATCATTACACAACGTGGCTGTGTCATTGTGCAACTATTGTTACATCATTACACAAAGTGGCTGTGTCATTGTGTAACCATTAGTACATCATTATACAATGTGGCTGTGTCATTGTGCAACCATTGTTACATCATTACACAACGTGGCTGTGTCATTGTGCAACCATTGTTACATCATTATACAACGTGGCTGTGTCATTGTGCAACCATTGTTACATCATTATACAACGTGGCTGTGTCATTGTGCAACAATTGTTACATCATTACACAAAGTGGGTGTGTCATTGTGCAACCATTGTTACATCATTATACAACATGGCTGTGTCATTGTGCAACCATTGTTACATCATTACACAACGTGGCTGTGTCATTGTGCAACCATTGTTACATCATTACACAACGTGGCTGTGTCATTGTGCAACCATTGTTACATCAATACACAACGTGGCTGTGTCATTGTGCAACCATTGTTACATCATTACACAAAGTGGCTGTGTCATTGTGCAACCATTGTTACATCATTACACAATGTGGCTGTGTCATTGTGCAACCATTGTTACATCAGTACACAACGTGGCTGTGTCATTGTGCAACCATTGTTACATCCTTACACAACGTGGCTGTGTCATTGTGCAACCATTGTTACATCATTACACAACGTGGCTGTGTCATTGTGCAACCATTGTTACATCATTACACAAAGTGGCTGTGTCATTGTGCAACCATTGTTACATCATTACACAATGTGGCTGTGTCATTGTGCAACCATTGTTACATCATTACACAATGTGGCTGTGTCATTGTGCAACCATTGTTACATCATTACACAACGTGGCTGTGTCATTGTGCAACCATTGTTACATCATTACACAAAGTGGCTGTGTCATTGTGCAACCATTGTTACATCATTACACAACGTGGCTGTGTCATTGTGCAACCATTGTTACATCCTTACACAACGTGGCTGTGTCATTGTGCAACCATTGTTACATCATTACACAACGTGGCTGTGTCATTGTGCTACCATTGTTACATCATTACACAAAGTGGCTGTGTCATTGTGCAACCATTGTTATATCATTACACAACATGGCTGTGTCAATGTGCAACCATTGTTACATCATTACACAAGGTGGTTGTGTCATTGTGCAACCATTGTTACATCATTACACAAAGTGGCTGTGTCATTGTGCAACCATTGTTACATCATTATACAATGTGGCTGTGTCATTGTGCAACCATTGTTACATCATTACACAAAGTGGCTGTGCAATTGTGCAACCATTGTTACATCATTACACAACATGGCTGTGTCATTGTGCAACCATTGTTACATCATTACACAACGTGGCTGTGTCATTGTGCAACCATTGTTACATCATTACACAACGTGGCTGTGTCATTGTGCAACCATTGTTACATCATTACACAACGTGGCTGTGTCATTGTGCAACCATTGTTACATTATTACACAACGTGGCTGTGTCATTGTGCAACCATTGTTACATCATTACATAAAGTGGCTGTGTCATTGTGCAACAATTGTTACATCATTACACAAAGTGGCTGTGTCATTGTGCAACCATTGTTAAATCATTATACAACGTGGCTGTGTCATTGTGCAACCATTGTTACATCATTACACAACGTGGCTGTGTCATTGTGCAACCATTGTTACATCATTATACAACGTGGCTGTATCATTGTGCAACCATTGTTACATCATTATACAACGTGGCTGTGTCATTGTGCAACCATTGTTACATCATTACACAAAGTGGCTGTGTCATTGTGCATCCATTGTTACATCATTACACAACGTGGCTGTGTCATTGTGCATCCATTCTTACATCATTACACAACGTGGCTGTGTCATTGTGCATCCATTGTTACATCATTACACAACGTGGCTGTGTCATTGTGCATCCATTGTTACATCATTACACAACGTGGCTGTGTCATTGTGCAACCATTGTTACATCATTACAAAAAGTGGCTGTGTCATTGTGAAACCATTGTTACATCATTACACAAAGTGGCTGTGTCATTGTGCAACCATTGTTAAATCATTACACAACGTGGCTGTGTCATTGTGCAATCATTGTTACATCATTACACAAAGTGGCTGTGTCATTGTGCAACCATTGTTACATCATTATACAACGTGGCTGTGTCATTGTGCAACCATTGTTACATCATTACCCAACGTGGCTGTTTCATTGTGCAACCATTGTTACATCATTATACAACGTGGCTGTGTCATTGTGCAACCATTGTTACATCATTATACAACGTGGCTGTGTCATTGTGCAACCATTGTTAAATCATTACACAAAGTGGCTGTGTCATTGTGCATCCATTGTTACATCATTACACAACGTGGCTGTGTCATTGTGCAACCATTGTTACATCATTACACAACGTGGCTGTGTCATTGTGCAACCATTGTTACATCATTATACAACGTGGCTGTGTCATTGTGCAACCATTGTTACATCATTACACAACGTGGCTGTGTCATTGTGCAACCATTGTTACATCATTACACAAAGTGGCTGTGTCATTGTGCAACCATTGTTACATCATTATACAATGTGGCTGTGTCATTGTGCAACCATTGTAACATCATTATACAACGTGGCTGTATCATTGTGCAACCATTGTTACATCATTACACAAAGTGGCTGTGTCATTGTGCAACCATTGTTACATCATTACACAAAGTGGCTGTGTCATTGTGCAACCATTGTTACATCATTATACAATGTGGCTGTGTCATTGTGCAACCATTGTTACATCATTATACAACGTGGCTGTGTCATTGTGCAACCATTGTTACATCATTACACAAAGTGGCTGTGTCATTGTGCAACCATTGTTACATCATTATACAACGTGGCTGTGTCATTGTGCAACCATTGTAACATAATTATACAACTTGGCTATGTCATTGTGCAACCATTGTTACATCATTACACAAAGTGGCTGTTTCATTGTGCAACCATTGTTACATCATTACACAACGTGGCTGTGTCATTGTGCATCCATTGTTACATCATTACACAACATGGCTGTGTCATTGTGCAACCATTGTTACATCATTACACAACGTGGCTGTGTCATTGTGCAACCATTGTTACATCATTACACAAAGTGGCTGTGTCATTGTGTAACCATTGTTACATCTTTATACAACGTGGCTGTGTCATTGTGCAACCATTGTTACATCATTACACAACGTGGCTGTGTCATTGTGCAACCATTGTTACATCATTACACAACGTGGCTGTGTCATTGTGCAACCATTGTTACATCATTACACAAAGTGGCTGTGTCATTGTGCAACCATTGTTACATCATTACACAATGTGGCTGTGTCATTGTGCAACCATTGTAACATCATTATACAAAGTGGCTGTATCATTGTGCAACCATTGTTACATCATTACACAAAGTGGCTGTTTCATTGTGCAACCATTGTTACATCATTACACAACGTGGCTGTGTCATTGTGCAACCATTGTTACATCATTACACAACGTGGCTGTGTCATTGTGCAACCATTATTACATCATTACACAAAGTGGCTGTGTCATTGTGCAACCATTGTTACATCATTACACAAAGTGGCTGTGTCATTGTGCATCCATTGTTACATCATTATACAACGTGGCTGTGTCATTGTGCAACCATTGTTACATCAGTACACAAAGTGGTTGTGTCATTGTGCAACCATTGTTACATCATTACACAACGTGGATGTGTCATTGTGCAACCATTGTTACATCATTACACAACGTGGTTTTGTCATTGTGCAACCATTGTTACATCATTACACAAAGTGGCTGTGTCATTGTGCAACCATTGTTACATCATTATACAACGTGGCTGTGTCATTGTGCAACCATTGTTACATCATTACACAAAGTGGCTGTGTCATTGTACAACCATTGTTACATCATTACACAAAGTGGCAGTGTCATTGTGCAACCATTGTTAAATCATTATACAACGTGGCTGTGTCATTGTGCAACCATTGTTACATCATTACACAAAGTGGCTGTGTCATTGTGCAACCATTGTTACATCATTATACAACGTGGCTGTGTCATTGTGCAACCATTGTTACATCATTATACAACGTGGCTGTTTCATTGTGCAACCATTGTTACATCATTATACAACGTGGCTGTGTCATTGTGCAACCATTGTTACATCATTATACAACATGGCTGTGTCATTGTGCAACCATTGTTAAATCATTACACAAAGTGGCTGAGTCATTGTGCATCCATTGTTACATCATTACACAACGTGGCTGTGTCATTGTGCAACCATTGTTACATCATTACACAACGTGGCTGTGTCATTGTGCAACTATTGTTACATCATTACACAAAGTGGCTGTGTCATTGTGTAACCATTAGTACATCATTATACAACGTGGCTGTGTCATTGTGCAACCATTGTTACATCCTTACACAACGTGGCTGTGTCATTGTGCAACCATTGTTACATCATTACACAACGTGGCTGTGTCATTGTGCAACCATTGTTACATCATTACACAATGTGGCTGTTTAATTGTGCAACCATTGTTACATCATTACACAAAGTGGCTGTGTCATTGTGCAACCATTGTTAAATCATTACACAACGTGGCTGTGTCATTGTGCAATCATTGTTACATCATTACACAAAGTGGCTGTGTCATTGTGCAACCATTGTTACATCATTATACAACGTGGCTGTGTCATT